>NC_083716.1:161057157-161362887 GCF_028564815.1 Eubalaena glacialis | reverse complement strand
CCTTTTGGCAGGTCCTGGCATCTCAGATCCCTCTCTTTACCCTCCTCTTTCACCTCCAGGCCCTTAACTAACTCTTGGGTAGCTGGGAAGTGAATTGATAGCTTAAAAAGGCTTAATGTAATGCCCCTCAAGAGGTCTTTGAATTTTCATAGCGAGTTCTGGATGATCAAGGCAAAACAAAACAAACCTCTAACACTTAAAAGAATAACACACTAATGGTAGAAATTGATCCTGGGACTGGCAGAAAGATTTTTGGTGAGGGGACTGGAAGGGAGAAGGGCCTTTCTGGCACACAGATCATTATCCAACGAATCCATTTACAAGGCCTGCTCTGATAGGAATTCACTGAAATGTGTTCATTTTAGTGGTTTCCAAATAGGAAACTCTGCGAGTGTGGACTGGAATTTATTCATTGCTGAAATTGGGTTGAAAGGTAATTTGTGCCTTTTCCACGACTGCCACATGTCGCCTCTGACAAAACCTTCTCTGATCCCTACAAAGAAAACCTTATTCAGTGAGACATATAAAGATACCAAATGCACTCTCATGAAATGACCTCCATAAATCAACTGAAGCATCTTCAGTGATTTA
Organism: Eubalaena glacialis; assembly: GCF_028564815.1. Classification (NCBI taxonomy): domain Eukaryota; kingdom Metazoa; phylum Chordata; class Mammalia; order Artiodactyla; family Balaenidae; genus Eubalaena; species Eubalaena glacialis. The sequence goes on along the minus strand of NC_083716.1, from coordinate 161,362,296 downwards.
TGCTTTGAGAGGTTGGAGAACACTTACAATCTTGAAACACAGGAGGGATTTTAGAGGGTTTTAGTGGCAGTTCTTCTGGTGCACATTAGACTAAAGCATACTAGTCCTCAGGAAGAGAATTGGCTTTATGCCTGATGATGCAATAGGCATCTTGTTTCCCTAATGAGAGGTGGTCCAGGCCCCAGGGTCTTCACAGCCACTTATTACTGGGAGAGAAAGATGAAAGGGGGAGGGGGCTTTCACTTTCAAGTGTCAGACCTGCTCCCAAGAAGGCTACTTTTCATCCCTGAAGGAGGCAGTTGATACACAAATGACCAAAGAATCAAGCATAGAGCACTTGAATTCACAGATGTGAAATTAAACAACATGATTCATTTTCAGCAGTTGCTTTCACAACAGCATCCAGAGCCTTTTACTATTCTTTGTGGAATGGGAACCACTTAGGCAAAGTTTTTTGCACAACATTTCTTTGGAGTTCTGACTACCATTTTCTGCTTCTTTGGCTGAGGTCTTTGGCTAAGATTCCCTGAAGAAGTAGGCAGAACCAGAACACATTATGATCCTTGAATGTCCATTAGAACCAAAATATGGCTTTTCATTTCAAGAAAGCCACAGCCCTCTGTGTAATTAACAGAGTTGGCTGCTCCCCAGAATGCTTTAAACAAGGATTACTAACTGTATGATGTCTGAACTTCCACTCCTTGGAAAATTAACATAGGCTTTCTGGCACTCTGCAAAAGCTGTTTACATTTCTGTTTCAAATAGTACTGAAAAATTCATGAATTGTACTTTACTCCATAGCTTCAGTTTATTATGGGTCAGATTATTTAATTGACCAAATCTTGGGAATCTTAAGATAAAGTTGATGTAGTTTTGTTTGTTTGTTTTGTTTTTCAGAGCTGGCTTAAGAGTTCCTCCATGTATTAGCACCTGTAAACTTGATCCAATAATAGTCTGGGAAAAATCGGTAAATTCACTTACATAAAAAAATGTAATAAAGGATAATAATAGTCTTTCAGAAAGCAGTCCAGCTCTCCCTTTTCTAAGCTTTTCAAATTCTTTGAAGGGAAACCTTCAAAGATAGGAGTGGGAAAATCTACACCCCTCAGATCATTGCTCTCCTCAGGGTGAAAGGCCCAGCTTCACATTCTGTAGTCGTGAGACTGCGGGTTTCATATTCCAAGTCAATTCCTACTTTATCAAGTCTAATAACTGAAGTTTCATGTATTTGGTACATAGTCCTATTAGGGATAACTATCTTAGGCAATCTCCTACATAAGTTAAAAAAAATCCTCAATATAGTTATTTTAATGGTGATCCTATAGTTTAAAAAAAAACTCTCAAAATATGTAGAATTGGATTTCAAGTGTCGCTGCAGCTGAATTAAGGAGCCCAATGTTACAAGCCTGTCCTTTACTCATCACAGTACCACACACTGTGGGCGGGGGCTGGGGGGGTCTGAGTGGAGGCAGTGGGGTTTAGCAGTTCAAAGAGTGGACTTGGAGTTGCTCAGACCCAGATTTGAGGCCCAGCTTCTAACTATGTGATTTTGAGTATGTTGCTTAGTCTTTTTGAGTTGCGGTTTCCTTATCTGTAAAAAGGCGAATGGTAATAACAAAAAAACTAACAACCTCAAGGGTTGTGGTAGGGTTTATATAAAATAATGCATGCAGAGCACAATGTTTAATATTTAGAAAGTAACCTCAAGTATCATTGCTATCATTATAGAATAAGATATGGTCAAGGTGCTTTTCTGTCTTGCTAAAAGACACAGGACATGTGTCCACAGAGCAACCAGAAAATATAAATCTGTTCTTAGATTACCGAATTGTGTGAAATATATAAAAGGCTAGCATGAGACACTGACATTTCTAGTTTACCCTGTTGGATACGATATTAATTTCCTGGGTCTGCCATAGCCAAGCACTACAAACTGGGTGGCTTAGAACAACAGAAATTTATTGTATTTATAATTCTGGGGGCTAGAAGTTTGTGGAGCTTTTGTGCCGACATTTGTGAGATTTGTAATATCTAGGTCCTAACAGCAACAGGAAAAAGACAAAGTATACGTATTATTTTCTTACAGAATGACCTCATTTAAACTTGATTACCTCTGTAATCAAAAAAGGTCACATTCTGATCTATAAGGGGTTAGGAGCTCAACGTATCTTTTGGGGAGGACACAATGCAACCCGTATCGGATACGTATTCTCTAGTGTTGTCTATAACCCCAAGCTCCACCAGTGAGGGGCCCTCACATGTGGTGTTTATTGACTGCCATGCATTGGCTATTTCAGAATTTGGGGCTCATGTCTCATCTGTAGCTTTAGGTGTGGTAGAAATCTGTCATTCTTGCACAGATTCTTTCAGGAGGTATACTTGTTTGGTGGCCTATTGTACTTTGTATTAAAATGTTTTTCCCCTTTATTTTATAATTATAAAATTATAAAAGTAGGGGACTTCCCTGGTGGTCCAGTGGGTAAGACTCCGTGCTTCCAATGCAGGGGGCCTGGGCCCGATCCCTGGTCGGGGAACTAGATCCTGCATGTATGCCGCAACTAAGAGTTCACACGCCACAACTAAGAAGTCTGCCTGCCACAACTAAGAAGTCCGCATGTTGCAGCTAAAGATTCCGTGTACCGCAACTAAGACCCAGTGCAGCCAAAATAAATAAATATTTTTTAAAAAATCAATCACACAATTTAAAAAAAAAATTATAAAAGTAATATGTGATTATTGTAACAATTCAGTGCAATGTAAAAGCAAAAATTCGCCATCTCTCTCTAGCTTTCTTTCATTTTCACCTTCTCCAATAGTAATGTCAATATTAGTAACCCAGCATCTATCTTTCCGTTAGTTATTTATGTTCAGTCAGGTGCAAATATACCTTGTCATTTTTTTGGTAACTAATTTTTTACAGAAAATGGGATTGTGCTATATTCATTATTTTGCTTTCATCCACATCATAGTTAGAGAGCTTTCGCTTTTTAATAGTTGCATGATATATGGGTATACTACAATTTTTTCCTATTCATTTTTAAAACTTACTGATGGAAGTTTAGATTTCTATTTTCCTGTTTGAATTGTAGGAAATGTTAAGGAGGGGTGGAAATCATTTGTTTGTCTTCCTACTGTGCTACTTGTAAATTTATTATTTTTAAAGAAAACCCTCCAAATCTCAGTTCTTATCAATGTAGGAATGTCTGGAAGGGTCTCACAGAGGGATAAAACCCTTTGCCACTTCGATGCCCTGTGTCTTCATTTGGGAAAATGACAAAGGGAGTGCCTGGGACCAAACGGGAGTGTGAAATGTGGTTTGGGAGCATCTTTGAGTTTCGTAATTTAACGATGCCTGAATATCCCTAATTTGGTGTTGCCGTGTTCCTTTTGTGAGCCTGAAAATAAACCTTCGTGTGTTATGTACTACATATATCATTGCCAGCTAGACTGGATAAGCAGGCTCTTCAGGAAAAATAATTAGAATACACTAAACGTAACCTGGATTTTATAGATAAGCTTAAGCTGATGTCACCCTCCACTTTGGGGCCATTTCAGGGCCTAGTTTGTTCATAGAAATATCAGCAACAGGTCTCCCAAGCATTGTGTTGTAGTCACTAGTTAGCATCACTCATAAACTGGTTCTGTTTTCAGAGCAAGCACAGGATACAGGTTCCTTAGCAATTTCTGGTCAATAGTCAGCTGTTATACTGCAGCGACCTAGGATAACCTGAGAGTTCACTGCAGGAAGTGAGTTTATAGGTTTATATATTTTAACTGCAGGAAATGAGTAGCTGCTAACATTTTCTTGCATAATATGTATATTTTCAAGATGTATTAAGTGAAAAAAAGCAAATTACAGAACATTATATATAGTACTTTTCCACATATATTGCACAATAAACTGTAATGTAAGTATTACACATATATATACTATATATAAAGATACACACATATATATATGTGTGTTTATGTTATTATATGTGTGTGTGTGTTTATATTATATATGTATAGAATATTCTGGAACTTTCCCTTTCACTGAATAATATAACTTCAACATATTTCCATGTTCCACCCCATTTCTCTCAGTTGTATCAAAATTAGTATCTTTTGTTTTCTAATTCACACAGATTAATATTTTCAAACTGTAGGTCACAACCCATTTGTGAGTCATTAAATCCATTTAGTAAATTATGACCAGCATTTTTTAAACCTGAAATAAAATAGAATAAAAATAGAATAGAAAACTATCAGCATTACATATAGTAAGAGTTATGAATCTGAGATTTCAGTTGTGTGTGTATGTACGTGTTTACTAGGTCACAAGATAAAATTATGTCTCACTGTAGGCTGTGGTAAAAAAAATCTTTGAAATATACTCATATAAGTGATCTCATTTCTGGAACTTACAAATACTTTTCCTTTTCCTCTGGCAGTTAGAGGATACCCCTTCTCGTGGCTCCATCTCCCCTTGCCTCCCCATCAGGAACACTGAGTGGAATTTCGTAAGCACTGTGATGGCTTGACAGCCTCTTGGTGGAATGACAGTGGGGGCAGAAGCTCTGGCTTGGAAGGTGTTACCTTCAGTGGAATGTCCAGGAGGTGGAGACTAGAACCAGTTTGCTTTAAAAAAAAAAAAAAGGCAAAAGGTGAAGGCACACTATTTGTTGAATTTAGGCAGAATAGTGAATCCATCTGTATTAACTTTCTTGGTTAATTTTGAATTATTTGCCAAATAAAGTACAAGGATTGCAAATCCACAGTTGATTTTTCAGCTACCTTTCTGACCACTTAGGCAACTCAGTTTCTCTAGGAGGCAGAAATAGGAGAGAGATGATCAGGGTGTAATCCCTTAAGAGTCATCACACCTACACATTGTGGACTGCCCCCCAAGCACAAAGGGATGTCCTAAGGCATGGGAATCGACCAGGTGAGGTCCTGGTCTTCACAGGGCTGCTTGCGGTTCTGTTACATTGTAGTTATTCAAACACTTATATTTGAACATCTGCAATTTAACACAAAATGTAGAAAGTGCTGTAAAAGGGGGCGTTACACAGGTCAAACACTCCCATTTGTAAGTTGAAAGTCATTCAATAATAAAAAGATATTTTTTAAAAAATTAGGCAATAAATGGCTCCCATTTGCTTTTACACCCTTCTATGCGGATAGTTGTATGTGCTCAAAGTCCAAAGCAGCTCCAGGGACCAGCTCTGAGCAGCTCATGCCCTGAACAGTAGAAGCTGATGGAGCAACCATCTCTCAGGAGATGGTCCACCATTCTCCCGAGCAAGTCTTCTCCTTTTCCTACCTCATACTCAACCCAGGTTTCTGCTTACTTAAGACTTACGCTTACGCACAGCCCACCCATGCCTCTCCACCATACAGCCTTTTGCTTCTGCTTCTGCTGCCACCTGCCTGATGATTTTCCTTTTTCTAGTGTTTGACTCCCAGGAAAGCAGGAGACAGGAAAAGACAGAAAGAGAAAATGAATCTGATTGGTCACACTCACCTCTTCTGTATCCACGCTCTTTCTTTTCAAGCCATTGGCCACCCTCAGCATTGGCCACCCTTGCCATTCTCTTGCTTTGTCTTCATTTGCACAACCCTGGTTGCATCCAACGCTCCACCTACTCAGCACCTGCACCACTGAAGCTGGATGAGACTAGAGTAAAGCACACAGTCATGGTGATTCACTTGAAATTCACGGTCATGAACCTCAAGAGAGTCCCCCGGTATTATTCTCCAGTCACTCTGCATTTCACTAGTCCATTCACTCTCCTACTCTTCTGCACAACCATTTCCTTCATACCTTCTGCTCCCTCCTCAGACCTCTAGCACCTCCTCCCCATCCTCACTCTCAACTGATGACTTAGCTTCTTATTTTAATGAGAAGATAGGAGCAATCAGAAGAAGGGTCTCATCAGCATCTCCTCCCCCCTCCCATAGGGTCTCATCAGCATCTCCTCCCCCCCTACCTGCTACTCTGTCCATATTCTCTGCCTTCTCTTCTGTAGGTGCACAAATGACCCAGGTTCTTTTTTTTTTTTTTAATTTTTCTTTTATTTTTTTAAATTAATTTTTTTTTTAAACTTTGGGTTTATTTATTTATTTATTTATTTATTTATTTATTTATTTATTTATTTATGGCTGTGTTGGGTCTTCGTTTCTGTGTGAGGGCTTTCTCTAGTTGCGGCAAGTGGGGGCCACTCTTCATCGCGGTGCGTGGGCCTCTCATTATCGCAGCCTCTCTTGTTGCGGAGCACAGGCTCCAGACGCGCAGGCTCAGTAGTTGTGGCTCACGACCCTAGTTGCTCCGCGGCATGTGGGATCTTCCCAAACCAGGGCTCGAACCCGTGTCCCCTGCATTAGCAGGCAGATTCTCAACCACTGCGCCACCAGGGAAGCCCATGACCCAGGTTCTTATCTTAGGCCAACTCCTCCATTTGTCCATCCATTAGATGAATCTAATTCTCCATCTCCTCTTGCCTACTCAAGAGCATTGCTTTAGCAATTCTCCCAATTCCTACGTCATCATTGCCTCCCTCTGTAGTGAATCATTCTTATCTGCAGTACAAATATCTTTTTATTTCTCCCATGTTAGAACATTGTCTGCTGATGCTTGCTCCTCCTCCTGTTATCCATTTCTCCCTTCCATTTTCAGAGGGCACTCTTAACTTCTTTATGTCATGAATACCTTGAATGGTCTGGTGAAGCTTATGGACTCCTCAGAATAATGTTTTTAAATGCTTAAAATAAAATACAGGATTGCAAAAGAAACAAATTATATTGGAATATAGTTATCAAAATGACTTTCCACTGCTGTGATGTGGCAACATGTTATTCTTCATTAACGCACTAGATAATACATTAAAATATAGGCAAGCTAAAGTTAGACTTTATTTTTCAAAAGCATAGTGCTGCAAAGGTTCTCGCCAATCATAGTTCTTGCATCCTGTAACCTTTGTGTTACAAAAGGTTGTGCTATCTTGCAAGAATTAAGAATTCTCTTTTGATCTGTCAAGTTTTGTAAAATTTAAACCGTGAAAATCACTCATCTCCTTCCATGTATTGACCAACAAGCAATTATGGATAGAACGGGAATACTGATGAACAACAGAGGTATCTGGGTTCCACAGGGAGAATGTGTACTACCAGGTGGCTGAATGACTTCTGGGCACATTTGCCACGCGTTGGCCAGCCATGTTTGTCCCAGTACTTGTACAGCAGATCCCAGTCACATGAGGTCTAGTGATGGAGCCAGTAGTTACTGTACATTTAAAAGAGTGATGATCATGATGTTTTGAGAGATCTGTAACAACTAAAATGTGATGTGAAAAAATATCCACGATTTCTAGATTTGGCAACAAAGAAACAGACACTGCTGATTTTACATTAATAATTGAAGAAAATGCTTATTAGTTAGAGAGTAGTGAAAATAAAGATAGAATTCTTTTCCCATCTAAATTCATGAGCTTTCTGAATTCTATCCACAGATTCTTTGGGGACCCTAATTTAAAAGGCCCTGCTTTTGATAGCAATATTTCCTTTAAGAGCTGTTATATCCTCTGCTTTCTACTTCTCTTTCTCCTTTCTCTATTGGAGTCTACCCCAATCAGGCATTTGCCCCCATAATCCATTGAAACTGTTTTTATCAAGGTCATCAATGCCTTCCATATCGTTATAGCCAATGATCTTGCTTGCCTTATCAGCAGTATTTGAGACAATTGATCATTCTTTCTTTTTGATATACTTTCCTTCACTTAGCTGCAAGGATATATACTCTCTTGGTTTTCCTCTGGCCTCTCTGGCCACTAGTTCTCAGGTCTCCTTACTGGTTCCTCATCTCCTGCGTGCTGAATCTTGGAGTGACCCAGGACTCATGCTTAGGCATCTTTTATTTGTATCTATGCATTCTCTTGTTCTTTTCATCCAGCCTTGAGGTTTTAAATACTCATTGTATTCTGATGTTCCCACTCAATAATTTTAACTCCAGTCCTGTCCTGTCGGCTGAATTCCACACTACTATACCCAACTGCCTACTCAGTATCTCCACCTGGTTGCCTAACGGGGAAGATTCATTGTGTCCAAATCTGGGTTCCCGATGTTCTCCCCAAACCTGCTTTTCTTGCCGTCTTTCTCATCTCAGCAAGTGGCAGCTCTGTTCTAGTTGCGTTGGTCAAACACCTTGGAGTCAGGTTTCACTCTTCCTTCTCTCACATCCCACATTCAACCCATCAGCAAATCTTGTCAGTTCTAGCTTCAAAGTATATCCCGGTGTTACCACCTTACTGTTGCCACCTGACACAAGCCTCCAAGGCCTTTCCCCTGGTATACCATAGCCTCCTCACCACTCTCCCTACTCCTTTTTTCTGTCCTTAAAGCTGGAAGTCCACAAATCTTACAAGCAACCCATTCACTCTGCTCCTCAGAATTCAGAAGAAGTATGCACAGATGCCTAACTATATTTAAGCTCTTCTAAGTGCCAGATGTTTTTTGCTAATGCACACAATTCCAAATGGTGGATATTTTCCCATGAGTGACTCATGGAATTCATTCAGCAGCCATATCATTAACCTGATAGGATTTTACATGTAACACTACAGGTTTGATACCCATATTAAGAAAGTTTAAAAAGCTTGGTACCTCAACTTTAGGAGCTTCTTTTGAAAGGATGCTCAGAAGTGGTTTCAAATGTTCAAATGAAATTATTACCTAGGTCCCCCAAATATTATGGTATTACTGTCATGTGACTGCCAAATACACAAAATGTGTTAGCTAATAGCCACATTCCTCTACTGTTCATTCTCTGCTATTGCATCAGAAGAGAATAGAAATGCCTCAAGTAGCTTAGAGTGCTGGTAACCTTTCTTAGCAATCAAGTCATTCATTCAGTAAACACTTTGAATGGCTTTTATGTACTCCACTAGGTGCTAGGGATACGAAGATGAATAAAATCCAGTGAATATCCTCTAAGAGCTCACAGACAAATGGGGGAAGCAGAGGAGTAAACAATTAGGTACAGTGCAGTCTGACATGTGCCATAATAGACATGGTAGGTATACAACACTAGCACAAGGATTGGAACGCTCAGCTCTGTTTAAATTGATCAAGAAGTTTCAATCCTGCGACACTGTTTGGGATTCCTTGAAAAATGATATGCTCTTGGTCACCATGTATAAAGGATACCTGTCCCTACCACACCTCAACTCTGTATCAGGGCTTGGAATTCTAAAGGATAAAAAACAAATATCATAGGTATTGTAACCACCCTAAGTTGGAGAAGGGCCAGTCTGAAATGTTCGAGAAAGTGGGATCTGTTCTAAAACCTCCTAAAGCAGGTATATTCCAGAACCTCTCTTATTCATTCAGAGATTGGGGAAGCTTCTGAGGCATTCTTACCTTATATATAATTTACCTCCATCATGTTATGACTTTTCTCCATGGTGATGTTTTACATAAAGGAGCATACACATACATATGCTTAAACATACATACACATACTTTAGGAGGTTTTAGAACAGATTGTATGTATGTGTGTGTGTATGTATATATATATATACATACACACACACACGTAAAGATATATAATATAAATATATTTATATAAAATTAATATAAGTATATATTAAGTTATAAATATATTTATATAAAATTAATATAAGTATATATTAATTTATAAATATATCAGGGAATCATATTTAAAAACCAGCCCTCCTGAGTGGAGATGAGATGGAAACTCATGGAAAATTATTAGAAATTTTAGAATTATAAGAGACTGCTTGAGTAGGTTAAAGTATCACTGTTCCCGTCTTGCTTTACTAATAATAGGGTGCAAGGAGCCAGGAAGTAATCTCCCAATCCTCTTCCATAGTACTTATGAGAAAACTGAGACTAATTTGGCAGTGAGGAAATTTCCTAGAGTTATCCTGCGGGAATAGAACCCAAGTCTCCTGCCTCAGTCCTGTGCTGCTGCTTCTACTTTCTTTATGTGATTTCACTGGCTGGCACACAGAAACTTTTCCAATCAGGATTCTATCGGCTAATCTGAGCTTATTTAGGCAAGAATAAATATGTTGTACTTGAAGAATGGGATATCAGCTAGATGCCCACCATTCGCCTCTGACCAGGCTCCCTCTCACTAGTGGCTACAACAGAAAGGCCATGTGAATAGCTCCAGCAGTCCACAAGCAAGGGGCCACACTGGATCACAGGCTTGATGCCAGCATGGGAGAGGGTCAGGGTCTGGATAGCAACTCGTTGAATACCAAGCTAGCACGTGAGAGATCTAGTATTTAAGCAGAAGAGCAAGGTAGGATGTCAGAGTCTTTAAGGACAGAGAGGAATTGAGAAGGCGGAGTGAGGTGAAGCTGTAATGGCCAAGTAGTAATCATGGGTCCCCTGGAACTGTAGGAGTTGGAGCCAAATTCAGAAGGGAAGCAGCTTCTAGCAGGGGTAGCAAACTTATAGTCTGAGGACCAAATCTGAGCTGCAGTTGTGTTTGGTTGAGAATAGTTATTATTTTTAAAATTACTTTAAATACTTTAGGTAGGTCACACACTCTCCTTTTTTCCAGCCTTACCTATTGTCTCATACCTACTCAGACAGGTACTTAATGAGCCCAGGCTGCTGTTCCTTCAGGGGTCCAGGTATTGCACAGCTGATTAGGAAGCAGGCGACATTCCTTAACACTGTCTCCAGTCCTCAGAGGCTCACAAATATGAATGTGGATAAATTCCAACCTGAAGTTATTTCATAGTAGGCAAACCCAACAAATCTTGGGTATTGTCTGGATATGGTCCTTTGGAATCAACTCAGTACTTTAAGAAACTGACTTATGAAGTACAAAAGGTTTCAAAATAATGGTATGAAGATAACATTTGTGATTTACAACTGCCTTGTAAAATATCTTTTTTGAATGTTTTGGTTGCCAGGAAACTCCAGAGTATACATGCCAAAGATCTGGCACTTGAAATGTCATGAATCTTATAAACCCCTGCCTCACACAGGGCAAATTTTGTATAAACTCCTTATAGTAGGCAGAATAATGGTCCCCCAAAGATATCCACGTACTAATCCCCAGAAGCTGTGAATATGTTAGGGTACATAGCAAAGGTGAATTAAGGTTGCTTATCAACTAACCTGGAGATGAGGAGATTATCCTGGATTATCCCTCCAGGCTCAATGTAATCACAAAGGTCCTTAAAAGTGGAAGAGGAAGGCAGAAGAGAGAAAACCAGAGAGATGGCCCCGTGAGAAGGACTCAGCCAGGCATTACTTGCTTTGAATATGGAGGAAGGAGTCTGTGAACCAAGGAATACAGGTGGCCTCTAAAAGCTGGAAAAGGCAAGGAAATGGATTCTCCCCTAGAGCCTCCGGAAGGAACGTAGCCCTGCCAATACCATGATTTTATAGGCCAGTAAGACCCATTTTGTAATTCTGACCTCTACAACTGTAAGATAATAAATTTGTGTTGACTTAAGCCACGGAGTTTGCGGCCATTTGTTACAACAGGATTATGAAACTAATACGCTACTAGATGAGGAAAGTGTGAAATGAGGCATGCCTGGATCAGTGTGGCTTATCTACGTCATTCATGTTGTTTTAAACCAAGATTCACCATCTGATGTTTGTAATTTGGCATTTGCAGCAACAGGATGAAACTGGGACTTGTTCCCAAAGGAGGTTTGTGAAGCTCTTTGAACTTCCTAAGTCAATCAATTGAGTTTTAAATAGCACAAGCTAAGGATTCTAAGGCCAGCTCTCAAAATCTTGAAGCCCCATTATAACTAGCCACTTAGCACTGTTTCACTTGTCAATTGTGATCATAAAACATAGTTTCATGTTTAGATAGAAATTCTTTTTTGGTAAGTGGAGACCCAAATTACAAATTACATTAGACTGATAAATGTCTGAGGTTACTACAAAAACACTAGACTGGTAAAGTGAAAAAGGAATATAAAACGAAGGCTCTTTACAATTGTTCTATTTCTATTAATTAATATTCACGAAGGAAAGACACATTCTGACACCTAATAATTTCTAAATTGGTGTGACGCTTAGTGGGATGCCATAATAGGATTACCAAACATATAGCAGGAGCTAATTACAAGGCATTTAATTTGGAAATCACAGCCACCGCAAAATAGCTCTATAGCTCGATTTTTTTGGGTGTTTGTCATGGCAGGAATAAAAATGAGTCAGTTAGGAATTCAGTCCTGTCTTGTCTGAACTTTCCAAGGTATATCCTGGTTTTTAGTCGCGTGAGGAAAAAATTCAGTCTGGGTAGTTTTTTTCAGACTTTCACTTAAGATGTGCCTCTTTGATAGTGGATCTGGTCTTAATGTTTCCTTTGGCACTGCTAGATCCTGAGTCTTCAAAGTGTGCATTGAGGGGCTTCCCTGGTGGCACAGTGGTTAGGAATCCGCCTGCCAATGCAGGAAACACGGGTTCGAGCCCTGGTCCGGGAAGATCCCACATGCCGTGGAGCAAAAAAGCCCGTGCGCCACAACTACTGAGCCTGCACTCTAGAGCCCACGAGCCACAACTACTGAAGCCCGCGCGCCTAGAGCCCGTGCTCTGCAACAAGAGAAGACACCGCAATGAGAAGCCCGCGCACCGTAACGAGGAGTGGCCCCTGCTCGCTGCAACTAGAGGAAGCCTGCGCACAGCGACGAAGACCCAACACAGCCAAAAATAAATAAATAAAATAAATAAATAAATAATAAATAAATAAAATAAAACAAAGTGTGCGTTGAGGACTGACGTACCGATTAAGGGGGCACCAAATGGGAGTGAAGGAGAAGGGGGTGAGGTGAGCAAGTGAGGAGCCTAGGGTACAGAATTTACCCAGGCGCTCACTCTCTGGACTATGCACATGCCAGTCTACACTTGCATGACCCTGACGGTGGTGCCTCCTTAGGAGAGAGGTAACCAGGCACACTCTCAGGGTCACGCATGTGCCGAGGTGACACTTGCACCATCGTGACGGTGAGTGCCTTTTTAACATTTTACACCCAAGGCACCTCGCTTGCCTTAGTGGTCTTGCCCTGGAGGTGAGGGTGTGGTCACCGATGGCTGTGATGATGGCTGTAAGCCTGTCTCTAGCTCGGGAAGTCAGGTGTTGCTGTGGGACTCCTCATGCATCCCAGACCACCCCTTTTGGCAAAAAAAAAAAAAAAAAATTATAGAAGGCCTACCTTAGTATGTCCCCAGATCAATCCAGAATTGAGCACAATCCCTCCTTCAAACCATACCTCTGAGGCTACGCTTGTCGAGGCTCTACGCTCACCTCTGAAGAGAGCTTGACCCTACCGTTGGCTCTGGTTTAAAACACACCTTCCATGTGCTACAGAACTTCAGGGAACATATTCATTCAACTCTCCTGTATGCCTTTTGATTCCAGGAAACTCTTTCTAGTCAATGATTATTTGAATCTATTTTGTACAAATAGAAACAAATCTATTTTGTGCAAAGTCAGAATGGTAAACTATAGATGTAGTTAACATGGTATTTCCATCTCTGGGCATGCTTTCGTTGCCGATTCTGCCTTTTATGCAAGGGATCACTTGTATGGAATGCTAATGCTACACAGTGCAGTTATAACACAAGTTTTATTGGGGAACAATTAATAAGCAGGCACGGAGCAGCATGTACACAATCCTTTGAACTCTCCTCCCACAGCTTAGGCCAGGCATGAAGGTCTGCTTGCACTGTAGCCACAGCTCGGGGAGAGAATGCTCGATGCATTTATAGGGTCAGTACCCAGGGCACATCTATGTGATTGTGCAACAATGGAAGCTCCCTGGTCAGGGACTGGCCTTATCAGAAAGGGAAAGCCTCTGGACCCTAGCGGTTGGTATCAGCTTATTTTCCATTGAGCTGAGCCAGCTTTCTTCTCAGCTGGCAAAAGAGGGAAGGAAACCGAGTCTCCGGAGCCGTCCATATTTGTGTCTTGCTAACCACAGGTTTACTGTTCTCTTTGCCTGATTGGGAGCAATTGGAGAAGAAAGACAAAGTCATATGAATCTTTGCAACTCCTGTGGTGCCCTGCCTGTGGTTGAGTGCTTAATACATACTTGGTGATTGAATGAATGAATTGTAATAGACTTCAATCAATGCTGAATGAGTGCTGTATTAAAAAAAATAAGTACAAACTTTCGTGGCAACTTGAAATATGGGATATGCCTGCATAATGGCAAACCACATATTTTGGTGGGGAACAAACCAGTATATATGGCTGAGGGTGACTGCTGTATATAGTTGCTTTTTTTTTTCAACAAAGAAGAAAAATGCTATTTTTTTTTTCTGTTGTATGTTCTTAATGTGCAAATTGGTAGCACCCTTTCTCCCCCTGTCCTTTTCAGTTTTGTTTCAAAACATTTGTCTCTGCCATATTGAGACGAGGAATTGAGACAAAAGACCCCCTTCAGTTGTCAGTGCATGGAGGTTTCCAGCCAGTTTCTCTTTAATGCCTTTCTAGGTGTGCACAGACAAAGCACATGGAGGGGAGAAGAAGTTTGGGTAAATAGTGCTCATTTTGGAAATATTCTTCTTGTGTAGACTTGGTATTCATAATAAGAATGACAGTCATCATCATCATCCTTATTCTAGTGAGTGTATTTTTGGACATTTACTCTGTTCTGCAGTGTACTGAACTCTTCATGTCATTTAGTCCTCAATCCCATGGGGCAGTCACTGTTTATTAACCACATTCCCAGACCTGAGTTCACCTTGGAGTCCTTCCAGGTATTTGTTTTATAGCTATATTCCTTATACACCAGCAGCTGTCATGTATAGGGATCCAGCTGAGATCCAGGCAAGCAGGTTTTGCTGAGTCTTCCCAAAGCCTTCCAAGTTGGCAGTTGTCTTTTCATCCATGATGGTTTCCTAGCAGGGAGCTATATCCTATTCTGGTTATTCAAGGGATGTGTGATCAAAACACCAGCTTTATAATATTGGCTAACATTGTATTAGGGTCCCTACATCCTAGATATCTTCTTATTGAAATATTTAAAGTGAAGCTATGGTTGACTGATAAATAGTTTTCCTGTTAATCAGAAAAAACACAAACATATTTCTAAATATATCCACTTAATTAAAAAATATATACTGGTCATTAAAGAGAGCTGATGATTCTAAGCCAGTTTCTTTTTTTTTTTTTCCCTAATGTATGCAGTTTGTTGAGTTTGGACATAAACATGTACCCATGAAACAATGACCACAGTCAAGGCAACAGACATATCCATCACCTTCAAAAGTTTCCCGTGTCCCTTTGTTGCCCCCCTCCCACCCCCATGGTAAAAACACAACACAAGATCTACCCTCTTAACAAATTTTTAAGTGCACACTACAGTATTGTTTTTAATTATAAGCACTACGTAATTCAGCAGATCTCTACAACTTACTCATCTCACATAACTGAAACTTTACACCCATTGAACAACAACTCCCATGTCCCCCTCCACTCCAGCCCCACACCCACCATGGAAGTCTCTGCTTCTGTGAGTTTGACTATTTTAGATACCTCGTAACATTGGGATCACGCAGCATTTGCCCTCCTTAATTCACTTAGCAAATGTCTTCCAGTTTTATCCATGTTGTCGCAAGTAGGATTTCCTTCTTTTTTAAGGAAGAATGATATTCCACTGTATGCATACACCACATTTTCTTTATCCATTAATCTGTTGATGGACACTTGGGTTGTTTCCATATCTTTTTCTTTTAATTGAGGTATAATTGATGTACCATATTATGTAAGTTTCAGGTGTACAATATAGTGACTCACAATGTTTAAAGGTTATATTCCATTTATAGTTATTATAAAATACTGGCTATATTCCTTGCGTTGTATAATATATCCCTGTAGCTTATTTATTTTATACATAGTAGTTTGTACATATTAATCCCTTACCCCTATCTTGCTTCTCCCCCCTCCCCTCTCCCTACCGGTGACCACTAGTTTGTTTTCTATATCTGGGAGCCTGCTTCTTTTTTGTTATTTTCACTATTTTATTTTATTTTTTAGATTCCACATATAAGTTGTATCATACAATATTTGTCTTTCTCTGTCTGACTTATTTCACTTAGCATAATACCCTACAATTCCATCCATGTTGTTGCAAAAGTAAACTTTCATTCTTTTTCAGGACTGAGTAGTATTCCATTCTCTCTCTCTCTCTCTCTCTCTCTCTCTCTCTCTCTCTCTCTCTCTCTCTCTCTCTCTCTCTATATATATATATATATATATATATATATATATATATATATATCACATCTTCTTTATCTATTCATCTGTTGATGGACACTTAGGTTGCTTCCATATCTTGGCAATTGTAAACAATGCTGCTGTGAACATTGACGTGCATGCATTTTTTCAAATTAGTGTTTTGTTTTGTTTTTTTTCAGATATATACCCAGGAGTTAAATTGCTGGGTCATAGGGTAGTTCTGTTTTTAGTTTTTTGAGAAACTCTGTACTGTTTTCCACAGTGGCTGCATCAATTATATTCCTATCAACAGTGTACGCAAGGGTTCCTTTTCCTCTACATTCTCGCTAACATTTGTTATTTGTGGCCTTTTTGGTGATAGCCGTTCTGACAGGTGTGAGGTGATATCTCAGTGTGGTTTTAATTTGCATTTCTCTGGTGACTAATGATGTTGAGCATCTTTTCATGTGTCTGTTGGTCATCTGTCTGTCTTCTTTGGAAAAATGTCTATTTGGGTCTTCTGCCCATTTTTAAATTGAGTTGTTTTTTTTTTGATGTTGAGTTGTATGAGCTGTTTATATACTTTGAATTATTGGTCATATCATTTGCAAACATTTTCTCCCATTCAGTAGGTTGTCTTTTTGTTTTGTCAATGGTTTCCTTCTCTGTGCAAAAGCTTTTAAGTTTAATTAGGTCCCATTTATTTACTTTTGTTTTTTCCTTAGGAGACAGATACAAAAAAAATATTGCTTTGATTTATGTCAAAGAGTGTTCTGCCTATGTTTTCATCTAGGAGTTTTATGGTTTCCGGTCTTACATTTAGGTCTTTAATCCATTTTGAGTTTATTTTTGTATGTGATGTGAGAAAATGTTCTAATTTCATTCTTTTATATATAGCTGTCCAGTTTTCCCAGCACCACTTATTGAAGAGACTGTCTTTTCTCCAGTGTATATTCTTGCCTCCTTTGTCATAGATTAATTGATGTAAGTGTGTGGGTTTATTTCTGGGCTCTCTATCCTGTTCATTGATTTGTGTGTCTGTTTTTGTGCCAGTACCATACTATTTTGATTACTGTAGCTTTGTAGTATAGTATGAAGTCAGGGAGCATGATTCTTCCAGCTCTGTTCTTCTTTCTCAAGCTTGTTTTGTCTATTCAGGGTCTTTTGTGTTTCCATACCAATTTTAAAATTATTTGTTCTAGTTCTGTGAAAAATGCCATTGGTATTTTGACAGAGATTGCATTGAATCTGTAAGTTACTTTGGATAGTATGGTCATTTTAACAGTATTCTTCCAGTCCATGAACACAGTGTACCTTTCCATCTGTGTGTGTTGTCTTCAATTTCTTTCATCAGTGTCTTATAGTTTTCTGAGTAAAAGTCTTTTCCCTCCTTAGGTAGGTTTATTCCTAGGTATTGTATTCTTTTTGATACAGTTGTAAATGGGATTGTTTTCTTAATTTCTCTTTCTGATAGTTTGTTGTAAGTGTATAGAAATGGAACAGGGGACTTCCCTGGTGGTGCAGTGGTTAAGAATCGCCTGCCAATGCAGGAGACATGGGTTTGAGCCCTGGTCCAGGAAGATCCCACATGCCATGGAGCAACTAAGCCCGTGTGCCACAACTACTGAGCCCGCATAATGCAACTACTGAAGCTTGTGTGCCTAGAGCCTGTGCTCTGCTACAAGAGAAGCCACCACAAGGAGAAGCCCACACACCACAATGAAGAGTAGCCCCCTCTCTCTGCAACTAGAGAAAACCCACGCACAGCAATGAAGACCCAATGCAGCCAAAATGAATAAATAAATTAATTAATTAAAAAAAATAAATGCAACAGATTTCTGTATATTAATTTTGTATCCTGCAACTTTACTGAGTTAATCGATGAGTTCTACAAGTTTTTTGGTGGTGTCTTTAGGATTTTCTATGTATGGTATCATGTCATTGGCAAATAGTGACAGTTTTACTCCCTCTTTTCCAATTTGGATTCCTTTGATTTCTTTTTCTTCTCTGATTGCTGTGGCTAGGACTTCCAATACTATGTTCAATAAAAGTGTCCAGAGTGGGCATCCTTGTCTTGTTCCTGATCTTAGAGGAAATGCTTTCAACTTTTCATCATTGACTATGATATTAGCTGTGGGTTTGTCATACATGACCTTTATTATGTTGAGGTATGTTCCTTCTATGCCCACTTTCTAGAGAGTTTTTATAATAAATCGGTGTTGAATTTTGTCAAAAGCTTTATCTGCATCTATTGAGATGATCATATGGTTTTTATTCTTCAATTTGTTAATGTGGTGTATCACATTGATTTGCGTATATTGAAGAATCCTTGCATCCCTGGTATAAATCCCACTTAATCATGGTATATGATCCTTTTGATGTTTTGTTGGATTTGGTTTGCTAATATTTTGTTGAGGATTTTTGCATCTGTGTTCATCAATGATATTGGCCAGTTATTTTCTTTTTTGTGTGATATCTTTGGTTTTGGTATCAGGATGATGCTGGCCTTGTAGAATGAATTCAGAAGCATTCCTTTCTCTCCAATTTTTTGGAATAGTTTGAGAAGGATAGGTGTAAACTCTTTTCTAAATATTTGGTAGAATTCACATGTGAAGCCATCTGGACTTCTGTTTGTTGGGAGTTTTTCAAATTACTGATTCAATTTCATTACTGGTCATTGGTCTGTTCATATTTTCTATTTCTTCCTGGTTCGGTCTTGGGAGATTGTACATGTCTAGGAATTTGTCTGTTTCTTCTAGGTTGTCCATTTTATTGTCATATAGTTGTTTGTAATAGTCTCTTATGATCCTTTGTATTTCTGTGGTGTCAGTCGTGACTTCTCTTTTTTCCTGTCTAATTTCATTGATTCGGGGCCTCTCACTTTTTTTCTTGATGAGTCTGGCTAAAGGTTTATCAATTTTGTTTATCTTTTCAAAGAACCAGCTCTTAGTGTCACTCATCTTTTCCTTTTTTTTTTCCTATTTCATTTATTTCTGCTCTGATCTTTATTATTTCTTTCCTTCTACTAACTTTGGGTTTGTTTATTCTTCTTTTTCTAGCTCCTTTATGTGTAAGGTTAGGTTGTTTGAGATTTTTCTTGTTACCTGAGGTAAGTTTGTATTGCTATAAACTTAACTGCTTTTGCTGCATCCCATAGATTTTGGATCATTGTGTTTTCATTTTTGTTTGTCTCCAGGTATTTTTTGATTTCAGTAATCCATTGGTTGTTTAGTAGCATATTGTTTAGCCTCCACGTTTGTGTTTTTTACAGTTTTTTTTTGTATAGCTGATTTCTAGTCTCACAGCATTGTGGTTGGAAAAGATGCTTGATATGATTTCACTTTTCTTAAATTTACTAAAGCTTGTTTTTGGCCTCATGTGTGATCTTTCCTGGAGAATGTGCCATGTGCACTTGAAAAGAATATGTATTCTGCTGCTTTTGGAGTTGTTTCCTTATCTTGACTGTTAAGAATAGTGCTATAATGAACATGGGAGGGCAGATATCTCTTTGAGATCCCAATTTCAGTTCTTTTGGATATATACTCAGAAGTGGGGTTGCTGGATAATATGATATTATAGTTCTAGTTTTAATTTTTTGAGGAATAGCCATACTGTTTTCCATAGTGTAAGCCAGAGTTTCTGAACCTCAGCACTATTGACACCTTGGACCAGATAATTCTTTGTCATGGGAGCTTGTCCTTTGCATCTTAAGATGTTTTGCAGCATCCCTGGCCTCTACCCACTAGAGGTCAGTAGCATTCCCTTCCCCCACTCAGTGTGACAATCAAAATTATCTCTGGATATTGCTAAAAGCCCTCTTAGGAGGCAAAATTATGCCAGTTGGGAATCACTAGTCTAAGCCCATAGTTTAAAAAGCTTGACCTTGCACCAGAACAGAAATTACTATTTCCTCTTGTGGCTCTCCAGGAAAGTTGTATGCAGTTTCAATATTTTGGCTTTCTTTGTTAGGTATGAACAATCATTAAGTACTTTATAGTCCTTAGATAATTCCTCCCCTGTGACAATTTATAATCAAGATAAGATTTAAGTTTTTTTAGTTGACTGTTTTAAAACTAGTGATAGATTCTCATGTTGAATGTTTTTTTCCACAATAGGTCTTTTTTAATGGAAAGCTTTTAAAATAGGCGTGAATAATTTTGTGCTTTAAGCACTTTTATTCTTCCAAGTATTCATGTAAATATAGAGTAAAATGGTTCAATTTATATCTATCTTGATCTCTTATGTATTTCTATTTGTTTTTTTCTATAACACAAGATAGGGGTTATATCAGGAAATCATGTAGAAGGGGTCTTCTATGCTTTAGAAAGTAGATAAGAAAATGTAATCATAGTAAGAGACCTGAAAACCTTAAAAAAGGACCCAGGAATAAGTAAGTCAAGGGTGGAAACTTACCTAAAGTTTTCTTTCTTCCTAAATTTATCCAATTATCATTTTTCAAGTATCATACCTGTTTGCATTTTTAAAAAATATACATAACAAAATTCATAAATCCTTTATGTTGGCTTTTTTGCTTTTTACTTAAAGAAGATGAGAAAATATCTAACTCCAACGTACGATAACCAACTTAGTAAACTTGTTTAATAACCAATTTTTACTCTTAAGTAAAATGCCAGCTTATACTCTTTTAAGTAATCTCTCAGAGTTATGAGGGAACTTGAGAAAGTAGGGCCAGAGATTTCATAATATGAATCATAAACCTAGTCCTCTTACCATCTTGGTCAAAAAAATGTATTCTTATTCCTGACTTAAATCTCTCATGCTGCAGTGAGGCATGTTTCTTTCACTCTGCCCTCCCTGCAAAGTCACTTTCTCCCAGCAGCCCTTGAGTTTGAGCCATTCAGATTCTTAAAGCGTGTTATTTAAAATCTTCCTTTGGCTTTCTAACTCCAGAGTAGTAGGTCCAAATTTCTTTGTCATGATTTGTCATCATCACCTGCAACCCTCCACGTGCTTCCTTCAGGATCTTCAGTTTCCCTTGTGTGCAGATTCCTGAAACCAGGGAGGGCTAAGGATGCCAGGATTGCACCATG
Organism: Eubalaena glacialis; assembly: GCF_028564815.1. Taxonomy (NCBI): domain Eukaryota; kingdom Metazoa; phylum Chordata; class Mammalia; order Artiodactyla; family Balaenidae; genus Eubalaena; species Eubalaena glacialis. The sequence goes on along the minus strand of NC_083716.1, from coordinate 161,341,044 downwards.
GAGGGCCTGTTAAGGTATCCTGATTGACCTTAAGCTACTGCTCTAACTAGAATAGAATCCTCTCTTTATCATCAGGCAAAAGTTCAGCTTCCTTTTACCTTAAAAATAGTCCCTGCATAGTCTCTGCTTTCAAACTTTCCAAAGTGCTCAAGTTCACCACCTCAACCTAAATATACTGCTCTATATCTTTTAAGGCCTGGGAACATGGAAATTAGCAGCAAATGAGCTCCTTATTTTCTGCTCTTAATGCCCTATAGACCTTGAAAGGCCCCTTTGCTGAAGACAGGCTCTCTCTGGTGCCTTTGTTCCTTCTCCCACTGTGCCCTTCCTCTCCAGCCTCCCTGCCTGGGTTTTGACAGCAGCAAAGGCCCATCCCATCCGTGTATTCTCCTCCTGCAGCTGTTTTTTCTAACCCGTTGCACCAAGCTAAGCTTCCGGACAAAAGCCTCTTGAAGAATATTTGAGAACTTTTGATCCACATGTGATCCCTTTGAAAAACCAACTCAGGAGGCTCTTTATTACCGGTTGTTTTCATTGCTATCATCTCTACTCTATCTCAGTTTCTTTGATTTAGAAACTGTGTGCTGACCTGATTGAAACATTCTTAGCCCAAATGAGCGAACAGATAGATGTGCCTGGCAATTGAAGCAGGAAGGCACCTGCTGTGCTCTTCCTGGCTGAGACCAGGAAAGGAGGCTGCTGTCCTGTCCATCACACCTGAGAGGGAGGAAACAGGAAGAATGGTTGAGATGTTTAGTCAGTCTTTGAAGCAGTTTTTCTTATTCGAAATCAAGTCAATATTTGATTTAGAAAAGCATATACTAAATGTAATGTGATATCCTGAACTGAATACTGGAACAGAAAAAAGGGCAGGAGTAGAAAACTGGTAAAATCTGATCATATCTGGAGTTTCACTAATGGTAATGTACCAATGTTAGTTTCTTAGTTTTGACACACGACCATGGCCAGGTAAGATGTTAACATCAGAGGAAACTGAGTGAAGGGGTATGTGAGAACTCTCTGTACTATCTTTGCAGCTTTTCCATAAATCTAAAATTATTCCAAAATAAAAAGTTTATTTTAGAGGGCCCCAGCTTAGTCCCAGACCCCACTCACACCCACATAGATATTTGCATACACGCTGGATGGAGTTGGGTGAACTGAGGCAGGAGAATAGCCACACTGTACTTGGGATCGCAACAGTTTCCCTTGGCCTCTGGACATTCCTTCCTTGCCAAGGCCACTTCTATTTTATTTTATTTTATTTTAAAATTAATTAATTAATTAATTTTTGGCTGCGTTGGGTCTTCGTTGCTGCGTGCAGGCTTTCTCTAGTTGCAGAGAGTGGGGGCTACTCTTCGTTGCGGTGCACGGGCTTCTCATTGCGGTGGCTTCTCTTGTTGCGGAGCACAGGCTCTAGGTGCGTGGGCTTCAGTAGTTGTGGCACGCAGGCTTAGTAGTTGTGGCTTGCGGGCTCTAGAGCGCAGGCTCAGTAGTTGTGGTGCATGGGCTTAGTTGCTTCACGGCATGTGTGATCTTCCCAGACCAGGGCTCGAACCTGTGTCCCCTGCATTGGCAGGCAGATTCTCAACCACTGCTCCACCAGGGAAGCCCTCCACTTCTATTTTAAATTAAAAATAAAGAAATGGAAGATGAGTACAAAAAGGCTTATTTTAAAAGATAGGATATTTTTCTCTAGAATAATTTGGGTGGCTTACTTCTATTTCTTTGATGGTCAGTATATTAAGGACCCAATTCAAGGAAAAAATATTAACAAAGTACAGCTTTAGGACACAGCAGAGGATTGTTAGGGCTATAGCTCATCTATAACTGTAATGAATGTATCTGGTCATATGTTAGTGCCCTTGCTTGTGCTATTTTTCCTGCCTTCTGTTCTCTGCTTCTCTATAATAATTATTTACTTATTTACATGTTCCCTCATTCAATAAACATTTATAAAACCAGGCACTGAGTTTAACCCTGACGGGGGAAAACAAAAAAGAGATGAATAAAGCATGGTTCCTGCCTGTATGGAGGGCACAAGCCAGCGGGGAAGGAACACACAGGGGGATAATGATTAAATAATCTAAGTGCAGTGATAACAAATGTACACAGCAGTTTTCACTAAGCAAGGCTACAGGGGGTTATCCCAGAAAGCATCCTGAACGGGACACGCCTCTTCTTTCAGGATGAGTAGGAATTAGGATGGAAGTATTGAAGAGACACATCAGGGTAGGAGTCTACATGATGCATTCAGGAAACTGGGGAGCTACAAGCTTTCAGCGTAGCATGAAGGAGGCCACAGGGAGGGGTGAGAGACGAAGCTGGGGAAATACACCGGAGCCTGTCTTAGGGCCATCAACATGGAGTGGTCCTTCTGTTGCTGGACAAGACGGTAGTTTTCACCCTTTAAATCAAAATCAGATGAAAATAGTAAGACAGCGAAAGTTAAGGACTAGAAAATTTCTTCTTCCCTTTATTCCCCATCCATGACAATGGCTCAGGTATTTCCTAAAAGTAAGGCTAATCTGAAGGAACTGTTCTTGCCGTGAACGAATTGGTGGCTTTATAGATGCAATGATTACTCTTAGGCTCTTACCCTCTGCCCTAGTAGCTAGAAACAGTGGTTTATTTGTAATGTTTATATAGGTGCTGATGCCCAATTATGATTACTATTAATACTTAAACAGTAAAATATCAGACAATTATTTTTACCCCTGCAAAAGAGTGAAAATAAATCTGCTTTTATTCGTGGCTTTATTAATATTTCACCCAATGTCTTCAATTACTTCTCATTTTAAAAACTCATGTGATGAAACATGAAAAGTTCTTATTTAAAGAAGCTGATAAATTGCTTCTTTTAAAATGTTCTTGCACTGTTGATCACACTTGAGTTGAGGATTTCTAAGATAAAAATGCATCTGAATAGTTCTTTTTTGATACAGGGTCCCTAAACTATTTGGGGAAAAAAGCCAGTTTTTATATTCTGGATCTGCTGCAACTCCTGGTGGCTACTGAGTAGGTTGATTATAGTGTGTGTGTGTGTGTGTGTGTGTGTGTGTGTGTAGAAAGATAGAATGAGGTAGTGAGGTAGCTGTTTATGCAGAGCTAGAAGGAAACCAAGGTAGGGTTTTGGCTAAACTCCCTTTTTACTTAAGGGGATCTGGCTATATCAGGGTTTGCTCCCATTGAGTTGAATATGAACTTGATGTAAGAAGTTGAGTATTCTTTGTTTGTAAACGATTACATTAGGAAATTACTTCAGACAGTAAATGATATATTCCCATTTCCAGTCAGTGAATGCTTCTTGACGTCTAGCCCTCCTTGAGTACAGGGGGGACCTTTCTGGTTAGTTTCTTCAGATCCCTATCCCACTTGGTTCTCTTTCCCTTGGTGAGGCTTCTGTCAGTGATGTTTCCCTGGGATGTGAAGAGTAATCATTTATTAGCTAAAGACCCTGCCCTGACATAAGGCAACTGATACTTGAAGGAGGAAGGGGAACCTGATCCCCATTCTATATTGTCAGGTATAATATACATATTTGTGGCCATTCTGTCATAGTATTATTTTCTTTAGGACTCTGAATTAAAGAGAACAAGTCATCTACCCAAGACCTGCAAACACTTGGCCTTGACAATCAAATTATCCACTTCTTAAGCCTATGAATTGTTCCTCTCTGCTGCAGAGTTGGATTTTTAGCTTGAAAGTCAAGTGTACATATGGAAGATGTGTTAGGTGGAAGTAAGATGCATTTTGCATTATCTGCAGCATATGTGAAACTGTAAATTGATAATACAGTATATTAGCAAATGGAGTGACAATGGGTGACAAGCAACTGGCTGGTGAGAACTCCGGTTTGGGAGAAAGAAATGGCTAGGCATGGAGGCTGAGCTTTTCGTGTTCTCCTTCTTTGGAGAATGGGTTGGATATTTTAGGTTCATCTGCAGGCCTCAGTTACATTTAATAGCACACGATCCTGGCACACACTCGAACCAGGCTGAGAGGCTGACAGCCAAAATGAGCTGGATCGTGTTCGCACTTCATTATTTGATTGCAGACTATGAGGGGAAATGAGAGCATTCTAGTTCTTCTTTTTGGAAAAGATTGCATTACCTTTCAGAATGTTTCCTTGCCAGATGCCGCATAGGCATCAGGTGTACTTCCTCTCTTCCCACCCAGCTAATAAACCTGGAAGCCAAAGAGATGTATTTATTTCAATTTCAGTCGTTAGCATGTTGCTAATTGTTACTGTCTTTATGTTGAATGTCTCAGGGTTCCCTGATTTATGGAATATAGCTGGATTTTTTTTTTTACCCGGTTAGTAGAAGAAAACAGGAGATTGAATGGTATCACATTTATTATGGCAGTAACCAAAGGGGCAAATGGAGTTCGCATACTTATAGCTTTTGTAAATTATTCTGTTGTTTATCAATAATGGACAGTTTGTCACTCGATTTTGATTGGCTAAGGGGTAACAGTGGCTCCATTTCAGCAGACAAATACTGAGGATTTGAATCTTTATTAAAATTAATGACAGCTGGAGGAATTCCCAGCTGCACATGTAACTAGATGTGCTTAACTACCCAATTAATCATGAATGGATGGATTCAGTGAAACACAAAATTCAATCTGCTTCTGCAGGGGTGGTTTTGAAAAATTGGAGGCAAGCATTTTTCTCCATTGAATGCAACTCTGAGTAGCTAGTAAAATGCCATACGTTCTTTTTGAAGAGCAGTGCAAAGAAATGTTCCTCCCTCCCTTCCTTCCTTCCTACAGATATAAGACATCTGCCGTGTGCCAAGCCCATGCTGGAGGCACAAAGATGAAAAAAATGCAGTACCTGCCCTGAGAAGTTATTGTCAGAAAGGAAAACAGCTCCACATACAAACAGTTATAACTCAGTGGATGGATGAAATGGAGTTTGCCAGATGAACAAGGAGAAAAGGAGCTTTTCAAATAAGAGTCAACAGCCTGTACAAGGGCAGGGAGGCATCAGGGCATTCCCCCTCCTCATTCAACAAGTGTTTTTTGCGTGCCTACTGTGGGACACACACTGTGAATGAAGCAGGTTTGGAAGCATATTATGGCCGGAGCATGTTGGAGGAGAAAGATGAAAGATGAACCTGTCTTATTTTTGTTCTAGCTTGATGTTGATGAATTAAAGAGTAGTGGGACAAAGATTTTGAGTTGATTCAATGCATGTTTATACCTAATCTTAGTAGATAGACAAAGAAACATACTGAATGAATCACAGACTCAGCATTCAAGAGCAGAGCTAGGCCAACCCGTGGCACAGTAAACTACTGAATTCCGTATTTGGAAACTTCCAAATGGCTAGCAGGACCCTGGACAGACAGCAAGAAAGGGATTGAAAAACCTCCTGTCTGGAAAGAGAGTCTATTAACAGTTATTTTAATAATTGTTAGTGGAGAGCAGCAACCAAGGGCTCAAAAAAACTATCTGAATACTTCTGTAAAGAAAATGGAAGAAAATTTCACCCATCACAAATGGTAGTTTAAAATTCAGTGAAAATTATTGTAGGTTTTTTTTTTTTTTAATTTCTTGTTGCACCTCATCTAGCAGAGATTTTGAAGTGACTTAAAAGACCATATAAAGTCCCCCTCCCAAATTAGTAACAAACAGATTAGGGTCATGGAAAATGTAAATTCAGGTAGAAGATGTACACCAAGAGGAGAATTAGAACTTAGCTCTGAGTTTCCTGGTGGCTGGCGCAAAAAACAAAATATAATCAATTATAGTCTTCTCATTGTCCATAGGGAGAACATATCTCATGGCAGATGATGACTTCGTTTTTATTGTCTAGAGCACAAGACTCTAATATTTGTGAAGAGCCCTTCTTCATGTAGTCATCTGAGGTAGAAGGTGATTGTAAACAGCCTTCCATGTTTTGAGGAGTGCTTTCACTAGGGACTTTGCCCGGGCATTCAGGGGGCATTTTTGCTGCAGAGTTTTCATGTGAATTTAAATTGGCGTTTCATTGAAAGACAAGTGATAGTGTTATTCACCAAGAAGAACATTGCCAACTTCAGCTGCAGCCACTTTGTTCTCATGAGGACTGCTTTTTGACAATATGTGTAGTGATGTATTTTCTGGTAAAGTGTGGGTGTTCTGCCAGTGTGAGCTTCATTTTTTCTTCATACGCAGCATGTATACAGCATTTCATACTAGGCGGTGGTAGGTTCTATTGTAGTTCCAGTTTTGTAAGGGAGTAATACAATTTGCAGTAAAACCAAGCTTCCCTGGAATTTGTTCAGTAAAGCAGTGATTGCTTAAAAGGAGAGGCTTGTTTCTCAAATTCTTATTCTCAGAATTAGTGTAAGCCTCAGCCTTCACGCCTTTTGCTTGTTCCTCATGGCCAGTTTTTACGCTCTCTTTGGTTATAAATAACTTCTGCAACAAGTACCAGACCACGTTTCAATAGCAACTTTCAAAACTCAATCTGCATTCCTTTTTAAATCCTCTGTGATCTTTTCTTGGAGGAAAGATTATCTACTAATTTTAATTTTGTAATATTATAGATACTATTGCCTTGAACCTACACAGCTTAAGTTGGTGAAGAATGTTTTTCCAAAATATGAAGTTAATAATGAGGATTTATTGGATTTGTTAAAGGACATATTTTAAAACTTTCCCACCTTTACTACATCTTCTCTCTTATGAGCTCTGATTTTTGTTTCTCCTCATCTCTGCTGAACGGAAGATAGATAAAATGCTCATAGTTTGTTGATGGATTTAGCACAGCTTTTAAAAAACCAAACAAACCATGAAAACTATTGGTCTTCAAGTCGAAATGACTAAATTAAGGTGGGTTTTTTTTTGAAATGACTAAATTAAGGTGATCAGAGGTGGGTTTTTTCCCACCTCCAATCACCTTTAGCCAGCATGCCATCCCATTCAGTGCCCAGCAGACACTAAGCAGTCAGTAAAGTGTAGGTATCCCCTATATCCTGTCAACCATTTTTAGAATCTGTCCTTTGACCTGTGTTTGGGTTTGCCTTTGCCTCCTCCCTCTTCGTGCTCCATTTTCCTATCAATCTCCCCGTCGGTCTCTCAGACTGCACTCTTTCCCACTTGCAGACTGAGCTTCCTAGTGTCCCCTTTCCGTCTGATACTCTCCTGCCCACGTGCAGCGTCAGCCATCGACTCCCCTGCGGAGGGCTGCGATCGCCTCCTCCTGGCTTCCCGGTTTGCCGTTCTCTGCATTTACTCCCCTCTACAATTTTATTTCCAACCTCTCCTCAGCATGAACCTCTCAGGGCACTGCTTCCTGCCTTTGTTCACATTGCTGTTGCCTTTTTTTTTTTTTTTTTAATTTTTAAATTTTATTTTATTTATTTTTTATACAGCAGGTTCTTATTAGTTATTTATTTTATACATATTGGTGTATACATGCCAATCCCAATCTCCCAATTCATCACACCACCATCACCCCCAGCCCCGCCACTTTCCCCCCTTGGTGTCCATACGTTTGTTCTCTACACCTGTGTCTCTATTTCTGCCCTGCAAACCGGTGCCGTTGCCTTTTTTTTGATATGTCTCATCTACAGTTTTCTGAACTCTGCCTTCTTTCAACTCTAAAGCTAGTAGCCCTCATTGCTTTTTTTTTCCCTTTCACTTCTCTCTTTTATTTTTATTTTTTTAATTCAAGTATAGTTGATTTACAATGTTGTGTTAGTTTCAGGTGTACAGCAAAGTGATTCAGTTATATATATATGTATATTCTTTTTCAGATTCTTTTCCCTTATAGATTATTACAAAATATTGAGTAGAGTTCCCTGTGCTATACAGTAGGTCCTTGTTGTTTATCTATTTTATATATAGTGGTGTGTATATATTAATCCCACTGCTATATATATTAATCCCAAACTCCTCATTGCTTTTATTAAATAACATAGTTCTAGCACTGAATTGCTTTGTTTCATGAACACGTATCTCATCTCCTCAACTTGACTGTAAGCCATTTAAAGGCATGAAACATGCCTTTTATATCTTTGGTATCCACCACAACTCCCACCCCAATACTGACAACAGACTTGTCAAAATTCATCCTTCTCCAAACATTTCCTTTATTTTCATGCTCTTTGGCTTTGCTTTCCACCCTGCCTGGAATGCCCTGTCTTGATGACACACTGTACAACCTATTCCTCACAGCCCTGCTTGTTTAACACCCGTCACCTTCTCCCAAAGATCTTCTGTTCCCCCAGACAGACTTAATCTATCCTCTCCTATTCATAGTTGCATTTGTATTTCTGTTAGAGCGCTTCTCATGCTCTCCTTCATAATGTGGTTGTTTGCAGACCTGTCTGCCCTAGCAGATTATGAGCCCCTGTTATGCAAGGACTGCGTCTTATTCACCTTCATGCTACCACTGCACTTAGCACAGGTCTCATCCATACTAATTTTTCAACAAGTATTTGTCAGTTTGAATCCCACACTGGATGGGAGACAACCAGACATGAACTATCGTTCGCTGTTAGGCACCTCCAAGTGTGGTTGGTGTGCAGAGGGCCACTTACCTGCTCTGTCCTCTTGGGATACCTGGACCCTGGGAACAGTTATCAGTTAGAGTCACCTGGTTCAAATATAAAAGTATATATATCTATATACATATATATATTTAACCAAGCAGTTAGGCATGATTTCACTACTATGCATGCAGTAATCCGTACAGACTCTGCAAGGCTGTTGAATCCTTTGTCGCTGGGTGTTGGGAGTGCCCTCCCCCTGGAGAACAGAAGGAGAATGTCTCTGGCCCTTTCTTTCCAGGGCCCTCGTGCAGTGCTGTTCACTGGCCCAGTACTGTTGTTTCTCAGGCCACCTCCACCTCCACCTTCCCCATCCAAAGCCTTTTTATTCTCTGCCTGTTTTTTAGGCAGAGAACTCTTAGTGTTGTGTGTGCATTTGCCCTGGATTCTGCATTGTGGTACTCAGTCTCCCTGAACTGAATTTCTCGAGTGTCTCCCCTGTTCCAGTTGCCTAGTGCATAGGTACACTGTACACGCAGCGCTGGGAAGGTGGAAGCTCCTCCTCCTCAGCCTGCCCGGTGCTGCCTGTGGTTCTCAGGGTCGTCCTTTTCTGCACTGTGGGTCTCTCTGAGCTTCGCTGTGGCAACGTGGAAGGAGTTTTATATACTCTGAAATACTGGGGGCAGGAGAAGAGCTTTTAGGATGCACCCAACGAGAGAAAAGCTTTCCCCCTGAATGAACGTTGTGTGTCTTGTGTTTTGGTATGAACTGCCTACTTCTCTTCTCAGGCTCTTCACCCAGACTTGGGTTTTGCTCTATAACCATCACACTGTTGTCGAACCCAAGTTCATGTGCCTGACATACAGTGAGGCCAAACAAACCAAAATGTCAGAATTTGAAGCAGAGAAAGGCTTATTGCAAGGACCATGCAAGAAGAACAGGCAGCTCATGCTCAAAAAGCCCAAACTCCTTGATGGTTTTCGAGGAAGAGTTTTAATAGGCAAAATTTGTGGGGAGGGCTGCAAGGCATGTGATCTTCCTCTGATGGGTTGGTGGTGAAGTAACAGGGTGGTGTGCCAGGAATCTCAATCATCAGACTTTTGGTTCCAGCCAGTCTGGGGTCCACTGCTTATGCTCAGCCTGAAGTAACAGTCCTCCACCTGGGTGGGAGCCTTAGGCTGTAGAAGAACTCAGAGATACGTATCAGATTGTTATGCATATCCCTTGACCAGAAACCAGGACCTTGCCCCATTGCTGTTTCTTGACTGCCTTTCCTTTGCTTCTGCATTCCCTCACTAGTAATGCATTCCTTAATTAGTAATTGTTTGAATCAGCCCTTTGGAACTCAAGGAAGATCTAGGAGGCTGAAACCTTTTTCCTACAAATAAGACATAGGGGACACATGGGAAAGGCTTTTGTACCCAGGAGGGCCCCACAGGGTCCTGCTCAGTTTCAGCACCTGACAATAGAGATGATAAGACTATGGTACTCAAATATTTGTTTATTTCAAACCCAGCCATTTGAATTATCTATGTGTATGTTTCATGAATTTTTTCTTTATCTATCAAGATGCAGAGTAAGAGCGATAACAAAAGACCTATTTTTAAATTCACCAGAGCTTTAAAATGGGAGTGTTTTCATTTTTTAAGCATGTATTTCAAGGAGGCAAAAAGAGCAAGAAACTAAAAAAAACCCCACAAAATATAGCTAAGTAAAGCAACTGCTGCCTTATTTTCCTCATTGAAAAGACAGGAGGGCGCACTCTGTGACCAGAGAGCCCATATTCTGCTTTTGGAAGGGAAAAGAGTGTCATATCTCTTTGAACCTGTTTAGGGTTCTAAAAGTTTCTGATGGATTGGCTCGTTTTGTTGACAGGACTGGCCGTGAAACCCAGGGCATGGGTGGGTTAGTAAAGGACATGCCTGTGCTCGTGACTGGTGACTGCCCCTAGCCCCGGCTGTCTTGATGAAGGCACTGGAGTCTTAGAGAGGAGGACTACCACATCAGCCTTGGTTGGCGGGCAAGTCCCTTAGAGCTGCCATGCAATTCAGGGTAGAGAGTGGGTCAAGGGCGTCACCCCCACATGCGAAGGACAGCAGTCTTCTTCATGCAGCTCTCTGACCAAAACCCAAAACTGACTGTCTTCGCGTTATTCCCGAAGAGGGAATGCCTCCTGAGTGAACACAGCTTTTGCACGCAGAAAAAATATGGAGAGCTAAAGCCAACCTGATTTCTCAATTTCTTTTTAGCCAATACCTTTAATTGTCCCAAAGTTCTTACTAGAGCCTTTAATTCTTCCTCATTTTGATTAATTTAAGCTTTACATCTCTATGCATTTTTTTTAAGAGAGGGGTTAAAAATAGCAAATATGGGCTCACCCAAGAAGCAAAGGGCCAGGATAAATCCATCAACGGAAGTGTGCTTGCTAACCAGTATGGAGTGATACCTCTGCTGAGTGCTTAACACTGTTCTGAGTGCACAGTCTTCACAGCACTTCTATGGGTTAGGTTAATATACTTCTCTTCAGAAAGGAGACTGAGCAGAGAAAGATTAGGTATCTTGTCCAAAAGCAAATACCTAGTAAATGGCAGTCTTAGGATTCCAACCTAAGTCTAGTTTCAAAGCCTATCTCTGAACTGCTTATTTTTTCCATCTCTCATACGAATAATCACTGCCTCTTCTTATGTTTCCTAATGAAAAATAAAGGTGATCAAATATATTAAATCATAGTATCTCTCCCGGACTCATTCTTTTTTTTTTTTGAATTTTATTTTATTTTTTATACAGCAGGCTCTTATTAGTTATCTATTTTATACATATTAGTGTATATGTCAATCCGAACCTCCCAGTTCATCCCACCCCCATCCCCCTTTCCTCCCTTGCTGTCCATATGTTTGTTCTCTACATCTGTGTCTCTATTTCTGCCTTGCAAACAAGTTCATCTGTACCATTTTTCTAGATTCCACATATATGCATTAATATACGATATTTGTTTTTCTCTTTCTGACTTACCTCACTTTGTATGACAGTCTCTAGGTCCATCCACGTCTCTACAAATGACCCAGTTTCGTTCCTTTTTAAGGCTGAGTAATATTCCATTGTATATATGTACTACATCTTCTTTATCCATTTGTCTGTCGATGGGCATTTAGGTTGCTTCCATAGTGCTGCAATGAACATTGGGGTGCATGTGTCTTTTTGAATTATGGTTTTCTCTGTGTACATGCCCGGTAGTGGGATTACTGGGTTATATGGTAATTCTATTTTTAGTTTTTAAGTAACCTCCATACTGTTCTCCATAGTGGCTGTATCAATTTACATTCCCACCAACAGTGCAAGAGGGTTCCCTTTTCTCCACACCCTCTCCAGCATTTGTTGTTTATAGATTTTCTGATGATGCCCATTCTATCTGGTGTGAGGTGATCCCTCATTGTAGTTTTGATTTGCATTTCTCTAATAATTAGTGATGTTGAGCAGCTTTTCATGTGCCTCTTGGCCATCTGTATGTCTTCTTTGGAGAAATGTCTATTTAGGTCTTCTGCCCATTTGTGGATTGGGTTGTTTGTTTTTTGTAATATTGAGCTGCATGAGCTGTTTATGTATTTTGGAGATTAACCCTTTGTCCATTGATTTGTTTGCAAATATTTTCTCCCATTCTGAGGGTTGTCTTTTCATCTTGTTTATAGTTTCCTTTGCTTTGCAAAAGCTTTGAAGTTTCATTAGGTCCCATTTGTTTATTTTTGTTTTTATTTCCATTACTCTAGGAGGTGGGTCAAAAAAGATCTTGCTGTGATTTACGTCAAAGAGTGTTCTTCCTATGTTTTCCTCTAAGAATTTTATAGTGTCTGGTCTTACATTTAGGTCTTTAATCCATTTTGAGTTTATTTTTGTGTATGGTGTTAGGGAGTGTTCTAATTTCATTCTTTTACATGTAGCTGTCCAGTTTTCCCAGCACCACTTATTGAAGAGGCTATCTTTGCTCCATTGTATATTCTGGCCTCCTTTGTCATAGATTAGGTGACCATAGGTGCGTGGGTTTATCTCTGGGCTTTCTCTCTTGTTCCATTGATCTATATTTCTGTTTTTGTACCAGTACCATACTGTCTTGATTACTGTAGCTTTGTGGTATAGTCTGAAGTTAGGGAGTCTGATTCCTCCAGCACTGTTTTTTTCGCTCAAGATTGCTTTGGCTATTCAGGGTCTTTTGTGTCTCCATACAAATTTTAAGATTTTTTGTTCTAGTTCTGTGAAAAATGCCATTGGTAATTTGATAGGGATTGCATTGAATCTGTAGATTGCTTTGGGTAGTATAGTCATTTTCACAATATTGATTCTTCCAATCCAAGAGCATGGTATATCTTTCTATCTGTTTGTGTCATCTTTGATTTCTTTCATCAGTGTCTTACAGTCTTCTGAGTACAGGTCTTTTACCTCCTTAGGTAGGTTTATTCCTAGGTATTTTATTCTTTTTGCTGCAATGGTGAATGGGATTGTTTCCTTAATTTCTCTTTCTGATCTTTCGTTGTTAGTGTATAGGAATGCAAGAGATTTCTGTGCATTAATTTTGTATCCTGTAACTTTACCAGATTCATTGATTAGCCCTAGTAGTTTTCAGGTGGCATCTTTAGGATTCTCTATGTATAGTATCATGTCATCTGCAAACAGTGACACTTTTACTTCTTCTTTTCCAATTTGTTTTCCTTTCATTTCTTTTTCTTCTCTGATTGCCTTGGCTAGGACTTCCAAAACTATGTTGAATAGTAGTGGTGAGAGTGGACATCCTTGTCTTGGTCCTGATCTTAGAGGAAATGCTTTCAGTTTTTCACCATTGAGAATGATGTTTGCTGTGGGTTTGTCATATATGGCCTTCATTATGTTGTGGTAGGTTCCCTCTATGCCCACTTTCTGGAGAGTGTTTATCATAAATGGGTGTTGAATTTTGTCAGAAGCTTTTTCTGTACCTATTGAGATGATCATATGGTTTTTATTCTTCAGTTTGTTAACATGGTGTATCACATTGATTGATTTGCATATATTGAAGAATCCTTGCATCCCTGGGATAAATCCCACTTGACCATGGTGTATGATCCTTTTAATGTATTGTTGGATTCTGTTTGCTAGTATTTTATTGAGGAGTTTTGCATCTATATTCATCAGTGATATTGGTCTGTAATTTTCTTTTTTTGTGGTATCTTTGTCTGGTTTTGGTATCAGGGTGATGGTGGCCTCATAGAATGAGTTTGGGAGTGTTCCTTCCTCCAATTTTTTGGAAGAGTTTGAGAAGGATGGGTGCTAGCTCTTCTCTAAATGTTTGAAAGAATTCACCTGTGAAGCCATCTGGTCCTGGACTTCTGTTTGTTGGAAGATTTTTAATCACAGTTTCAATTTCATTACTTGTGATTGGTCTGTTCATATCTTCTATTTCTTCCTGGTTCAATCTTGGAAGGTTATACCTTTCTAAGAATTCATCCATTTCTTCCAGGTTGTTCATTTTATTGGCATAGAGTTGCTTGTAGTAGTCTCTTATGATGCTTTGTATTTCTGCGGTGTCCGTTGTAACTTCTCCTCTTTCATTTCTAATTTTATTGATTTGAGTCCTTTCCCTCTTTTTCTTGATGAGTTCTCCCAGACTCATTCTAATCAATAACTTTATCTCAACTTTTTTCTTTTTCGTTTGGTCCAAAAGTTTCCAACAACAACAAAATAAGCAGGTGTGGATTTCCTCTCTGACCACTTTGGATATAATAATGAGCTAATGGATAGGCCTGAAGGAAGGGAAGAGAAAACCTGAAAGTTTGATAGTCCCATCCTTAGGAATAGTTGATTGCATGTATTTTGGTGTAAATTCAAGTGAATACTCTATCACCATGTACTTGAAGACCTAATTCCTGGCACTATGAAGACATCTCTAAGAACAGATCTCAGACGAATCTTAGAGATCATTCAAGAGATGCTCTGACCTGTAATGCAAGTCTTGGCTTCATTAGCTGATGGTTGGGTGACTTAGGGCATGCAGCCTGACCCATCTGTGAGGGCTCAAAAGAGCTTTGCAGAGAAATGAAGATCGTTTACTGGGGAAAACATAGCATGGTTAGTAATTGTTAGTTCATTCTAAAAGCACAGAGAGAGATTCCAGTGTTTTTAAGCCTGAAGCCTTAGTGATCTGCTCATCCAGCAGTGTCTACCAACACCTCAACTGGGCTTAGTTATTAGCTATTAGCAAGGGCTTTTGAGTCAGTGAGATCAGAGTTCACCATACTTGGCCAGCTGCATGACCTTGGGCAGATTATTGGCTTCTCCTGAATGTTGGTTACTTCAGTGAGGATAATGAGCTCCACGTCTTAACGTTTTTATGGTGACTTTTAGATAACGTCTGTAAAGTGCTGTTTTATTCTGATTAAAGTCTCATTTCCTAGTTCCAAAGGTTGAACTAAGAATTTCCTCTAATCTAACAAGCTCCAACACACTTATCAGATGGGAGGCAAAAAAACAAGCCTTGTTTTCATTCCCCACTTCTGAACCCACTGGGGAGGAAGGACACTACCCAGGGAAGGTTATTGCTTTCACCACTCCAGATTCCATATAAAGTTGATCGACGCTGATGGGGAGGGCTGGGCACTGTGTAGTCGCTGTCAAGACCCCAAAGAGCAAAGGAGGGATAGCAAGTTTGTAAGGAATATAGCAGCCTGGAGTACAGGTCTCGTGACAGTAAGATGCTGGAGGATTCCTTCTTTGGAGGTAACTAGGGGTAGCTACATGTGCATAAGGGACCCACCAGACCTCTCATGTACCCTCAAATCAGTCACTGTCTTACAATTCAAAAATAGCATTTATACCTAAATTTAAACTACTACATTAAGTTGCATCATCTTGTTTTTAACTTAAGACCTACAAGCGTCACAAATTTAGGAGATTAGTGGTCAAAGAGAAAAACTCACACTAACCTAGCCTTTGTTGGGGCCCCTAGCCCTTTCAGAGGGAGTATTCTTTTCCAAAGACCACAATTAATAAAAGTGGTTAACACTAACCACACCTGTCAAAATCATCATTAGAGGTTGAGGCAGGTAATTTCAAGCTACATAACTCTGTAAAAAGAAGTACATATTTATTTTCAAGCTACATAACTCTGTAAAAAAAAGTACACATTGTGTATATAAATGTGAATATCTATATACATAATATTAGTTTTTTTTAATTTCTCAAGGTAAAACTTCAAACTGTACAGAAAGACATAAAATGTAATAAATGAAAGTTTGTTTTCCTCCTCCTGTGTGTGTGTGTGTGTGTGTGTATGCATACATATATATGTATTATAGAGAGAGAGACTCTCATTTATTTTAACACAATTTTAAAACAACATGCCAGATTATTTTACCATTTGATCTTGTGACTTAATTTTACATATACTTACTTACAGGTCTATGCCATGCTTTTTAGTGTTTACATACTATTCTATGTGTGAATATACCCTACTTTTAAAAACATGTCTTCTACGGCTAACATTTAGGTTTTTATGATTTTTTTGCTATCATATGCAATATTGCAGTGAATATTCTTGTATATACATTTATATATACATATCTGATATAGGTATGTTTCTAGGGTAAATTTCTTCAGGTAGAATGGTTTGGTTAAAATTTATGTCTGTTTTATTTTTTATTTATTTATTTATTTATTGTTTTTACCTAATTACCTCCAGAAATATAAAACCAACTTACACTCATACCAACATATGTACCCTCACTAGTACGGGGTATTATCAAATGTTTTGATCTAATCAGTGAAAGTGGTATCATATTTTAAGTTATATTTCTTTATGTAGGAAAGAGACTGAAGCCCTTTTCATGTGTTCAGTGTACATTCTTGTTCCTTTTTCTGTTTCCTAACTATTTTTATTTTTTTGCCATATTGGTGGATGAAGAGGTAGGTTGTTCATCTTTTTCTTATTACTTCATTAGTGGTCTTTGAATATGGAGAACGTTAAGCCCAGGTCACTTATGTGACAATTTTTTCTTTTTCTGTCATTTGCATTTTTGTATTTTTTTTCCCAGATAAATATTTAAACTTTTTATGTAGTCAAATTAATCAGTCTTTTCATAGCTTCTGAACATTTTGGCATGCTACGTTAAAACTATAGACATAGTTTCTGCTAGTGCTAGTATAAATATATGTATATATGTAAGAAATACATATTGATATATCTATATAATTTTGCCTTTAAATATATTCATCTGCAATTTATTTTTGTATAAGAAATCAAATAGAGATCTACCTTTTTCCCCCCAATCGGCCAGCTAAGTTTCCCAACATTGTTTATTGAATAATCACTCTTTTTCCATTGATTTGAAATGTTTCCAGTTATATATATATATATTTTTTTTAATTTATATTTATTTATTTATTTATTTTTGGCTGCATTGGGCCTTTGTTGACACGTGTGGGCTTTCTCTAGTTGCAGCAAGCCGGGGCTACTCTTTGTTGCCGTGCACAGGCTTCTCATTGCGGTGGCTTCTCTTGTTGTGGAGCACGGGCTCTAGGCACACGGGCTTCAGTAGTTGTGGCACGTGGGCTCAGTAGTTGTGGCACGTGGGCTCAGTAGTTGTGGCTCGCGGGCTCTAGAGCACAGGCTCAGTAGTTGTGATGCATGGGCTTAGTTGCTCCATGGCATGTGGGATCTTCCCGGACCAGGGCTCGAACCCGTGTCCCCTGCATTGGCAGGCGGATTCTTAACCACTGCACCACCAGGGAAGTCCCCCTGTTAAATATTAATTATCAATATATAGGGGTTGATTTGTGGACTCTAATTTCTTTGATCTGTGCTAGAACCAAACATTTTTAATTTCTGCAGTTTTATAATGTTTTAATATCTATTTTAAAAAGGTTAATTCTCCTTCTTTATTCTTTTTTTTAACATTTTTTCTGAGAGATTTTTGAATATTAAGTTTTCCAAATCACTTTCATATCATTTTGTCAAGTTAACATTGGTGTTCACTCTTCCTTCCAACATGGTTTCCAGCAACATCTGGAAGCCCAAAGTGTATACTCCCCTTGGGTGAAGTCTGGGCATTACCGGGCAGTCCATTTGTGTTTCTTTTCCTCCCCTTGAAACCTCCTTATTCATTTTTTCATTCAGTAAATAGTTTTGAACTCCTCTGAGGTGCAAAGCTCTGTGCTGTGGGCTCTGAGGACAACAAAAGTGGGGAAGACATGATCTCTGCCTGAAATGAAGTAGATGCTTCATTTTGGCTTCCGTCACATCTGCAGCCATCTCTGGGGAGGGGTTTCTGTTCTTGATGCAGTCAATATGCATCCCTTTAATGAGAAACGTTATGAATACAAAATATTTTCAAAGAATGAAGGATAATTTTTCATCAAACCATTTCTGAGGCTACAGAAATGATACAGGAGAGGTTCAAGTCCTTCCCTTACTTTCTTCTAAAGCAACCTATGTTATTCCTCCCTTTATATGACAGAAGGAAAAGTCTTAAAAAAAATGTTTTTTTTAAATACAAGTAATTGCCTGGAGCTACTTTTAGGAGAAACATATTTACTGTTATCAGGTCTCTAATATGACTCTCAAGAAAATAGACCACAACATAAAAGTAGTGTTTTGTGGGCTACTTTGTAAACTACTCTGGGGGAATGTGAAGTGTCAGTCAATCACTTTTCCAGAAGGGTCACAGACGCCCACATTTACAAGAAACCATTAGTTGCCTTATCACTATGCAGTTCTGCAGCTACCAGCAGCACATTCAGGATTTTCTGAGCAAATATATTCATTTCCTTTCTAACATCTCTGCTGAAACTAGATTAGTGCAGCTTGAGCCGCCGCCCTTGCATGAAGACCTTGTGCTGTGGCTACTGCTTGCAGGTGCCGGTGCTGGGATCGGCCAGGTGTAGCTGCCCAGACACTCACCTGTGTCACGTGGATTGGTCAGAAGCTCTCAGTTCTGACCAGGCAGGGCTGGTTCCTGGGGTGGCTGCTCAATGTCCCATGATGTTGTTCTGTGACCTGTACGAAGTAAAGCTTGACTGCTTGAGGCCACCTTCTCCCAGAAGGCAGTCACTTTCCCGTTCCCAGAAGGAGAGTGAGCTCCATAATCTCATCATCCGTACCATTAAAATAACATTCTTATTGTATGCAAAACGTGATCATGACTTTTTTCAACTTCTGTTGCCCTTTAGTCTCACAGAGGGTTTTGATTTATTACTAATTGTGTTCATTGATGTAACACTTCTTACATACTTGTATGATATGTCATGCACTGATTATCAAAGCAGTTTGGTGGAATAGGACCCATATAAAGTAATCTTTATCTTTTGTTCTTCCGCCAGTGTATTAGGCTGAACCATATGAAACTGCAATCCTCATAGTAGCCCAAGATAAGAGGAATCTGCCCCCATTACCAACATCACCACTGATTTAACTTGCAGATCGGCTGTTAGCCCCACATTGCAACTTCTTTCCCACAAGCTCCTAAATGGCCATGACTGACACAGATTTCCTTTTCATCTCCGTCTGGGCCTTTTTGTCACCTCCTCTTTATACTTATGAGGCCAATTGAAACCTTTCTGCTGTTATTGTATTGCCACTGATGGGTCTCCTTGGACTACCAATCAAAAGAAATACCTGTCTACCATTTTGTGATATATGTAAGTCAAATCATTATGCTGTACACCTTAAATTTATACAGTGCTATATGTCAATTATATCTCAATAAAAGTCAAAGAAAAAATGCAAAAAAAAAGAAAAAAGAAAAGAAATACCTATCCGAAACCAGGCAATTACAGCAGTTGCCAAACTAGTCAACATAACAAGAAGGATAGGTTGGCTAAGTTTTGTAAATAATATTACTTCCTTTTAAATAAATTATGTAAAAACAGTTATAATAGAACCCATTAATTTGGATTCCACTAGTCAGATAATTTAGACAAAGCCTGCATTTTGTTTTTAACTATATATTGATATATAATTATAATTTAGTTATAAGAAGTAACTTGTAAATAAGTAGTTTAACACAACTGGAGGAGTTATCACTTAAGAGAAAAAGAAAACTCAAGGGGGCCTTAACATCTCCTACCAATAACTAAAATGGTGAGTAAAAATCCTGTCATTAAAGCAGAAACTCAATGAAATTCACAAACCAAAACCTTGATAATCTAGAGATACCATGTGAAGTTAGAAATAGCAAACATGTCTTTTGAAAAGCAGTCTCCAGTTTATTTTCCATGATCTAAGAATGTCATTTCTTTACTTGCATCCATCGTTCCTAGCGAGTGAGATTTTGGTGTACGATCTACGTTAACAATATATTGCAGAATGTTGTTTTCTTTTACTGAAGGCGACTAAAATGTTTGACTTTTTAGTGTAAGTTTGCACCAGATTTTGTGGAGGAAATTAAAAAAAAGATTCTGCCCATACTCCTGCACCCTGCAATGTGCCCTATGATAGTGGCATGGAGGGAAGTTCTTATTTCCTGTTTGAGCTTCAGATGCCTCATCTGTAAAATGGGGATAATCGTAACCTACTTTGTAATGTTGATGTGATAATCTAAAGTTCATAAGTTAGTGACTCACATAAAGTAAGGGATGAGTAAGCATTCATTCTCTTTCCTTTCCGTTTATGGCCTTTTCTGAACACATTCCTTTGCTGCCCTTGACTGCTCTTTGAAGCCTAAAATCGGAGCTTAGTCAGATTAATTGCTCGTCTTCTGTCCAATAAAAGTGGGCTGCAGAGCTTGCCTTATTCTTTCAACCAACATATTTGAAGACCTTCTGCTTACAAGACACGGTACAAGGTATCTTAGAGCAAAGTTAAGTTGTCATCTCTGAGGCATAATTTCAAAAGTTCCCTGTTCTGCCAAAGTGCTGATAATGTACACATTATCCAGTGCTCTGGATTAGGGCACTGAAAACCATAATTCTAAAAAAAAAAAAAAATCTCATGTTATGGGGGGTGAGACTGCTAACAACATCACACCCAGTTAGCATAAACCTTGATCAATTAACCAACCACCCTAGAAGAACTTGAAATCATGGAACAAAGAATAGATTTTGATGGGAGCGAGAGTGTCTTTCTTTCAACAAAGTTGAGGTTCTGCTATGTTCTAGACATTGCCCAGGCGTATCTACTTGGAGACATAGCCTGGACCCTGCTAGGCTGGGTGGGTGCCCTTGCAAAGAGCTCTGGACATGTTTGGTGAAGGGGGTAGAGGAGAAGAAAGCATCTGCAAGAAAGTGAGGGGCTATCCTGTAAAGATACATGTTGCCTACGAGACCTTTTTGCCTAGGGCAGCCTCACGAGGGGGCTCTTTACCTATCCACCCTGGGAAATCTGGGAAAGTAATCAAGAAAGAGCTTTGTTCCTTCTACATTGTGGAAAAGTGCATCGTCAAGGCATTGCAAACTCAGTGGAAAGAAACAAGCTCACATCCATTGGGAGTGATATGTGTCTCTGGACATTCCACTTTCACTTAGTCCACTTAATGCAACTATTAAAATACCAGATTTACATCAAGTTTAACATTCACTTGTCTGATCTGGAAGGGCTGACATTTGGAGTACGTACCACTGCACAGCCCCATATGGTAGCCACTAGTTAACATGTGGGTATCTGCCTTTAAATTAATTAAAGTGAAATAAAATTTTAAACATTTAAAAATTAAATGATAAGTTCAGTTCTTCCGTCTGGCCAGGCACATTTCAAGTGCTCCATAACCACATGTGGCTAGTGGCTACCATACTGGACAGCACCCATACAGAATATCCATCATTGCAGAAAGTTCTCCTGGACAACACTGGTTTTGTTTGTGCGATTACTATGCTTGTATGCTATGCTATACTATGGCATCTTAGTAATTCTCCAAAATAACCCTGAAGGGTTCATTCCTATTTTGCCGATGAGGATAGAATCTCAGAAAAGTTAAGCAGCTGTCCTCTCACATTGTTGCCACTGACAGATGGTCAGTGTCCAGTGAATGGACAGCTAAGCTAGGTGGGAAGTGAGAGGCACAGGACTGACCACAAAGCCCAAAAGTTCCAACAATAACCAGGTTCTGTTCCAGTATTAATGCATTTTAAAATCAAACATTTATAAACTCTCCCTTCTCCTTGCTCTAATTTAATGACATATCTAAATACTAAAACTACTCATAAGAAGAGGAAGTATATTTTAGTTTTAAAAGGACAAGATAAGTAAGTGGATCCCTGGATCTCGTGGTACGTTTGGAGAGTGACTACAAATAGGCAAAAGGTTTTTTTTTTCTCTCCTGAAGTGGTAGAAATATTCTAATATTAGATTGTTGTGTGAATTGTATCCTGTAAATTTATTAAAAATTTATTGAATCATACATTTAAATTATGTGAATTTTATGGTATGTAAATTATACCTCAATAAAGCTGTTTTTAAAAAAAAGAACAAGATGTAAATCCTACAACTCTAGGGCAGCCAAAAATTGAATGTTGAAAAGCTGCCAAAAACTTTAATGAGTGAGTCAAATATTATTTGCTGGCAATTCCTGAATTTTCCTCATGATGGTAAACGAAATGATGTTCCATCTCAAATCAAACACTGGGAAACTCTGCGAGGTATGTGTTATTATCTCCATTTCAAAGGGGAGGAAATTGAGACTCAGAAAGTGAAAATAAGTTGCCCAAGACACACAGCCAGTAAGAACTAGCAGAAGTGTCAAACCCAATACTTCCTGACCCCAAAGTCCACGGCCACTCTTCCGTCCATGTCATGGCCTCTCTCTCCGGGCAGGAAAAGAAACTTTTCCATTGTCTGACTTGAGGTCACTTTCCTTCTTCTAGGACAACAGTAAACTAACTGATTTTTCAATGTTTCTATAACGTTTGTATTTTATACTCAAGAAGATTTATGAAAGGTGTGAGGCTGGAATCTGTTTTCAATATTGAATAAAAGGGGGAAAAAATCTGGGCCTCATGTTCATAGAAAGACATGTATGTGTTTCTTTTGATATTCACTAGGATGCATTATTTTACACATACATATGTAATGTTATATATATATAAAAAGACTTGAAGCAATTGTTTCCATTTTTTCCCCCCAATTTAGTTGTTTCTTTGGAGACTCAAAGATGTGACTTGCAATGGTTTCTGCTTAGGAACTTTTGAGGGACTAGCCTCTGTCGTGCATCTTACACATAGATTAACAGCCCAGGTTTGGCTCACTTGATGAGTTGGGTGCCTTGCTCTTTGCCCATTTTATGAAGTGGAATTTTGGAAAACAAAAGGCTGACGGGGCTGCAGTTTTTAGCTTTGGCCAGAGCTAGTAACCTTTATATCTTTAGTTCTGTCCTCTTAGCATCTAGCATTATTCCCTTCTTGCAGTTTCCCTCTTCCTGATCATAAAGGTTTAACCAGACCTCTGGGCAGTCCCCCCGACCCTCCAGTCCTACTAAGCCTGCTGCAGCCCCACTTCCCTTCCCCATCCTTCCTCTGGTCCGGCCCAGGCAATCTCCTCTTGCCTCTCTGTGACTCTCTTCTTCTGCTCTCTGTGCCTTTGTAAACAACCTAGGTTCTTTTTCTTTTCCTTTCTTTCTCCTGTCTGTACTCTCTATCAACCAGTTGAAACAAATCAAATACAAATCAATAGAAACAAGAAACCAGTTCTGTGCCAAGCCAGCAGAACATGTCCATGGGCCAAATTTGGGGTCTTGATGTTGGATCTCTGCTATCCCTAGGAGCTTGAGAGACAGCAGCAATGATTTCCATATTCAGAGAAATGTAGATGACACTGAAAGAAAAAAAAAAACAGAGTAAATGCTGTGAATCTCACACTGTAATTATGAAAATAAATATCACAGTGCTTTATGTTTCCCTCTACCAATATTCTTAGAATATTGTGTGCTTTTACATACTTGGCAATAGTAGAACTTATTAAGTAATTTTGAAATTCTTAACAGTCTTGTTCACATTTCAAAATAAAGTTTATTTGCAGGAGCCCTTGAGTCACTTCTTGTGTGCGCAGATGATTGAATGCCAGGATTTGAAAAATCGTTAACGGAGTTTCAGGAAATTAGCATCTCCTAGTGTCAACAGTGGATTGTGTATTTTAGCTGTTTGACTCACTGCTCCACTGGGCAGCCTGCTTTCTTGTGAACTGCAGTCATTAGCCTTCCCCAGCACGTGTTTTCAAAACAAGTGCCTCCTTCCTGACTTCCTGCATTGTAATCACTTTATAGTCCAGACACCTTCGCAGACATCTAACACCTTAAAATGGTCTACCACACACATCACACTTCAGCAAAGCATTGCCTAGAACTAACACAAAACTGTTTTCATATATTTTTTGGAAACATTGTTTCCTTTCTCTCTTTCTCTGGATTTTATGCAGGTATACCTAAATTTGGACAAAAGATTTATGCTGATAGAACTCTCTTGTTTTAAAGGACTTCAAGGTAGCTCTTTATTAAGCAATGAATGCATCTATAAAATAGTCACCCTGTACTTATTTATTTTGTAGGTCCAGATTTTTCCCCAGTAGATTTGCACAGAGGAGTTTGGTTATAATTTGGTTAGCAAATACATTTCCTCTGTAAAGGGCACTTTCAAAAGCACTGCATAAAGTGCATAGATTTGGACACGCTGCAGTTATCAAACTTATAGTATAATCATTTTGCAATATATAAATGTATCAAATCAACACATTGTACACCTTAAACTTGCACAGTGTTATATGTCAATTATATCTCAATAAAGCTGGGGAAAAAAAACTTACCGTTTTTTCTATGCAGCAAATACAATAAAAAAGGATACTGTACATTTCAAGATGGGCAACTTACTTGCATATGTAAGTAAGCTGAAAAATGATTAGACTCTCTTAACTCTTTTTTTTTAAAATCAAGGTAGAAATACCAGCACTAGGAAACAGAAATGAGAATGTCTATTTATTGTGTGCCTACTATGTGCCAGGTCCTAGAGTAAATATTTTAATATCAAGTCCAGCTCATTGTAGGGTTTGAAACTGCTGGCTCTACGGTTGGATTACCCGTGTTTGAATCCCAGCTTACCCACTGCTCTAAGAATTCAGTGAGGTAAGGTGTGCAAAGCATCTAGCCCCACGCTGGTGTGACAGCCAGGGCTCAATAATCAGGTATTCATTATATCCTATTCCATTTAATCCTGTGAAGTAAACCACATCCCCATTTTACAGAAGAGGAGACTGAGTCTTAGAGTGGTCTAGGAACTTGTATAAAGTTTTCAAAAGTGGGTTGCAGAGTTAGAATTTAGACCTGGGCTTCTACTGGGCATTCTGATAAAACTCTAACCAGGAATTATTGTTCTAGGCTGCCAGGAAAATCTGTGCTGGGATTTTTTTTTTATGGTGGGAAAGACTACCCCAGCTAAAATGACACCCTCTACTGAGACAAAGCTACCCTTACAGGCAGCAAATTCACAAATAATGTATAAACAAACAAACCCTAACATTTCTAAGTTTAGAAAAAACTTTCAAAGTGCCCGTTTCAGCAGTCAGCCATTCTTAGAGTTCTTTTTTTGCAGTGGGTAGCAAATTCTCAGCTATATGGATAAGCATACGCCTTTTAGAATCTGTACCTGGTTTATGAAACATGCCAAATACACCAGTCTTATCAATATGTCTGCTGTGTAAATATCATCTACACAAATATCAACTTCTAATGCCAGCTTAAGGAAATTGTAAGGATGATGCTCTTTTAGCAAGCAGAAAGCAAACTTCTGGGGTGTTTGTTTTTGTTTTTAACTTTTCAGCTGCTGTGGTTTTCATCTCTTCTTATGGCATGAGCACCAAGTGATGCCCACTGCCCGAAATTCCTTGGCCACACGAGTCAGGCTGGATTTCATTATTGTTCAAATAGTCCTTCTAGGAATGGGCTTCAGTTGAGGACATCCGTGTTCAATGGCGTTGACATTGGAACTGAAAAGCATTTTACTAATTCAGGTTTCTGCTTTGCTGTGTTGAAATCTTAAATTGATCATCTGTAATCCAAGATATGGGTAGGAGTTACTCTTGTAATAGGCTAAATCTCTTACTCCTTTAAATCTGTATATAAAAGAGAGAATGGAATGAAATTTCAGTTCCACAAGTTGATATGGGCTTAATATAAAGCTAGCACAAAACAAGAAGAATTGGGGCTGAACATCACATAATTTTCATTGCAGTTTACTTTCTAGCACTTAATCTAGTCAAAATATTTCCCTTCATAACATTGCTACCTTCCGAATTACTCAGATGCTTAACTATATTCTGCCATCTAAATTTATGTCTGCAATAAGGCATAGAGCGTATTTATCAAATTCTATGCAAATGAGAAGAACCCACTCCAGGATGCTGTTAGATGTGATGATTTAAGAAGCTCCACATCACCTCATTCAAGCTACTCCGGGTTTTCCTTTCCAGGGTTCAGCGGATTCCTACACGAGCAGGCCGTCTGACTCCGATGTCTCTCTGGAAGAGGATCGGGAAGCAATTCGGCAAGAGAGAGAGCAGCAGGCGGCCATCCAGCTTGAGAGAGCAAAGGTGACGTTCTTGCCCCTCTTGGGTTCCAAAGTGGCATGTTGCTCAGCAGGTATCAGCTGCTCTTCCCCTGCCTCAGATTTCTCTGGAGTAATCATTTTATGATCATTCTGATAAGGCACCAGATTGCAAGGCTCCATGATCTGTTCACCCCTGATAGTAACCTTCTCAGGGAGCCATATCCTGAGACACGGACCCCTTCAACTACCTTTTGTGTTTGGTTTGGTGGTGAAAATTCTTGGTCATCTTCTAACTTAGCGATTGTGCCCCATATCCAGCTTGCCCCTCCCAGGGTTGTTAGAGGGCCTCCCAAGGAACCAGTGTGCTTGCCCCGTTCTGCATGACCGCAGCCTTCATTGCAGGCCACACGTGCATAATTGCTCAGTGGGTCTCCCTGTTGGTGTCTCTGTTCTTCCCTCTTGGTTTCGATCTCCCACCTCAGGTTCACCGTTCAGAGCTTTGAACAACGATTAGCATTTCAGCAAAGATGAGCAATGAAAGGCTTTGCCGCAAGAGACCTTCAGATATTCCACAGGGAGGGGCCCCCATAGGAATCCCTGCCCCCATGGGAGGCAACAAAGAACAAATTGCATTTTTGAATGTTAGAACTGAGTCACTAGAGATCTCCCATGCTATGACTTAAAGACTTTTTTTTTTTTTCAGGCTTTTTTTTTTTTAAGCACAGACCCCTTTTGTCAAATGAAATTTTATGCACAGTAACAGATATAACATGTTCCTGGTCAACCTCTCCTCCTTGCCCTTCACGATAGACTCCTAAAGCATATTGATCCAGTCTTTCTAATTTTTAGGAGAAAAAAGAAAAAAAGGAAGCTCAGATAAAGTGAACTCCTTCCCTTTTCTATTTTTACAGTAAAATGTTTAAGGGAGCGGGAAGAGGAGGATGAGGCAGGTTCATGAGGTGTCTTCCTTTGCTTCCACACCCGTGCTACCTGTGCTGGCTGGCGGAAGGGGGTTGGAGCCGCACCCGGGAAAGGACATCAGTGAGACTGTAACTCGGATCCTGCCTCAGTCCTCTTGCTCCCCAGGCATGGTCCCAGCACGAATAAATGAGCCCATAACAGAGCAGCCCAGGATTGCTGGAAACTGGTGTTCTTACTTGTGGCTAATTTTTGTTTTAGGTTTCTCTCAGAGTCTATTTTGTGGCCATTGTGGTCAACCAAATGTCAGCAGCAGCGATGTTCGCTTAGGCTGGTGGCTTACTTAACCTCTGCCAAGCTGCACCAGCCCAAGAGCACTTTGCTGCGGAGGAATCTGTCTAATTAAAGTTTCAGAAGCAGCTTTTGTTAGCTAGGGAGAAGGTGATGCGTGAGCAGCTCCGCCCTTCCTGTCTACTCCCACCGGGCTTTCTTTTCCCTGGCAGGACAAGGTATTCTATTGAGTGGGATCCGGCAGGTTTTCAGACCTGAGGCTATTTCAAAAATATTTATTTTAACCCTCCACCACCTTTTTATTTAAGACCCAGCACACATTTCCTGTATGCCAAGGTGGAGGCGTCTTTTACCATTTAAAATAATAAACATGAGTTTTATGACTAGAGGCAGAGCAGGCTGCCCCTCCCGCCTTTCCATCCCTTCCCCCCAAATTTTAGGGCACGATTCTTTGGGATGTTGGAAAGTACGACAGGAGGGGGAACATGGTCGGGCTGATAGGACCGAATCCTCTTCAGAGCCCTTTCTGCAGATTTCTCACTGCTGCCTGGCAATGTGGAACCCAGTTGAGAGCCCTCTTTGGAAAGTGATTTCCCTTACTGCCTGGTACTATCCATTATCTGGTTCTACGTTTCAGTGTGAAAAATCCTCCTCTGTCTTCCTCCCTCCATCCTTATTCCATGGTTCTGTTCCCAGTCCAAACCTGTAGCATTCGCTGTGAAGACGAATGTGAGCTACTGTGGTGCCTTGGATGAAGATGTGCCTGTCCCAAGCACGGCCATCTCCTTTGACGCCAAGGACTTTCTACACATTAAAGAGGTAAATGTAGGGCACTCTGTATCCCCCAACCTGCTACAAGGCCAAGGCCAGGAATCAGCTCTGAGCCAAACTCAATGGAGAGGAGCCCTGGGGAGCTGCCAGTGTGTTACCTCATTTCACTGGCTAAGCCTTCCAAATCCATTCCTTCTCACCCGAGATTTGGAAGCCTGAGATCATCGCTTGCATTATCACACATTTAAAACACTGAATCACAATCATCAGAGGATCAATTTAGGATAGACCTGTGGTCCTCTGGTCACCTTTTAATCACCTACCATGATAGATCCATTGACATAGATCAATGGATCCAACTTAGGGAAACGTGAGTTTGGTGGCATGGCGCCTACCCAGAAGGCACCATTTACAAGGGATGTTGTAGGACCTTGACCTCCGGACCAACACTACAGAGTATAATAATTAAATTGTTAAAGCTAAGAGAAGGGCAGAGGACTTTGGGAAACAGAAACCTTGAGGGATTGAGCACTTGAGGCCTCGCACCTTGAAAGATGCAATAGTGACATCAAAAACTTTCATTTACTCAGCCTGGGTGTATTGAAATCCTCCTTCATGTCAGACATCGTGCTGGGCATTTGGGGATCAGAGATGAAGGTCCACTGTCCCCTCGGCCAGGGAGCTCAGAGTCTGGTGGGGGAGACAGACTAGTGCATAGTTTCTGCATGGGTTGAGAAGTTCTGTTACAGTAAAATTGAATGGGTGTTGTGGGAGCCCAAAGAAAGAGCAGGAGGGACCATCCAGAGCAGGAGGAGGAGGATGGGGGGCTGGAAAGCTCTTCAGAAGTGGTGAAGCCTGAGTTCAGGCTGGGGTGAGGGGTGGCAGTGGTTTCAGGTGGAAGGGACAGCCAGGGGCAGTGAGCACAGCGCGGCTGGAGGGCGGTAAGCGGGGAGTGGTACAGGGGATGGGCCACGTCAGAGAGGCAGGGGCCAGATGAGAAGGGACCTCGTAGGCCATGGCAAGGGGGCTGGACTCGATCACCAGGCAGTGGGCTGGAGAGGAATTTTAAATAAAGGATAGATGTGACCAGCCTCGTATCTTAGCATGGTGACTCTGATGGCCGAAGGAGTATTGCAGAGGCTGGGGAGACATGGTAAGTCTAGACAGTGGCTGAAGCAGAGATGATAGAAAGAGGGAGCAGCTTGGAGAGAGAGTTAAGAGGCAAATAGACCAGATTGGAAGATTTCACATGGGGGGGGGATGGTGGAGAAAGTGAGATGAAGAGAAATGAAGGATGGAGGGCAGTTTTTCTAGCTCACCTGAAAGGGCAGAGGGTGGTGTCAGCTATCAAAATAAAGAAGGCCGAGAGGGCAGAAGATTTGTGACAGGGGTGATGTGATTATAAATTTGCTATTAGGTGCACTGTGTCTGGGGCACTGGGAACCTCCCATGGAGTTACTCAATGGGCCTTTCCCCACATAATCTGGAGGCCAGAGGAGAGGAATTGCAGTTTGCTCTTCCTAAGTGCTTTGAGTTGAAAAGGAGGACAGGTTTTAGCCAGGAGAAGGCAGCATAGAGTTGAGGGAGTGTTTTTACAAGTTTATTTGCTTTTTTTTGTTTTTTTTAGGATGGGAAAGATTTAAATATGTTTTCCATGCTGAGATGTTGAACCTAGTGATATATATGGGAAGGAAAAGACCTAACTGATAGAATGAGGGGCTGGAGTAGAGGGAAGGAGATGGCATCTGGAATATTGGCACAAGAAGTAGGCCGAGTCAGGAGGAAAGTCTTGCCTTCCTTGAACTTCCCTGTTCTGCACAGGATTTTCCAGTGGGGCTGGAGGCATACATTGGAGGACATTCCTACTTGATAGTCTCCATTGGCTCTGCTGGGAAGGAGCCGTTAGAAATTGGATCTTAGAAAACGGAGAGTGGATATAATGGTGGATACCTGTCATTACACATTTGTCAAAACCCATAGAAGGTACAACATGACTCTGGGTGAGAATGATGCGTCATTGTAGGTTCATCATTGTAACAAATGTACCACTCTAATGTGGGATGTTAATAGTGGGGGAGGTTATGCATGTGTGGAGGCAGGGGTATATGGGAACTCTCTGTACTTTTCCCACAATTCCGCTATGAACCTAGAACTGCTCTTAAAAATAAAGTTTACTAATTAAAGAACATTTTAAAAAAAGACAAAGGAGAGTGTAAGGGTGGAACAATAAAGTGAAACCTGACCCTGAGGAGCCTGAAGAATGTGATCAACATAAACCTGTCACTTAATGTCACTGAGACACCAGCACTTAACCCTCTGGTCCAAAACAAGATGTGCACAGTTAATATATAACAATTTGAAAATCACTGTCTTTCAGAACTCTGCATTCTACAATAGCATTAATGACACCAAGACATATACATTTTAAATTTTTTAACTATATGATAGCAAGTAGGTCAAACACTGGGATGTCTACAGATGTCTCACTGTCTTTGCATTGTGCCCATGTGAACTGGGTGAAATTCTACATTTGTTCCTTTGTTCCATTCAAGATATAGTTCTTGAGCATTTAGTGTGTGCTAATGTTGGCAGATATTGTCTGACAGATGTTGTCTGACAGCTGTAAACAAAGACAGAGTACCTTCCCTCATGGACTTAAATTCTAGCGGGGAGACAGATAATGAAAAAAATAAATCATTACAAATTGTGAATGCTTTGTGTAAAAAATGAACTGGATGCTGGGAATCTTAAAATATAGGGATGAGGAGGTTATATACTTTTAAATATAGGGGTGATCAGAGAAGCCTTTCTGAGTATGTGACCATTAAGCAGGGTAGCCAGCCTTAAAAAAAAAATAAGAAAGAAGAAGCCTTCTAGGGAGAGGAAACAGCATGTGTAAAGGCCCTGTGGTAGGAAAAAATAAGCTGGCACAATCAGTCAACTGGAAGAAGGTCATATGGCTGGAACGCAGTGAGCCAGTAGCAGGAAACAGAGTTGTAGAAGTAAGCAGGGCACAGGTCAAGTAGGACCTTAAGGTGATGGCAAGACTTCATATTTTATTCTAAGTATAATAAGAAGGCACCGAAGACTTTAAAAGCAGAGGAGTGGGATGAACTTATTTTTTGAAGGCTATTCTGATTGTTGTAGAGACAGTGGATTGGAGTGGGATAAGTACGGAATCATGTGTTAGAACCGGTTAGAGACAGTTAGAACCATTTTAGCTGAGAGATAATGGGACTGAGCTGGCCTGGTGTCAGTGAGATGGAAAGAAGTAGACACATTTGACATATATTGTGGAAATTCAATGATCAGTGCTGCTGATGGACCACATGTAGGAACTAAGATTGAGGGAGAAATCCAAGATGATCAAGGGAATCAAGGTTTATGAATTGAGCAACTAGGATGGAGTTGACCAGGGTGGAGTGAGGACAGATGGGAAGGGAGGTTAGGGAGTAGACATCTCAAAGGAGATATGAAGGAGGAAGTTAGATGTAAGAATTTGGAGCTCAGAGGAAGGGGTTGGGCCAAAGACATAAATTGGGATCATTAGTTTATACAGGTGGCATTTAAAGCTGAGGTAATGACTGAAGTCACCTAAAGAGAGAGGAGAGGGAGGAGAGAAAACAGCCCTGGATCAAACTCAAAGGAATTCCATCCTGCAAAAGTGGGGTGCATGAAAAGATTCAACAATTAAGGAAAAGGAGAAACATGAGATTTGGGAGGAAAATCAGGACAGAGCAATGCATGGACATCAAGAGAGACGAGTGTATCCAAAAGGAGGACGCAACCAGCTGTGGCCAGTGTTGCAACATGTCACCTAAGACAAGGAGAAAGGAATGGACGTCGGGTTGGCAAAGTGGTCAGTAGCAAGGAAGTCACTGGGACCATTGTCTGGAGTTGTGGAGACAGAGAGACGGAAGCTGGATGGAGAGTGATGAGGAGAGAAGGGGAGTTAGGAAGTATATGTAGCAAGCACAGACGGTGCTTTCAAGGGAGTTGACACTGACCGGGCAGTAGACTAAAGAGCGTATGAAGTCAAAAGAGGTTTCCTTTCAAGATGGGAGCTATCAGAGCACCAGTACCTGCTGCAATTAACCACCAGAGAGAGAGGGAGAGATTGATGGGAAAGGAGGGATAGGCAAAGGAGTAATGTTTTTGGTAGTCAGGAAGCGTGGGATCCAGACCCCGAGAGGAGAGACAGACCTCTGATACAAAGGGGAACACTAATTCATTATAACATGCAGGGAAAAGATGAGTGCAGGCACAGGCAGCTCAGAGCCTTGGTTACGAGAAGCTGAGGAAGCACTGAGTTGACGGCTTCTGCTTTCTCAGTCGTGTATGTGGTGGGGATATCCATATTTGCCTCGAAGACAAGGACTCTTGACCTGAAACATGTACCCTGGCATCTGAATGGTTACGTTGACTTTGTCTCAGCATTCCCGTCAAAAATGACCAAACCGTATTCGTTAGTTGCTCATACCCATCGTTTCCAAGGAGAAGCAGCACTTTCAAGGGTAAGAGAAGTTTTCACATATTCCATGCACACTACTCACACCCTTATCCCCACCTTGCTGTATTTTATTGCTTTCCTCCATTCCATCGATCTTCTCCATTTGTCCAGTTGGTTGCTTTTTTGATGTATGTGCTCCTTGATCAGTGACTTTCTCTTGCCTGGCAGTTTGATGTATGGTATTGAGCTGGTAATCCTATGTGGATTAGAGCCACTTGTTTTCAGATCTTGAAATCACAGATAAGGAAACATCTTAGAAAGAGAAAGGGCTCATCGTTTTAGGGAAATGAGAAGGATTGGAACAACACTAAGGTGACCTTGCCAGAAAGCTGGCGTGTGCTCCCTGAATATCAACACAAAGGAACATATTTCTATAATCGAGTTGTAGCCTTTCCTCTCATCCATCACCTAGAAGGCCATTTGGTATGCTCTGTTATAAGTACTGCCTTAGTAACGAAAAGCTTCAATGCAGAGAAAAGCTACAGCTCTCCTTATCACATATACCAAAGGACCGGTGATTTAAGCTTTTGAACATACAACGCAGCTTTCCCCAAAGTGGCTCAAAGAACTTTCATTAACGTTAAGTCAGATTCTCACTGTTTCTTAGAACTAAGGTAAAACATCTTGGGAAGTTGCGTTAACTACTTCAGAAACCCCTTAAGGTTATTTGGATACGTCTTAGTAAGTTAGTGTTCCGGTGGGCTAACTTGATTTCCGGAAGTAACTTAAGCCCTAGGAAACTGTGACTCATTGTGTGTTTTGTCCCTACCACAGTAAAATTTAAATTCCAGGTCTGTGCACCAAGCATTCTGAAAGGGTCCTGTTGCCTTTTGTTAATTCCAAAATAAACGGGCCGGGTATTTCAGGCCTGTTATCCTGAAATAAACGATGGAAAGATGGAAGAAACTGAGACCTAGATTGTTCAAGATTTTATATTAGGTCAACTCTTTTTCAGTGCAGGTTCAGACTGCATGCCGTGCGGGCCTTGTGTAGGAGCTGTGTGCATAACAAAGGCCAAATCTCTAAATCATATCTTTTTGCTTTTGAGTGTGAAGCTGTTACTCAGAATTACTCAGTTACCTGGAATTTCATGCTGCGATGATTCAACAGAATCATCCATTCCTCCTTCACAACGTGTCAATGTCATATACATATAAATTCTGTTCTCTGAGCTAAGCAAAATATACCATAGAGAGTTACATTTCGAAAAATCTAAATGCTTTCTGGATCAAAGAGAGAGAGTTACCTTGCCCAACACTGTTAAAGACAATAAAGGAAGTTTTTGGAATTATCTCTGGAGGATGTAAACAGTAGGACTAATATCTGCTTTCTAGAAATCACCGAGCAGAAACCTTCCCTTCAGGCAGGTAGCTTGGATTAAATATGCCTCCTGCCCTAGGATTCAGCAAATCTATCATTACAAATGCAGTTTTGCTGGCCCATCAAATAGGACCACGTTCACCCCATATTGGCTGAAGCCTTTGTGTGGGTTTGTTTCCCAAGTTTATGTGTCATGGAACTTTATTTAAATGGAAATTCCTTCATTCCTGTTGGGCTTCAGGCCATTTGGAGATTATTTCAAAAATTCCACTTATGTATAATATGCTTAGCCTTTGTAAGAGTAGGCTTGTTTTTCTTCAGGTAGTAAGATGGACCTTGATTTGCAAACCTATAATATTTGGAAGATTATAATTTTTCCCCAGAGAGAGTAGAATACAGATAGTATGGTGGAATTTTTACCTCAAAGCTTTTGACAAAAAACAGACTATTCAGTGTATTTCGTCTTAGACTTGTCTATCCTGTCTTCCAGAGTTCTAATTACATTGGTGCATATTTATCCTTGTAAAATCTATTCCTTAAGAATTGGCTAGGGCTTCTTGACAAGGACCAAAGGAATCCAAATGTTAAGACCTGACTTTAGCCCAGGGATTGGCAAACTGTGGCTCACAGGCTGAAACCAGCCTGCTGCCTTTTTTGGAAAGAAAAAATTTGTTGAAGCACAGCCGTGCTTACTTGTTTACGTATTGACTGTGGCTGCTTCCACACTATAATAGCAGATTACAGTAGTTGCAGCAGAGACCATATGGCCTGCAAACCCTAAAGTGTTTACTATCTGGGCCTTTAGATTAAAAGTTTGCTTTCTTCTATGGACTCCTCCACCCCAGATATGTATAATATAGTATAATATACTATAAATAGTGTTTGTATATGTAATATAGTGTAATATTATATAATATAGTGTTTCATTCTTTTGGTCCCCTGAGATTAATAAATGTGAAGATCAGTGAATTACTGTTGATAGCAGATTTATTCCTGCATTCCAGAAATATAACAATGATTGGTGGATAGGAAGGCTGGTGAAAGAAGGCTGTGAGATTGGCTTCATCCCAAGTCCGCTTAGATTGGAGAACATACGGATTCAGCAAGAACAAAAAAGAGGACGTTTTCACGGAGGGTAAGGCTCCTTCCTTTCTCTAAACTTTTTTGGAGGAAGTAGGAAAATTAGGTGATATTTTCAAGTTTGCTTATTAGGTTAAACATATATGCTTTCAAAGTAAAAGCCACTTTTCTGTGTGCAAGGTGTTTCTGAAATTGACACAAAGGGGTTTCAGATAGTTCACTCTCCCCGTTGTGTGCTGAAGCCTGGACACCCCTGGAATCAACACGAATTCCACAGTGGAGACTGTTTTCTGTGGCTTCAGCAAACCCTCCTGGGAACCTAAGCTTTCCTCTGTGAGAGTCGTGTAGGGCATCCTTTCTCAGTACAGTAAGTGGGGGCCTGGCCTGACCTGGCATCGTGGCTCTTCTTGGTTAACTTTCAGAGACTCTCTTTCAAGTGGGCACAGAATGCCATGGCACATGCAATACCATCCCGGGACTAGTAACACTTTCTCCAGGGTTTTCTGTGGCCGCTGCCATCGCTTGGTACTGGGGGGAAGACTCTGTCCAGCTTCAGATGAATTAACCTCTAGTGAACTAATGAAGTAGCCACAAAGATCTCAGGGTGCAGGTATTTAAAGGTCCCAGGGATACAAGCAAAGCCTGAGAGGAGAAATCAGAATCATACTGAGCCTGTGTATATTGTGAGCCTACATTGAAGCACTGATTTGGTATGTGTTACCATTTTTTGAAAGTCCTAAAATAGAATCAGTTCTTTCTCTTAACTCTCAACCTCCTTTTTCTATTAGATCCTTTTCTGTTTCAAAAACTCTGTTCTTCAGGGGCCCCTTTGCCTTTGTCATAATGGGAACCTCTTAAACAGTGATAGGAGATCACAAAAGTAGAGTGTTAGCCCCACTTTTAATTATCAACCTTTTTTAGTATATAACATGCCTATAATATTATTAATGATTAATCCCTCTTATTCCTTCTTCTCTAGACTTTTTGTCTCTCATGCCGCTCCGTGTGGGAACGCATGTTCCTGTCTCAGGACCTTTGCAATTGCTGTTTCCTTTTACTGGATGCTTTTCTTCACTTTTCCACTGGATCACTCCATCTGCTTCAGATCTTAGTTAAATATCACCTTTTCAATGACCCCTTTCCTGCCACCATATTTAAAGTTGAATCCACTTTTCTTCCCTTGCTTCCTATCTCTCTCCCGACTCAGTTTTCTCTGTTGCATTTATTACTATCAGAAATACTATATATTTACCTATTCATCTGTTTGATACTGATATTTCCTGTTAGAATTGGTCTGTAAAAGGGAAGGAATTTTGTTTTTCCGCCCACTGTTGTATTCCTAGTTTCTAGGACAGTGAATACTCAATAGATATTTGAATGAAATAATAAATGAATTATTATCACCATTTCCAAAGTTATTCTACTATTATTATTATTATTCCATAAAATTATTTTACACTTCTGAACTAAAGGCTTACTTTGCCCGCAGGCGCAAGAGTAAAACCAAGAGCTCAAAGACATGATCTTCTTTTATCTTTATACCAACTGTGAAGTATAGTTTCTCCTTCTAGAGATGGGGAAGCTCAGGCACAAAGATATGATATGGTGTGCCAAGGTCCCACGACTAGTAATGGGCAAAGCCGGGAGGAGAAATCAGATTGTCCTAACTCTAGGGACCATACTTAAGCACTGAAGGAAGGGACACTGGAGAAGTGGGAAGGTGGGCTCCTAAGGGCCCTGGTGGGCTCCAGGGAAGCTTCCCAAGCCACATGCAGGAACCAATACCAATGAGCTTCCATTCCATTCCATAATATTATTCATGACCAAATCCTTACTGCCACTTCTTAATTCTGATCCCCACATAAGAAGTGCTTCTTCCAGGTCTTACTGCTTGTTTTGAGCTGTGTTTGACATCCAGCTAGTGTACTGGTGACCAGTGTTGGTTAAAAAGACAGTTCACAAGAACATTCCTATTAGTGATTCTTTTGCCTCATTTCTGCATTGAATAATTAGGAGACATACTTTAGCAAAATATTTCCAGGTCCTAGATAGTTTCCCACTTTCTCTGAGAAAGGAGGTCAAAGAAAACATTTGGGCAGATCCTTGAAGTACTCTGTAGCAGGACTTGGTGTGTTTTGAATTACTTAGTGGATTAAGGCCAAAGAAAGCTTTGTACTCTCAGGTTCTATTTCCAAGGAATCTGGGGAATGAGTCTTTTTTTTTTTGAATTTTATTTTATTTATTTTTTTATACAGCAGGTTCTTATTAGTTATCTATTTTATACATATTAGTGTATATATGTCAATCCCAATCTCCCAGTTCATCCCACCACCCCCCACCCACTTTCCCCCCTTGGTGTCCATGCATTTGTTCTCTACATCTGTGTCTCTATTTCTGCCCTGCAAACCGGTTCATCTGTACCATTTTTCTGTGTTCCACATATATGCGTTAATATACGATATTTGTTTTTCTCTTTCTGACTTACTTCACTCTGTATGACAGTCTCTAGATCCATCCACGTCTCTACAAATGACCCAATTTCGTTCCTTTTTATGGCTGAGTAATATTCCATTGTATATATGTACCACATCTTCTTTATCCATTCCTCTGTCGATGGGCATTTAGGTTGCTTCCATGACCTGGCTATTGTAAATAGTGCTGCAATGAACATTGGGGTGCATGTGTCTTTTTGAATTACGGTTTTCTCTGGGTATATGCCCAGTAGTGGGATTGCTGGGTCATGTGGTAATTCTATTTTTAGTTTTTAAGTAACCTCCATACTGTTCTCCATAGTGGCCGTATCAATTTACATTCCCAGCAACAATGCAATAGGGTTCCCTTTTCTCCACACCCTCTCTAGCATTTGTTGTTTGTAGATTTTCTGATGATGCCCATTCTAACTGGTGTGGGGTGATACCTCATTGTAGTTTTGATTTGCATTTCTCTAATAATTAGTGATGTTGAGCAGCTTTTCATGTGCTTCTTGGCCATCTGTATGTCTTCTTTGGAGAAATGTCTATTTAGGTCTTCTGCCCATTTTTGGATTGGGTTGTTTGTATTTTTAATATTGAGCTGCATGAGCTGTTTATATATTTTGGAGATTAATCCTTTGTCGGGTGATTCATTAACAAATATTTTCTCCCATTCTGAGGGTTCTCTTTTCGTCATGTTTGTAGTTCCCTTTGCTTTGCAAAAGCTTTTAAGTTTCATTAGGTCCCATTTGTTTATTTTTGTTTTTATTTCCATTACTCTAGGAGGTGGGTCAAAAAAGATCTTGCTGTCATTTATGTCACAGAGTGTTCTTCCTATGTTTTCCCCTAAGAGTTTTATAGTGTCTGGTCTTACATTTAGGTCTTTAATCCATTTTGAGTTTATTTTTATGTATGGTGTTAGGGAGTGTTCTAATTTCATTCTTTTACATGTAGCTGTCCAGTTTTCCCAGCACCACTTATTGAAGAGACTGTCTTTTCTCCATTGTATATCCTTGCCTCCTTTGTCATAGATTAATTGACCATAGGTGCATGGGTTTATCTCTGGGCTTTCTATCCTGTTCCATTGATCTATATTTCTGTTTTTGTGCCAGTACCATACTGTCTTGATTACTGTAGCTTTGTGGTATAGTCTGAAGTCAGGGAGTCTGATTCCTCCAGCTCCATTTTTTTCCCTCAAGATTGCTTTGGCTATTTGGGGTCTTTTGTGTCTCCATACAAATTTTAAGATTTTTTGTTCTAGTTCTGTAAAAAATGCCATAGGTAATTTGATAGGGATTGCATTGAATCTGTAGATTGCTTTGGGTAGTATAGTCATTTTCACAATATTGATTCTTCCAATCCAAGAGCATGGTATATCTCTCTATCTGTGTCATCTTTGATTTCTTTCATCAGTGTCTTACAGTCTTCTGAGTACAGGTCTTTTACCTCCTTAGGTAGGTTTATTCCTAGGTATTTTATTCTTTTTGTTGCAAGGGTGAATGGGATTGTTTCCTTAATTTCTCTTTCTGATCTTTCGTTGTTAGTGTATAGGAATGCAAGAGATTTCTGTGCATTAATTTTGTATCCTGTAACTTTACCAGATTCATTGATTAGCCCTAGTAGTTTTCAGGTGGCATCTTTAGGATTCTCTATGTATAGTATCATGTCATCTGCAAACAGTGACACTTTTACTTCTTCTTTTCTGATTTGGATTCTTTTATTTCTTTTTCTTCTCTGATTGCCTTGGCTAGGACTTCCAAAACTATGTTGAATAGTAGTGGTGAGAGTGGACATCCTTGTCTTGGTCCTGATCTTAGAGGAAATGCTTTCAGTTTTTCACCACTGAGAATGATGTTTGCTATGGGTTTGTCATATATGGCCTTTATTATGTTGAGGTAGGTTCCTTCTGTGCCCACTTTCTGGAGAGTTTTTATCATAAATGGTGTTGAATTTTGTCAAAAGCTTTTTCTGCATCTATTGAGATGATCATACGGTTTTTCTTCTTCAATTTGTTAATATGGTGTATCACATTGATTGATTTGTGTATATTGAAGAATCCTTGCATCCCTGGGATAAATCCCACTTGATCATGGTGTATGATCCTTTTAATGTGCTGTTGGATTCTGTTTGCTAGTATTTTATTGAGGATTTTTGCATCTATATTCATCAGTGATATTGGTCTGGAATTTTCTTTTTTTATAGTATGTTTGTCTGGTTTTGGTATCAGGGTGATGGTGGCCTCATAGAATGAGTTTGGGAGTGTTCCTTCCTCTGCAATTTTTTGAAAGAGTTTGAGAAGGGTGGGTGTTAGCTCTTCTCTAAATGTTTGAAAGAATTCACCTGTGAAGCCATCTGGTCCTGGACTTTTATTTGTTGGAAGATTTTTCATCACAGTTTCAATTTCATTACTTGTGATTGGTCTGTTCATATTTTCTATTTCTTCCCAGTTCAGTCTTGGAAGGTTATACGTTTCTAAGAATTTGTCCATTTCTTCCAGGTTTTCCATTTTATTGGCATAGAGTTGCTTGCAGTAGTCTCTTAGGATGCTTTGTGTTTCTGCTGTGTCCGTTGTAACTTCTCCTTTTTCATTTCTAATTTTATTGATTTGAGTCCTCTCCCTCTTTTTCTTGATGAGTCAGGCTAAAGGGTTATCAATTTTGTTTATCGTCCAAAGAACCAGCTTTTAGTTTTATTGATCTTTGCTATTGTTTTCTTTGTTTCTATTTCATTTATTTCTGCTCTGATCTTTATGATTTCTTTCCTTCTACTAACTTTGGGTTTTGTTTGTTCTTCTTTCTCTAGTTCCTTTAGGTGTAAGGTTAGATTGTTTTTTTTGAGATTTTTCTTGTTTCTTGAGGTAGGCCTGTATTGCTATAAACTTCCCTCTTAGAACTGCTTTTGCTGCATCCAATAGGTTTTGGATCGTCGTGTTTTCGTTGTAATTTGTCTCTAGGTATTTTTTGATATCCTCTTTGATTTCTTCAGTGATCTCTTGGTTATTTAGTAACATTTTGTTTAGCCTCCATGTGTTTTGTGTTTTTTACGTTTTTTCCCCTGTAATTCATTTCTAATCTCATAGCGTTGTGGTTGGAAAAGATGGTTGATATGATTTCAATTTTCTTAAATTTACCGAGGCTTGATTTGTGACCCAAGTTGTGATCTATCCTGGAGAATGTTCTGTGTGCACTTGAGAAGAGAATGTAATCTGCTGTTTTGGGATGGAATGTCCTATAAATATCAAGTAAATCTATCTGGTCTATTGTGTCATTTAAAGCTTGTGTTTCCTTAGTAATATTCTGTTTGGATGATCTGTCCATTGTTGTAAGTGAGGTGTTGAAGTCCCCCATTATTACTGTGTTACTGTCAGTTTCCTCTTTTACAGCTGTTAGCAGTTGCCTTATGTATTGAGATGTTCCTATCTTGGGTGCATATATATTTATAATTGTTATATCTTCTTCTTGGATTGATCCCTTTATCATTATGTAGTGTCCTTCCTTGTCTCTTGTAACATTCTTTATTTTAAAGTCTATTTTATCTGATATGAGTATGGCTACTCCAGCTTTCTTTTGATTTCCCTTTGCATGGAATATCTTTTTCCATGCCCTCACTTTCAGTCTGTATGTGTCCCTAGGTCTGAAGTGGGTCTCTTGTAGACGGCATATATATGGGTCTTGTTTTTGTATCCATTCAGCGAGCCTGTGTCTTTTGGTTGGAGCATTTAATCCGTTCACGTTTAAGGCAATTATTTATATGTATGTTCCTATTACCATTTTCTTAATTGTTATGGGTTTGGTTTTGTCGGTCCTTTTCTTCTCTTGTGTTTCCCACTTAGAGAAGTTCCTTTAGCATTTGTTGTAGAGCTGGTTTGGTGGTGCTGAATTCTCTTAGCTTTTGCTTGTCTGTAAAGCTTTTGATTTCTCCATCGAATCTGAATGAGATCTTTGCTGGGTAGAGTAATCTTAGTTGTAGGTTCTTCCCTTTCATAACTTTAAATATATCGTGCCACTCCCTTTTGGCTTGTAGAGTTTCTGCTGAGCAATCAGCTGTTAACCTTGTTGGAGTTCCCTTGTATGTTATTTGTCGTTTTTCCCTTGTTCCTTTCAATAATTTTTCTTTGTCTTTAATTTTTGTCATTTTGATTACTATGTGTCTTGGCGTGCTTCTCCTTGGGTTTATCCTGCCTGGGACTTTGTGCGCTTCCTGGACTTGCGTGGCTATTTCATTTCCCATGTTAGGGAAGTTTTCGACTATAATCTCTTCAAATATTTTCTTGGGTCTTTTCTCTCTTCTCCTTCTGGGACCCCTATGATGCGAATTTTGTTGCGTTTAATGTTGTCCCAGAGGTCTCTTAGGCTGTCTTCATTTCCTTTCATTCTTTTTTCTTTATTCTGTTCCATGGCAGTGAATTCCAGTATTCTGTCTTCCAGGTCAGTTATCTGTTCTTCTGCCTCAGTTATTCTGCTATTGATTCCTTCTAGTGTATTTTTCATTTCTGTTATTGTATTGTTCATCTCTGTTTGTTTGTTCTTTAATTCTTCTAGGTGGCTGTTCTTTAATTCTTCTAGGTCTTTGTTAAACATTTCTTGCATCTTCTCAATCTTTGCCTCCATTCTTTTTCCGAGGTCCTGGATCATCATCACTATCATTATTCTGAATTCTTTTTCTGGAAGGTTGCCTATCTCCACTTCATTTAGTTGTTTTTCTGGGGTTTTATCTTGTTCCTTCATCTGGTACATAGTCCTCTGCCCTTTCATTTTTTCTGTGTTTCTGTGAATGTGGTTTTTGTTCCACAGGCTGCAGAATTGTTCTTCTTTTTATTATTATTATTTATTTATTTTTGGCTGTGTTGGGTCTTTGTTTTCTTTGCGAGGGCTTCCTCTAGTTGCGGCGAGCGGGGGCCACTCTTCATCGCGGTGCGTGGGCCTCTCACTGTCACGGCCTCTCTTGTGGCGGAGCACAAGCTTCAGACGCACAGGTTCAGTAGCTGTGGCTCACAGGCCTAGTTGCTCCGTGGCATGTGGGATCTTCCCAGACCAGGGCTTGAACCCATGTCCCCTGCATTGGCAGGCAGACTCTCAACCACTGCGCCACCAGGGAAGCCCAGAATTGTTCTTCTTGCTTCTGCTGTCTGCCCTCTCGTGGATGAGGGTATCTAAGAGGCTTGTGCAAGCTTCCTGATGGTAGGGACTGGTGGTGGGTAGAGCTCGGTGTTTCTCTGGTGGGCAGAGCTCAGTAAAACTTTGATCCACTTGTCTGCTGATGGGTGGGGCTGGGTTCCCTCCCTGTTGGTTGTTTGGCCTGAGGCGACCCAGCACTGGAGCCTACTCGGGCTCTTTGGTGGGGCTAATGGCAGACTCTGGGAGGGCTCACACCAAGGAGTACTTCCCAGAACTTCTGCTGCCAGTGTGCTTGTCCCCACGGTGAGCCACAGCCACCCCCCGCCTCTGCAGGAGACCCTCCAACAGTAGCAGGTAGGTCTGGTTCAGTCTCCCCTGGGGTCACTGCTCCTTCCCCTGGGTCCCGATGTGCACACTACTTTGTGTGTGCCCTCCAAGAGTGGAGTCTCTGTTTCCCCCAGTCCTGTCAAAGTCCTGCAATCAAATCCTGCTAACCTTCAAAGTCTGATTCTCTAGGAATTCCTTCTCCCGTTGCCGGACCCCCAGGTTGGGAAGCCTGACGTTGGGCTCAGAACCTTCACTCCAGTGGGTGGACTTCTGTGGTATAAGTGTTCTCCAGTTTGTGAGTCACCCACCCAGCAGTTATGGGATTTGATTTTATTGTGATTGCGCCCCTCCTACCGTCTCATTGTGGCTTCTCCTTTGTCTTTGGATGTGGGGTATCTTTTTTGGTGAGTTCCAGTGTCTCCCTGTCGATGATTGTTCAGCAGTTAGTTGTGATTCCAGTGCTCTCGCAAGAGGGAGTGAGCGCACGTCCTTCTACTCCACCATCTTTGGGGAATGAGTCTTAAGTTCCTTTTCTGTATCTTAGGAAATCCAGTGGAAATTCTTCTTCAAGTCTTGGAGAAATGGTATCAGGGACATTTCGAGCAACCCCCACATCAACAGGTGAGGGTTTCAGTTAGACCTTTTTTTAATGGAATGTATTCCTTTCTTAATATTTGAAAATACATGCAAGTATTTTTACTAATTTGGAAGCAATTTAAAGACTTGACTTAAAGATTTTTCTACTTAACTTTTCATTGCTCATTTGCTTTCTATGGTCATTTGATTTGATTTAAAGGGTACTTGTGGTACTAGAAATTCAGATCATTGTAATATAATTTTGTAAAATCTTATTTGCCCTCTATTTTATAAATCATTCAGAAGCAAGTTCATTATTCCACCCAGAAACCCAGCAGACTTTAAGATGGTGAGGGCCAACCAATTAAAAAGTTTTTAAAAAGTTGTAAAGTCTGAAGAAAATGCTCTGTTTAAGTGTCCATGTAAAACTTTAGGGTGTGTTGGTACAGCCTGGGTGTGGAGGTGGAGAGGGTTGAAGCAGAGAATGAGGTTGGGCCCAGATGACCTCACTTCTGTTTGGACAGCAGATAACTGAGCCCTGGAATTAATGGTAATGAAGAGACAGTGGTGGCCCAATCAGGAGTTGTGTATTTAGAAACTGTGGAGGTATTCAAGCAGGAATTTTTCTTCCACCACATTCCCTGACTCCTATAGGCTCATTTCATTCTGCCCAGAATTGATGCTGCATTAAGTCATCCAGGATTACCAATTCAGAATGACAGATCCAAGGTCTATCCTGGTCTATCATAACTGCAGGACACTGGATTGATTCTGGAACAGATCTGAGTATCTGGGTCCTTGTTCATGTGAATCCTGATTTCCACGGCTCTGAACCAAACTCTGGGTCTCTGGGTTGTCCGCAAATGGACTGGACCTGATTGGGAGGCCACAAAGCCACTTTAATCAGATATTGAGTATATTTTGCCTCATCCCCATTTGTTGGACATTTAGGTCATTGCAGCTTTTCACTATTACAAACAAGAAAGAACAGGAATAACTGATTATAAACTTACTTGAAATTAAGAGCAATATAGTAGGAAAAATGTGTCAATATTCTGGAAAATGAGCAGAAAGACTTAAGAACACAAAAAGAACTGCAAAATTTTTTGATAGTTCACCAAAATTGCAAATCCAGAAATAACTAGTGAGTAAGGTAATGATCATTATTATCCAA
Source organism: Eubalaena glacialis (assembly GCF_028564815.1). NCBI lineage: Eukaryota > Metazoa > Chordata > Mammalia > Artiodactyla > Balaenidae > Eubalaena > Eubalaena glacialis. The sequence continues at coordinate 161,296,525 of NC_083716.1, read as the reverse complement.
ATTGTTATTCTAAGTTTCTTTTTATCAAATTTGATTTGTCCAAGTTGCTGTCAGCCACACTGCATGGTGTGTCCAGCACAGGAACAACCCATGGCCTGTGACTGGCCCAGCCAATGTTATTATGAAATCCACCCTCCCCACCCCACATGAAATCAGGATATAAGGCCATTCTAATGGAGAGGAAGTTGTCTGTTTTTGCATTTGTCTTCAAAATTGGCCCAACCAGAATGAAACAGTAGAGTGGTGCTCTGTAGAGTGGGTGAATTGGAAAATGACGAAAATGACAGGGACAAATTGGTACATTCTTCCATCTTTTAAAAGCATGTGCTAACAATGACAGAGATTGCATATTTTGATATGGCTCTCATTGTTGTCTTTTAGCAAAACAGAAGCAAAAAGTGGTAAGTTGTGTTTCCTTTTTAAATCTGCTGTGAAGGTTTCTATCCATACATGCCTGCAGTGCTCCATTTCAGTGACCCAAATGGCTATAAAATAAGGGAGGAGTCTCCTTGGTGGGACCTGTGGTCATCATTTCTCATTTGACCTGAGGATTGTGAATGTTGTGGCTGTGGAGGAGGTGTGCTGACCCTCCCCTTGTCACGCGTGTCCAATCATCTTTTTCAGACGGAGCACATCCCTCCCTACGATGTTGTGCCATCCATGCGTCCGGTGGTGTTAGTGGGGCCGTCACTGAAGGGTTATGAGGTACAAATACCAGTCTGTTATGCTTCAGTTCTTGATCAAGAACCTAGGAGACAGCCATTTGGAGCTTGCTTCTCAGGGTCTGCTTTCACACAGGTCCTCACAGAAGCCAGCCCTCAGCTCGTGAAGGCAGGAGTTGCAGCGTGGGGCTTACATGGCCCTTCACTCTTTCTTCCCTCCCTGGCCCACTTCTTGTCTTTCATGTATTACAGTGTTCAGAAATAGCTCCCTCAAAATATTTATAATGGGAAGTTCTGGTCAAAAATTTGCTCTGCATTCAATTCAAAGAAAAGAATTTTTTCTGTCTCAAATGTTCCCGTTGCTATTAGAAATAATAGAGTATGAACAGCACAAGGGAACATATAGGCAATGTGCCAACAAACCTCACCTCAAAGCACCAACAGATCTCACCTTGCTGGGTGCTCAAGACAATGGCATATTCCACCAAACATTTCTCTGCTTCTTTACTTTAAAGACCATATAAAAGAAAAAAAAACACACTCCACTAAAAGTATTAGTGAACTCCTTCAGAAGTAAATTAAACAAAACCATGCAAAAAGGAAAAGAGTAAAGACTTAGATCACTGCGTTTCAGATGTTGCCATTTTGGCTTTATGCCAGCGTGGATAAGAATAAGTGGGTAGGACATTAAAATCTGAAGGTGAGCAACCTCCAAGGCACCCTTCCCACTGAGTTAGCATAGTGGCTGGCACATAGTAGGCATTCAGTACACATTTGTTGAGTGAATTAATGAGTCTCTGTGAGGCAGATTTAAGAATCCCATCTCCTTCACCCCCACCCTCCCTTTTCCCCTTCTCCTTCCTCTCCTCCCCTCCCCTTCTCAATGGGGAACATCAGAGGAAGAGCAGGAGAGCGGTGTACAGAAATCCAGCCCTAGGCGTGGAGAATTTCCCCCGACTTGCACAGACTAGCAGGAGGCAGAGCCCAAGGCTGGCCTGAGGAGCTCTAGCTGCTCCTCACTGAAGGCAGGCACCACTCAGGTACGCCAAGGATAGGCCGCACCTGAGCACAAAGCTAGCCTATCGTGGACTCTTGGTGGCAGTTCCACCCCCTAAAAGGAGATGAGGGTTTGCCTTGGATCTAGTGAACACTGCTGGTTCATTCCTCGACACCCTGGAGGAGAACCAAGGGGGGAAGTTGAGTAAGTGCAAGTGGTTAAGTATGAAAAACTCTGTCCACGGTCACCTGCCCTGTCCCACCTCCACCAGACAAGTGGCTGTGATCAGATCTTTGCTCCGTCAGAATGCCTTCCCTTTCAGCTCTCTCACTTTTGACTTCTCTCTCTCTCTCTCTCTGTGTTTGCCTCATTCTTTTTTTTTTTTCACCTCTGCAAAGGTCACAGACATGATGCAGAAAGCCCTCTTTGATTTCCTGAAGCACAGGTTTGATGGGAGGTGAGGCATACAGATGCTTTTGTATTTTTTATTTTCCTTTAACCAAACATGAATGATAAATTGATTTGTGGATCTATGTTTCTGGTGATTGCAGATGTTCTCTAATTAAAAGTTAACTCAGTGTTCAAGGGAGAGTACAATTAAAGTGTTCTGAAAATATGAAGTTATGACGTATAGCATTGAATCCCTTAAAGAAAAAGGACCTTGAGAAGGAAAATTATCCATTTGTTTTATTTATATGTATGTGTTAGTGTTTATTTTCTCACTTGTTAGTGAATTCATACCAAACTTATGTTTATAAAAAATAATGAAAATATAGAATATTTCTGACAAATGTGCCTCACTGGTCAAGTTGGGTAGTATCCTTTGGGAATTGTGCGTGTGCATGCATGTATGTGTGTGTATCATATGAAGGTATAAAGTACTGAATTGCCTTAAAAGAAGAGCGCAAGAAATGTTTTCATCATAAGCCTCCAAAAATGACTATTTTGTAGGGAATAGTACTTCTTTGGATGTTCAGTTCTGGGTTTGTTTTACTAGAAATTTCTTTGCTATTTTATGGGTTTCTTTTGTATGTATCCTATCCCATTATGACCCATTATCAACAGGGCTCAGTCTTTAACCGTCAGAAAATTTTATCATTTAAGTTTTGTGAAAAATATCTGGAAAGAGTTTCTGTATTTTGCAGAGAAATGGTAAAAAGTCCATACTGACTCAATACTAAGTACCAAGCTCTTTCACAATTCAGAATGCACTCCATGTAAAAATAACCATGTGCAAATACCTGAAGACTTATTAGAAATGAAGAAAACTTAGTGTGTGCTAAGTATGGTTAAATGCATCCAGCTTACCAAATATTTAAGTATTTGAAGACATTTTTAAAATATCCACAAATAGATTTTTTAAAATATGGTATTTTAAGAAAAAAGCAAACATGATAATGCTTTAAGTACAAACTGTATGTATTTGTCAAAAGAAAAACCTTCTGGATAATTGTGTTAGAAATATTTGTTAGTTTCTGGGACTATATACAAAGAAAATAAACTGAGATTTTAGTTCCAATAATTGAGATTTTAGTTCAAGAAAGCAGAATGCTTCAGTGCCATTATTTGAATTGCTAAGTATCTTAGTACAGGCCAGGCTGCCTTAATAAGTAGAGCCCAAAATGTGTAATGGATCAAACACAATGGAAGCTTAGTGTTGCTCATTGAATAGTCTGAGGCAGGTGTTCCTCAGCTGGAAAGGTGGGTAGTGTGGAGGAGGGAAGGACTGGGCAAAAAGTTTGTCCTGCCTGTCATTTGGGACCCTTGACCTGGGGTTGGTCTCTCCAATTAGCTGTAGAGAGAGGAGCAAGCTGGCCTGGAAGTGACTCACATCATTCTCACATTTCATTGGCTAGAACTTAGTCATGTGGCCACACCTAATTGCAAAGGAGGCTGGGAATTACAGTCTAGCTCTGTGCCCAAGAGGAAGAGTAAATGGATTTTGCTGAACAAATAATAGTCTGCCACATTTATCTAGTGGACACAAAGGGCTTAATAAGAAAGCCATGGATGTATCCTATTCTCTGTTTTTTTGTTTTTGTTTCTGGTTTTTTTTTTTAAACAAATAGGCAGAGAATGAAGTAATTTCAGAGAAAACAAGTGAAAAGCACTGAGTACTAGACTCTTGGAGTTGGAAGGAAATGTAAAAGTCCTTTTAGGCTAATCTCTTATGTCCCAAAACCACAGGTAGATGGATAACCTTCTTCTGTTGGAAAACTTTTGACTACTGGGAAATTACTTCTTAAAAAAGCATTACAAAGAAACAGCTGAACTCTGACTCTTTAAGTTAATAATATTGGTGTTGGTCCTTGCCTCCGATGACAGAGGCCATCACCCTTACCCTCATGCAGCTCTCCCTGGGTTGGCCGCAGCTGACATGCCTGGCTCAGTCAATCACACTTCCTTCGGCTGTGCTTAGAGTCACATGGTTCTAACCTGCAGTGCCTTTATTTAAGGAAGTTCTGAGAAGTGCCTCATCCCGTGGCCCCATAACAGCCCTTGAGCTGAACAAATGCCATCCTATATGCAATCTAAGCTTCTGTTAGATTGTTTTGGTCCCCACTTAACATCCTTGTAAGCGGCAGTGTAATTAAAGGTTTGAAAGGTAGGACCTATGGAAAAGAAGAAAGGAATTATTATAATTTAGCAAAGAGAAAGTGAGTGACTTAATTACTGCCTTCAAGAATGAAGAATCTGAGGTTCTTCCTCAATCTTCAGACCAAGAAAGAGGAAATGCATTTAATTGTAAGAGCAGAGATTTACCAGCTAGAGTTACCTGATTCACCAAGCACTTGTACACAGTATTGAAGTTGGTTTTAGTAGAAATAGAATTAAAATTTCAATGCCAAGTGTTCCATGGGGTCTGATGGCACAGCAGAGGGTCTGGAGATATGAGGAAGAATACAGCAGCAGCAAAAGTAATAGCTGGAGAAAGAGACTCAGCCCTAGAGAGATCTGATGTATGGCAGAGTTGGAGAAAGCTAGGTATTAAAAGTGGGAGTAGGAGAGTGGATTTGCTTTCAAATTAGAAGAGGCCAGTGCAGCAGAAAAACGATAATGAATTCATTGGTTGAGTATATAGAGAGAGACTTTGGTAAGGAAGAAGAAATGTGCAGTGTGGATACACAATGACTGACATGTCTGCTGTGTGGGGAATATCCTTGCATTCTGAGCCATGACAATCTGCTGTGTTATGTTTTACCAATTAATAAAAGGAGAGAAAACAACAAATAGTCTTTAATTGAAACCAGCCAAGAGAACAATTACACAGTGGGCTTTTGCACAGCAATACAACATAAACAATATGTTCTAATGGAAACCTACACAGTGTTTCGTTGGCTATGAATGCAGTAGGTTAGACAAAATAGGATAAAGTCTTTTCTTTTTCAGAAAGAGCCAAAAAAGAAAAAAAAAAAACAAACCGCTAAAAGGCTTGCTTCTTCAATACAGTTTTTCAGATCTTGGCTAAAAAATAATTCAACAAATTGGATTAAAATCCAACATTGACTATTACAGAATCATATGCTTATTTTTTTTATGATACCTTAGAAATTATTTGAATCAGTTTAAAGCTACTTACTTATTTTACAATTTTATTGCTATTGTAGGGCCTAACTAGAATCTATGTAAGAAAAATGGAAAGCACAATACTAAATACTTCCTGAGGGAACCCCTGTACATGTGGATCTCCACACATAGTGACAATTCCTGTGCACAGATCATAAACTAAGTGAGCCTAACGAGCTGCTACAGTGGCACCAGCCTGGCAGGGACACAGTGGATGCACAATGGCATGGAGCTTTTCTCTCTTCATTTAACACCACGAACATTCAACGGGGATCATCCTTTCAGATGAGGTTTGTTCAGCTGGTTGAATCTACCATTCATAGGCTGAACAGCAAGCAGTCAAACCAATTGCAATTTGTTGACCTATGCTAATCATTTCAAATCCCAACAAAGTTGTAACTTTAGGCTTTTTGACAACTGGATCAGATCAGCTCTATGGCAGTTATAGGACACTTTGTAACTGACATGATTATGGCCCCAAATCACAAATGAACATACAAATAGGATCTGAAGCTATTAGCCAAGGAATGCTTAAAAAAAAAAAAATGGTTTGAGAAAGAATTTGAAAAACGGAGGCTAAGAATATAATTTAGGGAGACTCAAAGAAGTAGTATGTATTTATAAAAGGAAATGGCAACAGCTGATGCTATCACAAAGCAGCCAAGACATGGAAGAATTGCAGTCAACAAATGGAAAAGAACAATACAGTGCCTTCTGTTTCATAACCAATATCATCCTCTTATTATCTCCTCCTCCTACTCTCTATTCAAATGCAGACTCATCAGTGGACACTCAAGCACTAGAGATAATTAATTGAACACTTTAATGCCAAATATGATTATTTAAATTAGCAGATTTTGATTGCAACATGTCTGACCTTATTCGCCCATCCTCAAAGTATATTAATTTCACAGACTCCAAGAATGGGAGAGTTCATGGTATACTGCTAACTTTTGAGGACAGAATATAAAGAAACTGTCTCCTTCAAGTCTCAAATCTCCAATAACTACCTTGTATACATTATATATGTGCCTATCAACATAGGGCACTATGAATAATTATTTAAGAAAGCACTTTTATATATTACCTGGTTTGCTCCTAATGACAATCCTGTGAGATAATTTGACAAAGCCACTATCACCACTTTATTGATTATGATATTGATGCTCAAAAGATGGCATGACTTGACCATGGTCACACAACCAGCCAAGAGGAAGACCCAGGAAGAGTACCGAGGTCTACATACGCCTTCCATTCCTGTTCTCCTGACAGTGTGCTGTCTGATGTTTGGAATGTTTTTCCTTTGTGAAGGAAGTCTAAGAGTTTTATAAAAACTAATATACTAACAGGGTTGCATATTAGATGTGGCAAGGATAGAGTATAGAAGGATCTTTAGCTGTTCCATTATCAACATGGAAATACTAATTATTGTTGAATGAGTGTGTATCACCTAAGAGTAATGTCTTTCCATAGAAAAATCACAGAAAACTAATACTCATAGCACATGATGGACTGCAGAAATTATGAATTCCAAACCAGAAATAAGCAACAATTAGGGTTCAGATTTACTAGATTTAGAGATATATACCCAGTCTGCTGGGGAACTGAACTTCTGTTAGGCTTTTATCCGCGGGCTAGTAATTACTGACACTACATCACAAAAAAGTTTCCAAGGGAACTTTTTAGAGATGTATATCAAATAAGATACATAGAAGTACTGAAAGACACTAGAGGATATGAGTATAGCAAGAAAAGAAATAGAAAGGGTATAACTTTAAGTAAAAAAAAAGTATATAAACTAGCATTTAATGATGAATGTAATTACATTGCTGGGGAGCCTTTTAAACAACAAAAAAGTTTGGATTTGGTGTCTGAGTTTGATAATAGTAAGCATCTTTGCATGGAAAATAAAAACTCCTGCTTTGTCTTATTAGAGGGTTTCTGGAGCTGTGTCTGTCTTCTCCTGAGCTGTTTCATAATGTGTATTTTTATTAAGAAATATCCTATATTAACAAATTAGCTGGCATTTTATTGACCAATAAAAGAAGAAAAAGAACCTTTTATTGCCCACACCTTTTCCTGGTTTTGGAATACATGAAGCAGGGTTTTTTTTCTGTTTTTGTGTATGTGTGTTATTGTTTTGTTTTTTGGTAAAACTTTGGATGTGTCTGAAAATGGCTTGGTAAAAGTGTGTTAAAACCCAGAAAAAATAAAAGTGCACATCTGTTGATAATCCTTTCAAGTTTTAAGAACCAAGGGTCACTAATTGGCTAGTACAGAACTAGCAAATTTGATTTTCACTGAAGCAGAATAGACTCTTTGGGCCCTCTAAAAATCATTATTCTAGAAGGTTGAATTCTGTCCCTAAACCAACCCACTTGTCTCCAGTCATATATTTGAATTGCTCTGGAAATTAACTGTATGTTTCTAACCAGCAACTCCATTCTTAAAACTACAAACAAAAAAAACCAGAAATGCAAAATTAAGCAAATCCTCTTCTGTAGGTAAAAGGAGCTATGACCGCAAAGACTACCTATGAGATTTCATGCCTCAAGGGCAGCAGCCAACTGAGTAATGGAGACTCAGATGTGGGCTTCACTGACTTTAACCTGATTTAGATCTTGACCATCTCTCAGCATGTGGCCAAGATCTGCACTTGATGATGTGGCTGGTATCAGGAGATTCAGGGTTGCTGGAGAAGAAAACTGAAACTGTAAGAGAATTATGAGTCAGGTGACTAAGTACTGGCCTGGTGCTTGGGGGCCTGTGCTTTAGACCTTCTTAGACTCTAAATAACCATGTGTAACTTCCTCTCTGTGTCTCACTTTTCTTCTTGATAAAATGAAGAAGTGAGACTTCCCTGCTAGTGCAGTGGTTAAGAATCCACCTGCCAATGCAGGGGACACGGGTTCGAGCCCCGGTCCGGGAAGATCCCACATGTCGTGGAGCAACTAAGCCCGTGCGCCACAACTACTGAGCCTGTGCTCTAGAGCCCGCGAGCCACAACTACTGAAGCCCGCACACCTAGAGCCCGTGCTCCACAACAAGAGAAGCCACCGCAATGAGAAGCCTGCACACCACAACAAAGAGTAGCCCCTGCTCGCTGCAACTAGAGAAAGCCCACGTGCAGCAACAAAGACCCAACGCAGCCAAACATAAATAAATAAATTAATTAATTAATTTTAAAACATGAAGAAGTTGTACAGACCAGTGTTTTCCAATATCTTTTAGCAGTTGAACAAGTTCTTACAATGAAATCATAGATAAGCCCCCTGTGTAGAAAACATAAATGCAGGGGTGTTTGTCTGGCATTTAGGGTCAGAAAGCTGGGGCCCTCCTGGCCTACTCAGCCCCCATTTAACATTCTCAGTGGCCTGAGACGTATTTCACAAAATTCTTGATTTCTGCAGAAGACAATTTGAAGATGCCTCGAATAATTTATTAGAGCCTAAAAAATTCTAAGAAGTTAAAAAATTTTAAACTTCCTGACCATCTATAGCTTATATATACAACAATGCAAACAAGGAGTACTTTGCTTTAAAAGGGCACCAGAACTTTTGCACAGCCTGTTGCTTTAAAGAAATCATTTCCAACCATTTATGAAAAGGACTATTTAAAAAAAAAAAAAAAAAAAACAAACTATTTTAAACTCTCCCCAAGGATTCAGGTCCCTGAAGTCAGGTGAAGAGTCTCCTGAGAGTGCTGACAGAGTTGTCCCCAAATAGGTGTGAGATGACATATGACTCAATAACTGTTGATAACTCTGCCCTCTTCCCTCCTCCACCAGCTAGAGGAGTTTGAAAGTGGGGGAGAATGAGTGCAGTGAGTATAAAAGGGAAGGGGCGGGACTCTTCTTGTCTCCTTCCTGGAACTCTGCCAAGTTTTGGAGATAAGAATGAAGAAGGGCCCATGATGGCAGTAGCTGGCTTAGAGAGGCATTCTTTGCATTCTGCAGGTAGATCATAATCTGAAGTTGAGCAATCCCAGCTTAAAATAAAGAATTTTAAAAATATAAATTCCAGAGATTCTCATCATATACAGATAGACCCCTGTCTCCACTCATTTGCAGTGTCTCGGTTTTATTCTTGTCTTGCATGACTGCAGGATACTTTCTAACTTATGGAAATCCTGGCACAATCCTTATATTGCCTTCAGCAATAGTGTCTTATTACTGCCCACAATATGCATTCAAAGCAATATGCAAATATGCTGAAGAATCCTTGTGCCTGCAGAAAAGAAATCATATTGTTCATATTCTTAGAAATGAAACATTCCTTTGGGCCTGTGGCGAAATGCTTCATGTACCATGAGTTAACTGTTGAGCATCAGGAATGCAACACAGCTGATTGTCTTTGATGATTGAAATGAAGAGGATTTCCCCCTTTGACCAGCAGCATTGATGCACCTGGGCAGAGCATTTGCAGTTCCTGAAAGTCTTGCTCAAGAGCAAATCAACTGTGAATTGTGGGGAAATTGTATTGCTGCTTCCTAGAAAGAGCATGGTTTATTCATATGTTTTGATTCCCTCCTGGTATGGTGTGCATTATAAGGAGAATTCGGCAAGGCAGACAATAGTGGAGGAAGAGCTGCATTTTTCCTGGAGTCTTTTTTCGTTAAATAGCCAAAACCTTCCTCCATTCTGCTCTGCCTGTATTTTAATGCTAGCCAAATCCTATTTAAAAATACTTGTGGCCAATGTTTATTATACTGTGGTTGCAGTATAGTATGTGAGGCGGTTATTAAGTACTGTGGTTATAAATCTCTTGGAGAGCCCCACGACATTTTTACTGGCTTGTTCTGTTCTGTGTTCCTATTCATAGGATATCAATAACAAGAGTGACAGCTGACATTTCTCTTGCTAAGAGGTCTGTCCTAAATAATCCCAGCAAGAGAGCAATAATTGAACGCTCAAACACTCGGTCCAGCTTAGGTAAGATGTTCAAATGTGGTACTGCGCTCTCAGACCGGGGTGACACATGTTGCATTTGTGAATGTCTTTCCAATTTGCCCATTTTCCCCATTCTGAAGGGGGAGGCGCTGATGAACTGACAAGAAGACTAGCCATGGAAAAGCAGGGAGCAGAGTCCTGCAGTAGCCTGAGACTCCTCTTTCTCAGCTTCAGTCACTTAGCTAATTAGTAGTCTGGCAGGAAGAATCCTCAACAGGTTGTCCTCCTCTGTTACTGCCTCAACACGCGAAACCACTCATCCCTGCTTTGCCCGAGCTTTTCAATGAGGCTAACAATATCTGTCATACCTAAGTCACAGCTGACATGAAAGGAAATGAGATGTCCACCTTTCCCAGATCCTTAGAAGGAAGCTAGATAATGATGTTCTCAGTGTGGTTTCTGCTGCCAGCTGGTGCCCAGAGTAGTCACATCCTTAAGTGGAAGTAGCAACCACCATTAATACCATTCAGGGAGTTTAAACATGTCTTTCCTGGTGCACCAATCAGAAAGCATCCTGAAATTCACCACGATGGAGAAGAAAAAGCACTATATGTGATTAGTTCCGTCAAGCCGTGCAGGAGCAAGGCTGTGGAGGATGGATTCACCAACCACAGAAGTGGGTCCAGGCTGCAGGAGAATCATATCACTCATCTCAAAAGCCTGTTTGTGGTTTCTATGGTGGCCCAGAGTGGTATAGTCCACTTATAACTCTCTTTTGCATTCACATTCTGAGGGCAACTTGCTTTACTGCCCTCTTCCTCATGGGCAGAGTAGGAAAGACAGGGTTTTTCTATGCCACTACATTTTTTTAAAAAGCTACTTAAATGAGCTCTATAGGTGATAGAAAACTTTTTCTAAAATTAGGGTTTCTTAGATAGATTGCATGCCCAAATATCCCATCAAGTGTCCATTGAAGGCTATGCCAAGAATTGTGCAGGTGGAAAGAGACAAGTGTCGTCTCTATTCCTGGCCTGGGATTGGCACATGGTAATTGCTCAATAAATGTTTGTTGGATGGCTGCTTTTTGAAAGAATGCTGAACCTACCAAATGGCACAGTTGTCAGCGTTTGTGAGAGCAGGATCCCAGACATCGGTGGTTCCTTCTTTAGTTCTGTATTTAGAGCCTTCCACAGACAGAGTGAAACACTCTTAAAGGCACAGTATTTTGACCTTCGGGGGTGATGATGGCAGAGTTGATGATGATGAATCAGATTAGGTAACTGAGTAAAGTAGTATATCATGGGTGACAAGGATGCCAAATTAGATTGAAGGTTTCTCAAATAAGCATCTGTTCTCTGTTCTCCTGTCTTCCACCCTCCTTTCCACTCCTCACAGTGCCTTTGACTCTTAACCATTCCTTCCTCTGATGTATAATGAGAGGCTAAAGGACACTTAAAAACATAAGCTAGGTTGCCTGACTTTTTCAACCATCTTGCACCAGCCTAGAGTGTAATGGGCATTCTGTGAGGTCATTCCATATCACCTATGTAGTCACCTGTTGTCAGGGTCAGTGGAGTGGGTGCAGTGGGGTTGGTGTAAATATTGAGGAAGAAACAAGGTAGATATCAGTTCACTGGTTTTCCTTTTTACTCTGTAAAGTCATAACTCCCACAGCCATTGGAGATAATTTAATGGCAGCCTATTATAATAACAACTATGTGAGCCACTTATGCCCATTTGTCTGCTTGTTAATGCACATGTGTAGATTCTTTCATCAAATGTTTCTTGAACACTTGTTACTGCCATGCATTGTACCAGACTTAAGAAGTACAGACGTAACTAAGGCAAAGTATCTTAGCCACGGGCAAACAGAAAAAAGGGAGTGATGGTTAAAATACTGTGTGATAATGGAATTATGAGCAAAGCACTAAAAGTGTAAAGAAAGAAGGGTAGGGAGTAAGAGGTGTCTGAGAAGACTTCACAGAAGTTCTTTTTGAGCTGGTTCTTAGGGCAGTCAAGAATGTACAAAGGCATTGACATATAAACACTGTGTGGTTGAGAAACAAGTTGTTTTGTGCAGAGCATATTTAGAAAAAGGAAGTAGGGGGCATGATTTGAGAGCAACAAAAGAGACTGAAAAAACAGATCGAGGACAGTATGTTAAGGCTCTAGTACGCCTTGCTAAAGAGACCCCAAAATAGATTCCACAAAATGTTGATTTTAAAGGATACTAATAGTATGTTTTCCACAGTCAAATAAATTTGAAACTTATGGATTAAATAGCTGTCAGATTTCTTCACTGCAACACTTCTTAGAGGCATTAAGATAAAGAGGGTAATGTACATTTGAAATTGCAAGAGAAACTTATAGCATGTGATTATCTCCCTTGCAAAAAAAACCCCTTCTTTGCCTAGGCTATCTCATGAGATTAGTGATCCAGGGTACTGCCTTGGAAAATGTTGCTTTGGGCCACAGGGAGCCATTGAAGTAGTTTAAGCCTTTGGATATAAGAGAAAGGTCACAGGTGACAGAGATGCTGGGGAGAGGTGGGTCCAGACCAGTTGTGGTCAAGTTATAGAAGTGTTCACTGAGGTCCCTCCAGGTTCATGGTCCATGATTTCTCAGAGTTCATTTGTCTGGAATAAGATCATGATAAAGCTTTGATTGGAATCAGCCTGGGTAGTCAAGATTGTTGTGTTTGGTTAACGTTTTTCTTTAAAAAAACTGAGCTGTGTAGATAAATATGTCTTTCTCACACGTATAATTTATTTATTGTATTCCATATACATATTATCCAAATATTGGACCCACTCCAGTATATAGGGTGGACCTCTGCAGCCTCCTGGCCTGCTCTGCCCGAGTACCTCTGTGTTGATACCCATTGCCCAAGTTTTGTTTTGGTTAAGCTGTAGGTGTGCCTGCCCTTGGTGCTTTCACTGCGCTTTCACTGCCAGGCTCGGGTTCAACCCCTGGTCCAGGAACTAAGATCCCTCAGGCTGCGTGGCATGGCCAAAAAAACTCCCAAAAAACACCACACTTGCCTCATGGCTGGTGCAAAGTAAATAAGGCCCAGGTATCTCTGAATTATTTACACAGAGACTCAGAGTGCCTCACGGGTTCTTTGTACCGGGGCAGTCTACTTTGCATCACTGCCTTTTTGCTACTTCAGAAAATATTGTATTCAGATTTGAAGTTTAAAGCAAGATAGCCTTGTTCTAGTACAGTCCTGGCCAGGAGTTACCTTAAACCAGTGGCAGTTTAATGAAAAAAGAAAAAAAAAAAAGAAACTTACTACAATAAAAATAAACTTTATTTTCCAAACTTCTCTCATTAAAAAAATCTGTTTCTGACATGAGAAAAAAGGGACAAGTAGGTTGTTGTTACTAATGAATGTAGAAAGTATTTCAGAATTTTGCAAATAAGCCAAATTGTCCAGATTCTTTACATTAATATATTGAAAGCTAGTCACCTTTCAGAGCAACATGAACTCTTTCAGGCTATTGGTATTGGATAATATGAAAAAAGATATGTTGCCTTTTTTTTTTACTTGAACAATAGAAATGTACTGTCTCAGAGTTCTGGAGGCTAGAAGTCTAAGATCGAGGTATCCACAGGGTTGTTTCCTTCTGAGAGATGTGAGGAAGAAGGTGTTCCATGCCTCTCTGCTAGTTTCTGGTTGTTTGCTGGCAATCTTTGGCATTCCTGTCTTGTAGAAGCGTCACCCCAATCTCTGCATCCATCTTCACGTGGTGTTCTCCTGTGTGTGTGCCTGTCTCCAAATTTCTCCTTTTTATAAAGACACCAGTCATATAGGAGTAATGCCCACCCTAATGACTTAATTTTAACTTGATGATCTCTGTAAAGACGTTGTCTCAAAAATAAGGTTACATTCTGAGGTACTGAGGGGTTAAGACTTCAACATATGAATTTGGGGACGATACAATTCAACCCATTATAGGAGGGAAATCAGAGAACATGTTGAGAGTCAGAAGTTGAACTGAACAGCCTCTACTGGGTTCTAATGACTCTTTAAATTCATACTTCTAATACAGATCATGCATTAAACATCAGTGATTTTGTGGGAAATAAGAATTTTATGCTATTATGCAAAGCCCTAGAAAATAGAGTTACATTATAGTTTTGAGCATTCATGATCCCACACACCCTGTCAATCTGTCTGGTTATGGAAGGGAGAATTTTTGGTGGGTAACATGAACTTGAGTTTATACTGAATAAGCAAAACAAATCACGGGATTCTGGTACAAACCCTTTTCAATGAGGATATTTAGAGCAACATCAACTTTTTCCTAGGCCATCTTTGAAATAATTTAAATTAGGTAGCTTTGTCTACTCTGTGTAATTTGGATAAGATTACAACATTGGTAGGTCATGCCTATAGCCAAAAATGAAAATAAGCAAAAAGCAAAACAAGATCGTCTCTCTGAAAATTAAATAGACTAATTCAGACTGTGGACATGATCAATATATCAGGTGATTTATAAAAATATATATTAAAAAGCTTTTTATATTTCAGAAAGCCATATTATGTTTTTATAGATAATCTGCTTAATTTTTGCTTAAAAAATAGCTGGATTGCTTTTGACATTGAAAATAACTAGATTTTTTTTCATTTGACCAGATTCGTGCACAGATTCAGGTCAGTTGGCTATTAACAGCAAGCCAAGTAGATTTGCATCTAAATGCATTGTGGCACTTTAATATAATTGATCTTAGGTTGTTTTTTGGTTTTTTATTTTAATACTGAAGATAATTATGCCTTAGAACAAGTCCACTGGCCCTAACACTTGAATGAAGACTTAGCAATATGCTAGTTGTAAGAGTAGATCCAGAACATTTAACAGGGATACAAAAATGTGCATATCAGTCCAAATAGATGAGTTGTGAGATGTTAAAAAAACATATCCATAAAATATTAATATGCAAGTTGTTGATTGGTAGACGTATTTCAGCATAATTTGCTTTCCATGTGATGTTGCTCTGCACATGTATTTCTATTGCTTCCTAAAATGTAGTTGCAGCTTCTATAGCTAAAATAAAAGTTCTTTAGAACAAAACCACAATCAAAACCAACATAGCTATGTAAATAGCTAAACATTAGGGTGAGCATAAGAAGCAAATCAAGAGAGCCTTCTCAATTTTTTCCACCAACTGTTTGGTTTTATGTAAAACTCAACCCATCTCTCTTTAGAAAAGATCTTAAGTTAGATAGGACTATGAAAATTCAAAATGTTCTGTTTTGCAATGTAGGCTAACATCTGAAAGAGGTACTATTTTTTAAATATAGGAACTAATTAATAAAAATACCATGACCTGTTATTTGTTATTTCTCCTTTTAGCGGAAGTACAAAGTGAAATTGAAAGAATCTTTGAGTTGGCAAGATCTTTGCAACTGGTTGTTCTTGATGCAGACACCATCAATCACCCAGCACAACTTATAAAGACCTCCTTAGCACCAATTATTGTTCATGTAAAAGTCTCATCTCCAAAGGTAATCAGCTCATTTCTGTCTTAAGGGTTAGAAGCTTGTTTCTTCTGAAATATTTTTTGCTCTGTGCGTTTTTGTTAGTGGGCAAGGAGAATGTCTTGTTGAGACCCTTTTAATGAGCAGTTTTTAATTCACCTGTTCTGTACAGGTTCTAGAAATTTCGAGATAGCACATAAAGAATAGTTTATTCCTTCAAGAAGCTCACTGTCTATTGTGGTTCCCAAACTGGGCAGTTATGCAAGAGTATAAAAAAAACAAAAAGAACTAAGGTGAGGAAAAGTAAAGTCTGGCTTTTCAGAGACTTTAAGTTCTATCTTGGTAAATCTCTTAGGTAATATTGATTCTTGTATCACCTATATTCTCTCCCCAGTTGAGAAAGTACATAGTTCAAGAAGTACATATATATGTAAAGCAATTATACTCCAATAAAGATGTTAAAAAAAAAGAAGTACATATATATTTATCATATAAGTCAAACATCACTGTATAAAATCTCTCATGGAAACTTTATAGACCCTTACATTTGTGCTTAGGTTGGGTTCTTCAAGGAGTATAGTTATTTTGTGGTTGAGCACAATGACATATCTGCCATGTATCTTTATGCCAATGGGGGAGAAAAAAAAAAAGTGAGACAGCCTCAAAGTGGTCCCTTTTGACTTGGGTGTTCTTTAATTTTAAAAAGTGATGATGGGCCAGGGCGGTAGTGGGGGGAGGGATAAATTGGGAGATTGGGATTGACAGATACGCACTACTATATATAAAATAGATAATTAGTAAGGACCTACTGTATAGCATAGGGAACTCTACTCAATACTCTGTAATGGCCTATATGGGAAAAGAATCCAAAAAAGAGTGGATATATGTATACGTATAACCGATTCACTTTGCTGTACACCTGAAACTAACAGAACATTGTAAATCAACTATACTCCAATAAAAATTAAAAATAAATAAATAAATTTTAAAAAATAGATTACGCATTTTAAAAAACTAAGAGTACAATGAGATTGCTTTTAAAAATAAATATCAAAATTTGAAAGAAAAAAAAAGTGATGATGGGGAATTCCCTGGCGGTCCAGTGGTTAGGACTCCATGCTTCCACTGCAGGGGGCATGGGTTCAATCACTGGTCGGGGAACTAAAATCCCTCATGCCACGTGGCGTGGCCAATAAAGAATTAATTAAATTTTAAAAAGTGATGATGTACTAAAAAGTTAATATGAAATGGATACCCTTGGGAGGTACTACCTTAACAATCAGTTTCTTTTCAGTGGCCCTAGGAGTGCATTTTCTTGCTTAAATGCCAATTCAACTTCCAACCAGAACAGGGGTCTCCTCTCACAGGTGGAGAATGTGCCCTTCCCCATGCTTCTGAGCTCCTCAGCCTTCCATCTCTACAGGCACTGGTTCTGTGCAGGATGAGCTTGGGAATCCTGACCAAACCAGGACCTTTGGGGAATCATTAAAATGGACTGAAAATGCCTTGAGCACTTGGAGTCTCTTTGACCCAGAACTGAAGGGGATTCAAGCACCCTTCACTGCAGTGGAATAGATTTCAACCCCTCTCGCCCCAGTCACCGTGGGGTCCGTAAGTGCAGGCATGGGGACTCCTGTGGATATATGTGCTGAGATATCATTGAGCCTCACAGATTAGTAGTAGTTGGGGGGAAGGGTCTTATTTCAGCTAAAAAAAATATTAAGGGAAAGATGAGTATATGGAAGAATGCAGTTACAGCAGTGCCCAAAAGACATAGGTATATCCCTGGTTTATACGTAGCAATACACCAGTACAAATGTTCTGCCTAGATTTCGATCATGAAATTGTCCTGTTAATGTAAGATTAGACTGGAATGCCTTAATTATCAGTGACACAAAGGGTCAAATATATGTAACTCTGATATTTATCTGACATTGAGATAGTGAACCAAAATATTACTGAACTAAATTTGGACATAAATGACCTGGTACAGATCAGTGCCTCCACTTTTGCAGGGCTCTCTTTGAAATCTCTGGGTAAAATTTAGGGTGGGAACTCCAGATCCCACCAAGACCTCACATGGAGGGAGAATAGGATGAACATGTCAAATCCACTATAACTGAAAGCCAGTGTAAGTAGCTAATGTCGTCACAGAGTTTATATATATATATATATATATATATATATATATATATATATATATGACTTGTCATATTGTATTTCCTCCCTATTAATACTCAGGCTAAATAGACTATGAAAAAAGGTCTGGATTTATTTGGTTTTCTTTCAACTCATTGACAGTATCTCAGATTCATGTCTTCTTCTATCAGGTTTTACAGCGGTTGATTAAATCTAGAGGAAAGTCCCAAAGTAAACACTTAAATGTTCAACTGGTGGCAGCTGATAAACTTGCACAATGTCCCCCTGTAAGTACAATCATTTTTTTTTGTCTTAATCATTCTTGACTAGTTGGGAGAGGTTGGTGGGTTTTGTTTTTATCATATTAGCATTGTCATTTTTATTCTAGAACGGTCATGATGATGGTATGTTGTCATATATCTAAAGGATTTCTTGGAACAAACTGCTGCTGTCATGTTGGCTTACCCAGGCATCCAGAGCTGGGTGGTATCTGTCACGTAATAAGAAATGAACTTGGCGTCCAGGGTCTGATGTCCTTACTGCCACCTTGATTGCCTTGCAAACAGTCAGCAAACTACTTAATGCAGTCATGTGGACACTTTTATGAAAAGAAAACAACAAATAAAGCATACTGATTTGACTCCTTTAACTTTTCTGCCAGAAAGTTCCTAGAGGCATAATAGATTATGACATTGAAAATTGAGAATTTATTAGAACTAGAAGAGCCCTGTGGTTATAGCAGATGAAAAGGTCAGGGTTAAGTAAGATGAAAAACCATATTATAGCAACTTTTCTTCTAATGCCATTGCCAGAAAACAGCTGCTGAGTTCGAAGCCGAGCAAATGGCGAGGAGGTGGAGGGTAGGGGTGGTAACTGCTACCATGTGGGTCACCAATGTCTACACCTGCTCGGCTGACTTACTATTTCTGTGCCTGTGTTTCTCTGAAGGAAATAACTGTTTTTCCTACTGATTTAATTCACTAGATTTTGTTATATGCTTATGTAAGGATCATTCATGCTCTGTGGAATCATAAAATTCAATTCAAGTGTTTAGAGGAGCAACACAGCGTAGCTGTTAAAAGTACAGACTCTGGATCCAGACTGCCTGTGTTCAAATCCATACTAATCTACACTAAGGATTACATCCCTAGTTACGTAATCTTGAGCAAATACCTACCTCGTTGGTTTGGTGTAAAATCTCAATGAGTGAATGTGTAGTAGAGCTCTTAGAACAGTACCTAGCACATAATAAGCACCATCTAAGTGTTTCTGTTATAATTACTGGATGTACTTTGCGCTGTGCCATGCCTACCTGTCAGGCTCTGCAAGGATCTGTGCCTATCTGGTTCACTGTTGTGTCTCAAGTTCCTATCATACTAGGCCCACGATAAATATCAAATGAATGAAAGGATGTACAGACAATCAGAGTACAGGGTAAAAATAAGGATATACAGGCAATGCGTTCTCTTATTAGATGCTTACAATGGGCCAGACACTGTGCTAGGTGCTTTATATAGATTATCTCTAACCCTCACAGTTACTTAGTAAGGTAGGGCAGTATTATCCCCATTATATAGTTGAGGTGACTGAAGACAGAGAGGTTAAGGGATTTCCTTAAGGTCACACAGCAAATTAGGATTAGATTTAGATCTGTCTGGCTCCGAAGCCAATTTTCTCCCCAATCGAACCCACCTATTCACACACACACACACACACACACACACACACACACACACACACACACACACACACACACACACACACACACCTGGTTATCTGCCTGCAGATAGTTTGGATAGCCCGGAGTCTGGAGTCCTATGTTAAGTCTAACTGTAGTTAGACAGACACATTGCTGACTATTGAATTCCACTTACACAATGGAATGTATGATTAAAGCACTGAGCGAATATAGGAGAATGTATTACCCAGTTCCTGACTCTAATGCGTCCCAGTTGAAGGAAGCTAACCGTTTTTTAGCAGCTACCAAAAGACAGGAACTATGCTATTGTTTCCAATTTTTAGAACAGTTTTCTAGGGGTAGTTACATCAGTTTGGGTCTTCTGGGAAGCAGACACTTAAGTGGAATTTGAAGTACAGATTTATTAGGGAAAATGCCTGTGAGAGGAAAAAGGGAACAGGGACAGAACTGGCAGGGACAGCCTTCAGACCTGATGTAGTTCTGACTGTGAAAGGAAAAGGGGAAGGAAAAAGTGGGTAGGAGGAGCCTCAGACTGTGATGGAGCCTTGAGAAAATCTGCCACTTGGAGCTGGGGGCTCCCCAGAGCACTAGAGGAGCCTCATGTTGGGCAGAAACGTTCAGGCTCTAGTCCACGAGCTGTGCTCAGGCGGTGGCTGGGAGCAGCCTGGGGAGAGCAGGTCCTTGCTTGAGTGCCCTGGTGGATCCTGAAGGCGCAGCAGCCCAAGGCTGTCTGCTGACTGCACTCAGCACAGCAAGTTCTCACTCCAGGGGAAATCTCGGCATGCACCTCTATGACCGCCGCAGTAGATAATACTATCCTTACTTCCTACAGGAGAAAGCTAAGTCCCCACTAAGAAATTTGTTGGAGGTCACAATTAATTGTTAATCAACTGTGCTCCAATATAAAAATTAAAAAAAAATAAGTGGGCCCCAAGATTCAACCCCTTTGTCTGAATCCAGCAAAGCTCTGTCCACCATACTGCTCCACTAGTACAGATAGCTGGGTAGTGTAGATGGATCTCTGGCCCCCAACTTCGATGTGCAAGAAATAGCTCATTTTCTACTTTGACCCCTTAGCCCACTGAGCAGGCAGGATGTTTAGCCATGCTTGCAGCTGCCTTTACCCTAATCCAGGGCAGAACAAAGACAAAGGGTGGGGCTGGCGGGAAGTTGAGGGAGTGAGGGGGAGAGTTCCAATGCAGACAACCTATTCATTGACCAAATCCACGTGGTCCTTAAGGATGGAGGCTGTGCTGCATCAGACCTTATCGGGAACAGGGGGTCTTTGGCAAGGCTGGGAGACACATAGCCCCTCCTCTCTGGGACATTGGCAAGAGAGCTCCCTTCTCTTCTCTGTCTGAGGGAGTGGAGGTATCTTCCTTTTTTCCTCCTCTTGTTACTATTAAAGGAACTCTCTGCTTTTGTTGTATCTAAAAGCATCCTCACCTTCTTTTGTTTCCGGAGACAGCACAAAATGTTTCCAACCAATTTAGGCTTTGGGGACACAAAATCCAGAAGGGGAAATGGAGAGCTGGTGAGAGAGCTTGTCTCCCCCACCAGACAAGGAAGCACAGACCCTGCCACCTGCTTAAATGGCGGAAAATGAAGAAGGAAGGTACAAAAGGAAAAACACGGATTCATAGCTCAGATCTCATTGGTCGTGTCTGAGTTCACTTATGTAGAGATCCACACTGTGAGGGCAGTGCTGGTTCTGTGAGGTCCCAGACGTGGCGCTAAGATCTGTGGGCGTATGGGGAGCAGATCTGGGGGGACTTGAGGGCAGTTAGGCCCGTGTAATTTCATTTGACACAGCGATCAGACTCACCCAACAGGAGGAAGGCATTTCACACATCTGCTCAAATGCAAATGCTGAAAAGAATGGGACGGCTTTCTAAGTAGAGAGCTTGTCTCTAATTACGTTCAGTTGGTGGCAGGGATGGGGGTGGAGTGGGCTCTAGGACCTGATGTCAGGTGTCGTGGAAGGAATCGCCTCTGGTGAATGCTGAAGGCTATGGTAGCTAACATCCCTTCCCAACTCTGACACTCTGATTCTATCTAGATTTTGGAAGTGATCAGCACAGACATGTTATTGAAATCATGAGGGTTGTAGAGCCCAGGGAAAAGGAGAGTATAAACATAAGCAGAAGATATATCAAGTCAAGTAATATGCTTATTGTTTCAAAACATTATTAAGATGTTTCACAGAATGACATGTGGGCACGTCTGAAGACGTGGTATCCATGTCTCCACATATGGTTAAACCAGACAAACTCAAATACTTAGTCATTTCAATTCTGTGTAGCTCACCTACAATCAACCCTCTTGGCGAAAACTAAAATACACTCAGCAAACATTATTTAAGCTTTAGGCCTGTTACCTTGCTAGGTGCTAGAGACACAAAGGCACGTTCCTGCCTTCAAGGAGCGGATAGTCTAAAAAGGTTCCATTGGTTGAGTCAACTCTTGGCAAACAATTAGTTAGGTCATAAATATCCTTGCAGATACTACTTTATAAATCTTTTTTAGATTAAAAGAGAAATTTAGATCAGGGTTTCTCCACAATTGACATTGTAGGTTGGATAATTTTTTATTATAGGGACCTGTCCTGTACATTGTAGGATTTTAGCAGCATCTCTGGCCAGTAACAAACCCCAAGTTGTGGCAACCGAAAATATCTTTAGACATTGTCAAATGCCACTTAGGGAAAAACATCACTCCTGGTTGAGAACCGCTGGTTTAGATGAATATCTACACAAGTTTTGGTTAATAATGTTATAAGAAGTCTCAGTAAGTGATTCCTTGAGATGCATTTCAGGTGAATTGAACTTGTTCCTTTTTAATTTGATCTTTTTATGAGGATGAGTTTATTAACATTTATTCCTAATAATTACTAGAGAAAATAACTTGTGTGTTATTAAAATTGATGTATTTTAGCTGCTGAGACAGTTGATAGTTGAGTATGTATACAGTACATGTTACATCTGAAATAGCTGGAACCAAGAAAAGATACGTGCACTTAAATGCACATAATACCATGAGCTGCCTTAGGATGTGTCCTCGTGTCAGGAATCTCCAACAGCCTCATGCACTGCGAAGGCAGCTTTACCCTGTCATTATTTCAGCAGGATAAACACTTCCTTGTTTTATATAATTGGTTCAATAACCTGGAATTCTAAACAAGCAGTCTGGATAAGCAAGGTTACCTTGTATTTAATATTTTCTAAACACTCTTTACATTATTAAACATGTTCATTTAATATTGTTTGAATAGCATTTGTAATGCTAAGAAGGAATTGTACACTCTATTTTGGCATTCATGAAAAGAATCTTTGGAATATAAAAACCAGTAGTAGTCTCAAAATGTATCTGCATTTGTCCCTACCCTACTTCAAGACCATAATTATCATTTTCATCCAAAGACGGGTGATCACTGTGTCATTTTAGTTCCTCTAGGAGAATTTGCAACTTGCTAAATTGGCCATTGCGTCTCCAATCTGAAAAGTCAGCAAATTACACTGGTGGAATCTCACATTGCTAAGAAATTAAAGGCGGCAGTCTTTAGAAAGGGAAGTCTAAAAGAGTACTGAAAAAAGTTGACTCTCTATAGCCAGAAAAATGAACTCAGGGACTATTGAAGCAAAAAGGGAACTTGAAAAGTACCCTGTGTAGTATTTCCTGGAGCGTGTTCTTCCCACTACAGGTTCCATATGCAATGTCAACAGGTGGAAAGCACTTTGGTACCAAAAATGTTTGAGAAAACACCTAAGTAAACAAACGTAGACTGGTTTCTTTACAACAAGAGCCTTAATGTGCTAATGAGCATTTTATATCTCCATTAGGATAGGTCATGTACAGTGCTTCCCCTGAATTTTGACTATAGAACCATTTTAGTGTTTCATGGCACAGTACTAAGGAAAGACTGATCACGTTACAAATGAGGAGACTGAAACCAAGAGAGGTGAACTGGCTTTCCAAAGGTCATGCACCTTGGGCAAAGCCAGCGTAAGATCTCTGTCTCCTCATCTAGCAAGACTTTAGAGAGTGAATGGCAACAGACGGGCTATTATGTATTCTCCTGTAGAGAGAATCATGGGTTTCATGGGTGAGACTTCTAAGAGTGGGGTCAGCAAACTTTTTCAGTAAAGAGCCATATAGTAAATATTTTAGGCTTTGTGGGTCATGTGGTCTTCTTCACAAAACTACACAACTCTGCCTTGGTAGCAGGAAAGCAGCTACACACAGTATGTAAACAAATACAAGTGTTCCAGTCAAATTTTGTTTATAGAAGCAGGAGGCAGGCCCAATGTAGCCAGCCCACCAAAGTTGCCATCCTTGTTCTAGGACAAGGTTCTGGTTACCTACTTCTGTGCAACGAACTACCCCAAAACTTAGTGACTTCAAATGACAACCACTTGGTGGTACTCAGCTGGTGGCTGACCTGGTCCCTTAGCAGGAATGGTTGGAAGGCTGGGCTCAGCCAGCTCCTCTCCCTCTCCGCGTGGTCTCAGGGCTCTTCCACGAGATCTTTCCAACAGGAATATGAGCTTCTTACATGGCAGCTCCCAGGGCTCCAAGAGCAAGTATTCCACTCCCTTTAACTTAGATACTGGGCTTGGATATTGGCTCAGTATCACTTCCACAGCCTTCTGCTAGTCAAGGGAACCTAGAGGCTGCTCAGATTCAAGGAGAGGGGACATAAACCCTCCGTCTCTATGCAGGGAGTGTCAAAGAACTTGTGGCCATTTTTAATCTGCCACAGACAGAAAGATGAGCTGGGAGGATGGGCTACTGAATAGTTCTACTCTGGAAGAGGGAGGAACTTTCCTTCATTGCCTGCTCTGGATTCACAGAAGAAAAGTTGGGATGCAGACAGAAAAGGGGTTTGTGAGACTAGAACCCATAAGCCCTTTTCATATATGTATTTTTATATGACCAGCCTGAATTTGCATTTGGAATAGCCTTCTGTACCCTATAGTGTTGGATTTCATTTTGCTTCTACCAGGTATTGGTGCCCTTTTCCTTTTCAGAGAAGTTGAAAATAGTACATTTTAAGAAGCGCAAAGTTCAAATTGCCCCAGTACTATGGTCACAAGAGCTACGTAATGCATGGTGAGAAAAGCAGATAGGCAGACAATTGAATATATAAATGAAATGTAATCCTTTAATCCTACTTAGCTACAAGCTGGTTTGTGTTAACCAAAAGCTGACCCTGGTTCTTTGAGCTCTGTAATTTTTCTGTGCGTGTAAAACGACATTGATTGCTCTCTCTGCTAGAGGGGAGTGTCTCCTCCACAGTCTTGCAAACCTCTAACATTACAGTAACCATGGTCATTCTCTTCTATCACTCTTCATTTTCCATTGCTGAACGGACTCAGATTTATTAAACACAGGAACTCTGAAGTGAGTGATGGTGCTCAGTATTCTATCACAATAGTATTGCTATCATGGTAGTAATTTTCCACCGCCCTTTTCCAGTAATTTTATTTAAATTATTTAGAATTGGGTGAATTCACCTACCTGAAGCGCCATCCCCATTGGTGCATTCATTATTACAGAGCCTCTGGATGGTCATAGTTTAATTCACAACATTACTTTTGAAAAAAGAGAATAATTGATTTCAGATGTTTCCTTCATGAAACAAGGCCACATGGGATCTAGTTTCTCTCAGTCCTAAGGCGACTACTCTTGCAGGAATTTCAGCCACCCAACTTAGATATACCAAGTTAGGGATACTTCAATACTATGATTTAAAGCATTGGATTAATATGGACTTAACAAAAACACTGGGTGCCTTTTCTGCAGACAGTAGCACGGATAAATGTTGTTACAATCTTTGAAGACTAAGAGTGGACAGGTTGGGAGTTCCCTGGTGGTCCAGTGGTTAGGACTCAGAGCTTTCCCTGCCATGGCCCCAGATTTAATCCCTGGTCAGGGAACTAAGATCCCACAAGACACACAGTGCGGCCAAATAAATAAATAAATAAAAAGCAGGACCATCTTAAAAAAAAAAAGAACAGACAGGATGGATGGGTGTGGTGAGGAAAATGTGGTTGGGTTCAGAATGAATGTCACGGATCATTAAAAGAGAGGAACTAGAAGGGATCAAAGTCACTGTATTCTTTGCCTTCATGTTTTCCCCACCCATCAGTGGCAGGAATTCTGATTGTCTTTCCCTTTTGGCTCATTAAAGTGGAAACTGTGCCTGAAACTAACTGCTAGAGCCCCATGATATTGGTAGGCTTTCCTTTATCCCCATGAGATCTCCTAAATCTTTCAAAATCCCTTTAACTTAGAGTTTCCTATCACTAGTTGACCAGTGAGTTGAGTACTGAGGAATTCAAAAGCTTTAATAATATAAAGAATACAATTTTGATATGAAAGAAACATTGGTTGGTTATTTTATAATTAGCATTGCATATTTGCCATTCAGCCATATTATTTCACTGAATAGTACTTGCCAGTCTTTTTTTTTTTTTTTTTAATGGTGGCAGATTCAGGATCTCTATATTCCAATAACAAAGAAGTAAAAGTATGCTTACCCCTATTATTTCTTTTTTCCACTTAGAAATAGGAAAGATGCCCCATGTGAGGTTTTATCTCTGCACGACAAATAAATGTAAAGCAATGCATATACCATGGGAGAGTTTGTATATATTTAATCCCCTGGCTAGCTAATATTCAGTAATGAACCAACTTTTTTAAAAAGTTAAGATTAAACTGCAAAATTAATTTCTAAGTTTTATAAACTTTTTATTTAAAAATGTTTAATAACAACTCCTAGATAAAACATATAAGAAATTATGTTTGCTTTAATGAGATTCTCCCTCTTTGCTAGAAAGTATATATTTCACAGTCATAAAGAAAGACGTGCCCACTCTCTCTATATCTTCCCTCCCAAGAGAATGTAAAAGAAATAAATGGAACCTGTTCCAGTTGTCAATGTAGGAACTGAAATGTGCTCCATTTTTTCTAAAAACTAGGGTGACTGACCATTCCATTTCTCCCCAGTTTTCCAGATTTTGGCACTGATAGTCCCAAGTACCCAGAAACACTCAGTCCCCGGCAAACCAGGATGGTTGGTTGCTCTAATTCAGGTGCCTTCCTTAGGAACGTTTGTGATACTCTGTGAATGATGAACTAGACAGATCTTTAAATACTTAAAAAATTTTTTAAAAACTATTGCAGATTTTCTTCATTCCCATTTTATTCAGCTTCAATCTTTGCCTTTCTTCCCTGTCATTTTTGTTCTCTGGACCACTGGATAAGCTAGAGGTACGTTTTTCACTCTTGTTATTTCTAATGCTTTAGTTTTTCATTTTTCTGAAAGAGGTTGTCCAGAAAAGGGACCTACTCTGCCTGGTTTTCTGGTGATTTGTTTTGACTCCTCTGTTCACTCCTTATTTACTTTGGAAGCCACATTATTTCTGCCCACCTCAGCTGAAGAAAATATCCCATCACAAAATGTCAGAGGCGCGTGCTGTGTCTGTCGGTGCTTTGAAAACAGCTCAGTGTTACCCTTATCTCTGGCAGTCCCAAGAGCATGGTATCACTGAGTGGGTAATTGTTCACTGCCCGTGACTGTCCCATTACCCACACCCTCTTCTCCTGATTAGATAGCTCTCTGCATCCATATCCCATGCTGGAGGCTTCACGTATTACACAGTAAGGAGCTAGCTAGGCTTGAACATTTTTTTTTTTTAATAAATTTATTTATTTTATTTATTTATTTTTGGCTGCGTTGGGTCTTCGTTGCTGCGCCGGGGCTTTCTCTAGTTGTGGTGAGTGGGGTCTACTTTTCGTTGGAGCACTCGGGCTTCTCATTGTGGTGGCTTCTCTGTTGCAGAGCACGGGCTCTAGGCACGCAGGCTTCAGTAGTTGTGGTGCATGGGCTTCAGTAGTTGTGGCGCACGGGCTCAGTAGTTGTGGCTCACAGGCTCTAGAGCACAGGCTCAGTAGCTATGGCGAAGGGGCTCAATTGCTCCGCGGCATGTGGGATCTTCCCGGACCAGGGCCCGAACCCGTGTCCCCTGCATTGGCAGTCAGATTCTTAACCACTGCACCACCAGGGAAGCCCAAACTTTTAAATTTATGAAAAATTGCCAAAGCTGGTTTGCATAATTCATTTGGCTGCTTTTCGTTGAATTTCTCTTCGTATAATTAAAAAAAATTTTTTTTTCTTCCTTATCCTCATTTCCTAACACTCTGGTCTAATCAGCTGTGTTATTTCCTAAACAGTTGAAAAGAAAAATTGTCACAGATATCCAGGCTGCGAGATTCCTCTTAGTTGGAAATAAGCCGCATATGTCAGTATTCATTCAGAGGCTGAAATTTGCTTTGCTCTGTGATTTTGAAAGCCTAAAAGCAATTTCAGATCATCTTCTATCATATAGCTGTCTTTTTAGCAGTGCAAAAGCTTAGTTTCCTAGAAATGATTGAGGCTTCAGCAAACAGCCATGTGCTGATATATACAAATTCTATCCATTGGCAAAGAGAAGTACTTTATTAAAACTGCTTGTAATTAAGTGTATGTTTAATTGTGTCTGAATCCCTGACCATGTAACATGTGGAACAGCCAGGGAGATAGAAATCTCTTTCAAATCACACTCTGCAATGAGGGCTGCTTACCTTGTTTTGCCCTCTCTGGACTTTGCAATCCTGGCTGTAATAGTTAGAACCCTCAGTCCAAGTGTCCCTGGAGGGTTCATTAACTTGGGACCTTATGAAAGCAAGAAAATGACTTGTTGAGATTACACATTGTTGAGATCCCACATTAAAGAATGAGATCTACCTAATTGAATTATACAGTTAACATAAATAACACTATGTAAACAGCAGACTCCAGATCAAATACAGTCTAGAATTTGTGGACGATTTTAGCCTGGAGTGGCTGACAGAGTGGTCCCTTGTTCCAGTGCTGTGCGGTTTCCTCTGTTTTCTTCCTGTGTCATCTGTCTGAGTCTGTGCACACCCTTTGGAATGGGGCTGTTCTTGTTCCACTCAAGTTAGCACTGCAATGCTATCAGAGGATGCAATGTGTGTATCAGAGCATTAGGGACATTTCTCAGAGTCTATATTTGTAACTGTTGACAGCTCAGATTAATGGGGGGAGGGAGCTTTTGATTGCAGGAGACAGACACTCCCTTGATTTGCTTTAGTGGAAAGAGGATTTATTGTAAGGATGTATGTTGACTGACACTGTAGGAACTAGCTGTTTTCCTATTCTCTCACGGGCTCTATCGTCTCTTCCATTGTGTCTTTGCTCCTCTTTGTCTGTTTTATTCTCTTCCCTCTACAGATAGAATTCTTTGACTTATAATTTTCTCTCCCTCATAAACTTAACTTTCACATATCTCTCTGGGCCTCCTTCTAAATCCAGAACTTTAAGCTGCAGCTCTGAACATTCACTGGCTCAGTCTCTGTTGTTCTGAATTAAGGTCCCGGTGTGATGTAGGGTATTATGGATTTTAATACTTGTCTCTCCCCCGAGACTGGATGCTTCTTGAGCATAGGGATGAAGCCTGTTTTCTTTGCCACAGTATACCACAATGCCTAGCACAGAATAGGTACCGAGTAAACATTTTATGAATGAATAAAATATGCAAAAACCATCTGAAATCCACTAGTAAGTGTTCTTGTGAGGGAAAGGTTTCTACATGACTTCAACTGGCTGAGTGTTCTCAAACACCAGTCGGTTTAGACTGAAGCCACCTTATTCCTTTCCTACTTGCTAAACGTATCTCACTGCTCCAAGGACTTTGAAACTGCTTTGCAAATTAGGGTCAAAATGTTCAGTAAAGATCAACGTGATGAAAACATTCAAAGAGTAAATGTTGGGAGAGAGATTGTTTCCATGGTGACGTCTGCTTCAGGGAGCCCTCGTGTTGATGAGAGTGAGTCAGCTGACCCACCACCCACTCAGAGTCATCCAGTTGTTACAAACCTACAATCCACCTGCCACATCAAGTGTTGATGGCAGTAACCCTGTATTTGATTCATTACTGGCAGCTCCTTCTTTGGGTAAAATGAGCTTGTAAAAGCAGGTGGAAGTGGTGCAAGAGGGAAGGAGTGGATTCAGCGGCTGAAAGTCGGGGGTGCGCTTTCACTTACCCATGGAATGGCTTTTCTCTTTATGAGGTGCCACGGTTATCTGACTGTCCCTCCAGGGAATCTGTGTCCCAGTTATATTCTGTGTTCCTGACCACACTGCAGTGACAGAGGGACCACTCTGCTCCTTTGGGGCAGAAGAACAACTTCCTGATTATAGAACAGGTGTTGGACAAAGTCCTTACTGACAGAAACATGGACCCCAGATACTTCTTGGGTGAACTACCCCCCAGCTCCCTGCCTACCACCGCTGCAATCAAGTATTCGTTCTTGTTCTTTTTTAACCATTTCACACAATGATTATCTGGTAGCAGAAGTCACTATACTGTGGTTTTCTACTATTGATCCTAAACCTTTCGTATTGCTTTACCACGAGACAGATAACAGATAACATTTTCACCAACATTCTAAAAATTACCTAAGTAAATGTTATTTCCTCCAACATAGTTACTTTGGGAGATGAAATGTTTATTCCAGTGATACATTTGTTACCGAAACATTTTTAGAACTCCTCTTTCAGTACCATTAACTTGCTTCTCTCTTATTCTGAAGTATAATTCAAAACTTTTATATAGTATATAAAAGAATGTATTCAGTAAGTATCTATAGGAATATATGGATAAAGATGTGAATACATATGTGTTTTCACTCTATTCTCCTTAGAACACTTTTACATGTACCTCATCTTTCTTTTTTCTAAATAATGAAAGATCCAAATATTTGATGAGCTTTCCCATTTTTATGTGAATGTCCAAATTTGTGCATGGTTAACTGTGCAGTTCTTCACTTGACTTTAACTTTAGCAACTGCCAGTACAGCCCCTCAAGTTTGATATTTGCTACTGGACATTAGAAACAATATTATCCTCATGCAGTGAAATTTTAGGTTTCATTGCCTAAAACCTGAAGTAGAAATAAAATGGATTTTCCTTGTCATCTACAGGAAATGTTTGATGTTATACTGGATGAAAACCAGCTGGAGGATGCGTGTGAACATCTGGGAGAATACCTTGAGGCCTACTGGCGTGCCACTCACACGACCAGTAGCACCCCCATGACCCCACTGCTTGGAAGGAATTTGGGCTCAACAGCACTCTCACCATATCCCACAGCAATTTCTGGGTTACAGGTAGTGTCACTTGTGCTCTTACAACCTTACGTTTAAGGTTCTATAGGAAACTTGATTGAGATGGAGACTGGGAGTGGCCTAGAGAGCCATGCGTTACTATATTAAAAATCTAAAGTATTGCCTAATCATGTAGACTATTTTACATTTTTACAAACTCAAATCACTTTGGTTCATATACTTGCTCTGAAGTCTTGGCAACAAAATTCTTCAGATTCACATCTTTTGGCTACATTGATTCTAACAGATACAGACTATTTTACATTTTTACAAACTCAAAAAGTGTTACCTAATCATGATCTGTCCTAGACAAAGTTACCCTGAGAGTGGCGTTTTCCTTAGAACTTTGTTCTCTGTTAATTTATAATGGCTTTTACCTAGGTAAATTCATCCCTCCTATGTCTAAACCCTGCTAAGAAACTTTCTACCTACTATGCAACTGTCCATTACTTCTCCATGTCACTTCTTAAGGGTTATACAGTGGTGGCATTGTCAGGCACAGGGCTAGCTAAGTAAGGTATGTGAGACAGACGGGCCTTATGGCCACCCTTACCTAATCCTTCCTCCCCAGGCTGCGGGGCCTGTCCCCTAGCTTGCCCAAACAGAACATGCACATAAGTAGAGTCGCCTTGTTTGGAAACAGTCGTGAATCCCTGAGTTTTCTTAGGGGTGGGCAGGGCCCACCTCGGTCATCGGCTATGGCCAGTGTTGTTTAGGGAAGCTGGGGATGAGTGTAGGAGCAGGAGGCTTGCTCTCCTGCTGTTCTGGTGCTGCACTCAGGGCTAGATGTGGGGAGCCGGAGGCATTGTGATACAAAGTGAATCTTGCCTTCCTCCATCAATTATTATGTACCATCTACCAAGCTGCTGCTGGAATGTGGCCATACCCCCAGCTGACTGAGGAACAGGTAGTCAATTGAGCTCTCGTGCATCATGACTAGTTTTGTATTAATGGGTTATAATGATAGTCATAATTGTAGATCATATAGAGTTAACTCTGAGATAAATGGCACTCTCTCAAATGTTATTTTAACTGTATTACTCTTTTACAAAATTGCATCTTTGTAAGCAAAAAACTGCCATGTAAATGGATAGCTTTCGAGGCTGGAAGTGAACTTGGGAAACGGGCTATTATAATATGCAGTGTATATGTGTGCACTGGGACTCTTTCTTTCCTTGTTTCACTGCCTGCCTGCTGATCCGAGTGTGGCATTCCACTGACTGGTTTGGGTTGGCTCCGAATAGTACATTGTAGGGTGAGAAATGGATTCATGAAGCAATATGCTTCCACCTACACTAGTAGGTGGAAATGAAATGTTGCACTTTGTTTATGAATATAACACTCCTGACTTATCACCTCCAAGACATCCACGTAGAGTGCTTCTCCCAGTTTCACTTGAGTTACCGTGGTACCCTTTATCCTGGGGCCTATTTCTCCTAGTAACCATGGGCACTTAATTGTGAGACCCCTGGTTGGGGTTCCCAGCACAGGCTGTGACTGTTGAATGAGCTTCCTACTGTGTGCAGGTGAGTGTCCTTTAGAGGAAATGCATCTGGGTCTTTGGTTTCATCAGCATCCTGTTTCTTAACTGAGGCGACCTACCTAAGCAGGTAGACACAGCTATGATACATGTTTTCCCATGATTTTAAGAAAAATGTTAATAGCCTTTTCTGAGCGCTCAAATAAGTGTCTGAAGATATTAATTTCAAGTAGTGGTATTAGAGGAATTTAGTTTATATTCTGAAGACTATTTTTGCAGGACATTTCAGTTGAGGAAGCAAGAATTGTAAATATATCAATTCACTGGCTCCATAATTATTGTGTACTTCTTTGGAGAGAATATTGCTGAGTCTTACATTTATGTAGGATGTAGAAACAAATATTTTATGGGTAGCACAAATCATAATTTTATTAAAATATTTTTAAAAGGTATCAGGAACATTCAGCTAATAAAGATGAAGTGTGTGACTTTAGGAGGAGAAAGGTTTTATCAGTTCAAGAGAGGAATAAAATAACAGATGCTATTCTGAACTTTAACTTATTTCCCAACAGTAAAATAATCGTCATTTTGCAATAAAAGTGGAATTATTAGGCCTTCGTATATATATTAAGTTCCATTCAGCAGCTAACTTTAAATTCTATGTTTTTAATAGGAAGCATAATTATGCAGTATTATGTAATTAAATTCATAAACTACCAGCACTTTGGCATCTTTGCATGTTGTGTCCCAAATACATAAGACCAGGTATTTCGAGCAGACCATTTGTACATCAGAATGTTTTATTGAGTGAGATATTTAGCGTCTTATTGTCCAGATCCTACTGTTGTACATACATTTGCATGTTCTAGATGAATGAAGCTGACGTAATTTAACCAGTGAACCATCTGATATTTTTAGAGTCAGCGTATGAGGTACAGCAACCACTCCACAGAGAACTCTCCAATTGAAAGGCGAAGTCTAATGACCTCTGATGAAAATTATCACAATGAAAGGGCTCGGAAGAGTAGGAACCGCTTGTCTTCCAGTTCCCAGCATAGCCGAGATCATTACCCTCTCGTGGAAGAAGATTACCCTGACTCATACCAGGACACTTACAAACCTCATAGGAACCGAGGATCGCCTGGGGGATATAGCCATGACTCTCGACATAGGCTTTGAGTCTGCAGAAACAAACAAAATATTCATCTGTTGACAATTTTCCATTGCACTGCTAGGATACAACCAATCATCTTAACTCGGCAACTACAGCACAGTATTTGCCTGTGCTTATGGGCTGCTGTCATTGATGCTAAGAAGGGGCAAAAAGGAAAAAAAAAAAAAAAAAGTGTACATTATGCCCTTAAGTCTAGATGGATATTAGATGCCCAATCATAGAGATATTTTTAAGTGCAACATTTACATAACAGTACCTTTTGTTTTCTTCATTAGGTTTAGACACATCAATTTGTAATTTAAGGTACTTATCAAGGCACATATAAAATAATTTCCCGTGCTGGAAATTCCAAATGACCAGTTCCAGTTGGAACCAATTTATAAACCAATTCCTGTTGGAATTTGGGTGAATCGACTAGAAAGTCTACTTGAGCATGTTGTAATCAATTTAAAAATCTGAAAAAAAAAAAGAAACTAATTAATAAAATCAAAATACCAATAGAAGCCAAAACCAGCTATGGTATTTATTTGCTGGAGACTAAATTTACACTTAAAGTTGGAATGTATAAACATTTTAATATATGTTAACATTGCCAGAATGGCTTTTCAAACTTACCAAATCTATTGATAGTGCCAAAAAAAAAATCTCAAATTAATGCAGAAATTCTACAGTCTCCTCAGATTTTAATATTTTTATTTCTTTTCTGGCACAGCTGTTGTATTCAAAGTGTTTTGCTTTTTGTTTGGTCACAACTGTTAGCTTGTTTGAAGTTGGCAAAAAAAAAAAACTCAAAATTTCTTTAGCAGTGAGAGAGAATAGTAAAGACAAGCCCAATCATAGCTGGTTATGTGAGATGGAAAATGGGGTGTTGTTTCCCCTTTAATCAATCTGAGCACAACTACATACATTCAGGAATCTGAAGTCAGACAGTAAGAATGGGCACAGATCCTCCTGAGTGCAAGGCTAAACATCTCCAGATGGGATTTCACCTATCCCACTTACCACAAATACGGGTTCTGTGTTCACCGCCAGCACAATTGAGTATCTTTCCATTGCTTCACTCAGTCTCTGTCTTTGAATATCTGAATGTTCTAGCCCTTCACCAAATTCTTTATAATCATGCTAAGGATTTTTTGTTTTACATGGACACACTGAATTTTGATATTGAAAGCTGCGTTTATACAAAATGATTAATTGAAAAACTGTGAAAACGAATTTACGAGCTTGTAGTAAAAAAATAAACTTGTAGATTCAGAATAGATTTGTTTACTAAAATCGTATCATTTTTATTGCAGAGAATTATAAAGCATTTGAAGATTGAACTGCTTTATTTCTAATGAACACTCCTCTTTACCTATTAAGTCTTCACAGTTTTTCCAGTGACTATAATTACAGAATCAGTGACCTTATGTCTCCTATAATCAAGGAAGCCTTAGATTCACTATGATCCAAGAAACTATTGAAATTGACCCTTTTATACCATACACAAATGTCTTTAGGAAAAGACTCTTGTTTCTAAGAGTCCGTTTTTCTAAAACTCGCATAGGATCAGGCATAAAAGTCCTTTTCTACTAGTACATGTCATGAAGCCTATTTTTTTTGGAAAACAATAATAATTCATATTCTGTTATCTTATTTCCCCCCATCCAAACCTTTCAATGTTTAGGCTCTCAAAGCATGCACCAGTTAAATAATTTTCTTGACCATGAAAATAGGTTCCATATTCTTAATTAGTTATGTATATATCTTGAACCTCATTATAACCCCCGCATTCCCTCTCCTCCTGTTATACACTGTGCATACCCCATTATGAACATGTTTAGCTGATAATGAGGATGCCTATAATCATGTAAGTTATCGCAAATATTTGATACAATTAAAAAATGTGGGCTCAGTGAATTCTAAAAGTTAACATGTGATACTGGCTTGTGAGGTTCTTTTGTCATCTAGTGAAGCTTACAGAATTTTCAGTTAAGACATTTAAAAGAGCTATATCCATTAGGCACTTTACTAAACATACAACCTGCCATTACTGAATACTTTGTTAGAGCACAGAAGAGCATTTTTCCAGCAAACAAATATATTTATTACATGTACAGCACATATTTGCATGAAAAAGAAAACACTAGCCAAAACATTTTTCTATATGCTTTACTGGTTTCTTGTTTGTGCGCATTAAAGTATTTAATTGCAAAGAGTGCACCAAGGTGTTAAACTTAGACTAGACAGCTGTTCAGCTTTTTCTGTAGTAGCATTAGCAATCTGGCCATTTAACTACTTTAAGATATTTACATTTTATGGCAGGTAGCTGTAACAGCATTTACATATATTTCCTAGTCAGCAAGATTACCATATTCTTTCAACTTTTAAAAATCTCTTGTTTTTAACGGCCTCTCAAAGCCTAGTTTCTATGTCCTCTATGTCACGCTG
This sequence comes from Eubalaena glacialis, assembly GCF_028564815.1. Taxonomy (NCBI): domain Eukaryota; kingdom Metazoa; phylum Chordata; class Mammalia; order Artiodactyla; family Balaenidae; genus Eubalaena; species Eubalaena glacialis. Next base: position 161,260,779 of record NC_083716.1, on the reverse strand, counting down.
ATAGAAAGAGAGGTCCATTCAATATCTGTGCACAAAACCAATCTTTCCTTTACCATCAAGTGTCCATACCTGTTTTGCTTTGCATTCTTATTCAAAAGCTAACAGTCTTGGAAAGGGTATAATGTATATTTTCTTGATGGATGTACTTAAATTTTTACTTTGATTTAGCATATTCTTTCCCCTTCCTTTTGTAATACGTTATCTTCTCCAAATGAATAAGGGATATGCATTTTCTTTTTTCTTTTTCTTAAGCCTTAGAGTTTATTGTGTAAATGATACTAAAATACAGATATATACTAAATGAAAAGTTTTATTTTTACCAAGCACATCAAGCACCTTTGGAAAATACATATTCCATAAATACTTTGTTTTTAACTGATTTCATTTAAAGATTAGCAAATGATAAGCAGGAGAAGCAAGTCTTATAATGTTTTGAGGCTGTTTTAACTTGTAGTGTAAACCACATATTCTGTAATTTCAGCATATATAATTTCAGAATATGTAAATTACATATTCTGTAATTTCAGTCAGCGAACATGTAACAATGTAGACACATGTGACAATGTGGAAGTGTAGTCTTGGAAAAAAAAGGAATGCAATTTGTCCATCCTGATGTTAATTCTCAAGGCTGTAATGTGACTCCAGTATTGTAATCAACCATGTTATCTTGTTTCCTCCAATATTTAAAGCAACACTTAGAAATGTTTATAAATGACTGATGATTCTCGCTTATCTTTATACAGTTCTGTTGGAAAGAAAATTGAAATTAACAATACAGACTGATAGTCTTTCCTAGTAAGAGAGTCTTAATTATGTGACAATATGACATTGCTTAGTTCTTAATGAAATGAATTTTTTAAGTATAAAACAAATTCTGAGAAAATTATTTGTTCCCTTTGAATAATTTCTTAATTACTTTAATTATTATTGTTGTTTGCGAAATGTATTTTTGGAATGTTAACCTTTTTAACATACCTGCATACTTGAACTTGTCTTTTGTGTGAGGGCCTTAAAATTCATAATAGGAAGCTAAAGCAGCGAAAGGGAGGGAGAGAAGGAAATGATGCCAAAAGACCATTTGCAAATTTAAACTCCTTGAATGAACATATCATAAAATGTTGTTGAGACCCAGGATGTCAGTTAAGAATGTTTCTAGGCAACCTTAATTTGCATGCTAGTGTATTTTCTTATTACACAATTTTATTTTGGTATTTGCTAAAAAATAAAAACAAAATAATGCCACTACAGAAATTGCCCTATATATTGATATTTATACTACCTCTTCTCTAGAGAAGACAATCTGTCTTTAAAGAGAAAACACTTTTCAATAAGTAGGGAATTTATTACTTTTACTGCTAACCTTGCTGCAAAGCTAAATGCATAAATTGTTAAAATATACTTTCCCCTTAGATTTTCAACTGTTGACAAAATGCTCTTGTCACCCTTTCATTTCTTCCATGTTAGTGAACTTTTCTTTGAATCAGTTCACAGTTTATCAGGAGACAAGGTAAACATTTAATATGTCAGTAATCATAGGGAACAAGACAAACTGCAAGGAAATTGCTTTTGTGTGCAATTTGTTATAACGTCTAGCTCCAAGTCTGAGAGTAGATTCAGAGATTTGATGTTTAAGTGAAGTTGGTTTGCAAATTCAAATTTTGTTGATCCTTGACTTCTCCTATGGACACTTAGCCATTTTCTGAGTAGGATCATCTTGGACACTCATGTCATTGGAACAAACTTCATATCAATGTTTCAAATAAATGAGAATGTACCCCTTATTTCTTTTATATTTCTGCCTGTATTTCTGTCTTTCATGACACTGTTGCATGTTCTTTTCTTTGTTAATTATCTAAAATTCATCTTTGAATAACTTTATGAATGAAAACATTATAGGGAATTATGTAATAAAATTTGTTTCATTAGTTCCTCATACCTTTAAACATTAGTTCCTCAACACTTTAAATATTGTTAATGCTGTAACTGTTATTAAGTTACTTACTCAAGCTGTGTCTATAGGGCAGAAAACAGTCCTCTTCTTTTAGATGATAATCATGATCAAACCACTCAATACAATAGTTGTCAGACAACAAGGATAACTTTTTTGTTGTTGACTTAAGCAGTCAAGTTACTTAAAATAGTAAAATTGGTTTATATGAGCAGACAGAGCTACAGCATTCAAAAATTACTTGTTAAAGATTTCCTTTTTTGTTAAAATGAACTTTCTCAAATGAAACTCATCCTCATGTAGCAAGTATCTCTCTCTACTTGAGGATGGTTTCATACCAAATGCTTCGTGTAATTAAGGGACATTATGAGAGGACTAGAAAATATTTCATCAGATAATCTTGACTAAGGGCTGTAACTCCCACTTACTGTGAAAACATAAATAAGAGTGAATAGTCATGAGTTTGGGGGAGTCATAGTTACATATGAAATTTTCCTTTGTTTCTTTTGATGTATGTAAAATGTTTGTAGAAAGATGGTAGAAAATGTTATTAATGAATTTAGAGTGTTTGGGGAATACACTGATGCTTCCTCTTTGAAAATTATAGAGTTAAAATGAGGACTATCTAGGAACCAAAATTGTCAGGCCTCCAGCTTTACAATACTCTGTAAGTGTTCTTGGTTATGTTTTGAACACTTAAATTTCTTAACAAATGGCTATGTCTATATTTATGTAGGGGCCACTCTTGCTTTACTTGCATGCCACTTTCACACATCTTTAACTGAAATCAGTGTGAATTCTGTATGCATATGGGATGTATTTTAAGATGCAGGATCATTAATGCTATATTGTTGCATACTATTTTTTATTTTTCATATGCCTTACAATATTTTCTGGGATGTTATTAAAATGAAAGCATTTTATTGCCAAAATAAACCTATGTTATTTCTAATCTGCATTAGCAGTAGAAAAATAATGTAGCAAAAACATATATTGTATAGTACAAAATTATAAAAGATATATATTTTGCCAATAATATAAAAATAGATTGAGGAGAAAGAAGCACATTTGTTATAGCACAAACTTACAACAAAATCCACTGTTAAATTTGGCAGTTGTATTTTTTAAAAGTATATAGATTTAGTTCTAAGTTTTATCAGATTTATTTCATCTACCATCTTTTTAACTTGCTGCTTGATACTTTTCCAGCAATTTACTTCATAGCCTTGCAATCTGTGGATGTAATTTATTTTACTTTATCCCCTTCCATAAAACTTATTAAATTTTATTTTGTGATAAGACTCATACTATATTTACTGTTCTTATTTCTTCTCCTTCAGTAACAACTACAAAAAGTAACAGCAAGTGAGCTTATAGGGCTCCTCTGAATTTTGGACATGTTTGAAATGTTTTATATTTTTCACAGCCTACAGTCAGAATGAGAAATAAAGATGTCCCAACAACAACAAAAAAGTATTTAGGGATTCTTCAATTTGTTTTGTACTGAATACCATTTTGAAACATAAGTAAAAGCCATTAGCTCTTTTTTTTGAAAGGGTGGTAGGAGGGAAAAACATAAACTTATTAATACTAAAAATAAAAATGGCAAATTGATGTAAAAAGATTTCCCTACTATTCTGAGAGCTGTTGATATCCCAAACTATTGCTATATCTCCAGCTACAAAGTGGAAAAAAAATGCTTTTATCCAGTATTTTTCCTTTCTTTAAATTTTATTTATTTTGATAATTTACCCCCTTTTATTTTTCTTATATAGGTAAATGTGTAGCATTCTACAAGGCATGCTGGGTAAAATATACTATGCAAATGTGTACAGTGCTGCATGTTTTGTTCTCCCTCTGCTTTAGTGGCTTTAAAGAAAAAAAAAAAAGTGTTGTTATTTTTGTGAACCAAAACATTTAACAAAGAAAATGCAGAGTGCATGCATATAGTATCCTAATTTCTATGGATTTGTTTTATGGAATTTAAATGTGTACAAACCAACTGCATTAATTTTTTTTCTTTTATATAATAAATGAAAAAAACACTGAAACCAGCGTTATACCTCTCCTTTATATTATTCTAGAGATATACTGAAGATATACCGGGAATCAGTAGGTATATTCCTGTACCTTTTATACGAAAAAAAAAGTCTAAACATTTACCCTCAAAACACAAGTTCAATTAAATGACTACTTCCTGAATACTCTGCTAGGTGTTACAAGTGATCGCAAAAGAAGTACTATATTAGGAAAGAGCTTGTAGTTAAATACATACACATACACGCATGTGCGCATGAAATAGAATATATTACAATGTATGTGTGAAATAGGATTGAATACAATATAGAAAAATAAACTAGATAAACCGTATTGTTCACAAGAAACCCCTATATGATTATTTTAACAATTATCAGAAGTTTCCAAAGGTATTTTGTACCTGTAAGAATTCCATGGATGGCATACAGCTTATGACTTGACATTTCATGTGCTCAGTGTCAAGTGTCCGTGCTATGACTTGATCCGCATTTGAATTTTCTCTCATTGCAGTGCACAAGAAGTTCAAAAGAAATGTGTACTATGTTGGTTATTACCACTGTATTAGGATTATACAGTGATTTATTATAGCCAAATTATTTCACAAGCATTATCGCATTTGATCCATCTGACCCCCCCCCCCCATGGAAAATAGGCAGGGCATAGGTTATTAGACAACTAAAATGAAGATGCCAAAGCTCATTGTAGTCTTTCTCTCTAAAGTACTGTTATCTAAAAATACATATATTAAATGCTTTTAGGCTGATAGTCATCTGAAGCATACAAAACAAGGCCTGGAATACAGTAAATAGTGACTGGATGAATGGTACCTTGGTTATTGGAGATGTACTATATAAGGCTGCCCCAACTATCAAGGCATTTCAACCAACAATCTTCAAGTCCCAACTGGAAGAACTGCAGCTCACTGCAATCACTCCATCAACCTGGCCCTGAAGCCACCTTTTGCATCATCAGTGTATCTCCACTAATGAGATAGATTGTAGAGAGAAGCATCTTGTTTGTCCTGTCATACAACATGCAGATTAGCATAGTGGTTAGACTGTGGCCTCTAACCCTTGCCTGGGTTCAAAGCGTAGATCCAGCAGTAACTAGCTATGAGTTTGGGGCAATCACTTAACTTCCCTGTGCCTGTATCTATTTTGGTAGAGTGATTTTTCTTTTGGTTATGGGTCATGTTTTCATGTTTCTTTGAATGTCCGCTAATTTTTTTATTGGATTCAAGATATTGCAAATTTTCCACTGTGAATGACTTGATCTTGTCTTCTTGATCTGTAAAGAACTTTGGCCTTGTTTTGATAAACAACTGTGAGTTACTTTGATCCTTTCAAGGTTTGTTTTTAAGCTCCTTTAGGACTGATCTAGAGTAAGCCTTATCCTTAGGCTAGTTTAGCTCCTCTTTTAAGATCTCTGGGGTGTTTACTGAATGTCCCATATATTCTGTGTGTTCTCTTTACACTGGCTGAAGGGAACTCAAATGATTCCTGGCCCTTTGTAAACTCTGGTAATTACTTGTTTTACAGCTCCCCAGTACTTGTTTATTTCCTCAAGTCATTACTGGCTAGCCTCAGGGGGTTTCATACTGGTTTTATACTACACACCTACAGATTGATATGCAGCCAAAGACTCAATGCCTCAACCTATGTAGGTTTCGGGAGCTTTTCTCTGGATAGCTTCCTTCTTTCAATCACTCTGCTTTACAGATTCTAGTAGCCTTGATCTCTTGGAATGCTGATCTATGTCTTCATCTCCAGGGAATTGCCAGACTCTATTTGAGTTTCCACTCCCTCTGTAGCTGGCTGGAATTGCCTCCAGGCAGAAAATCCACATAATAATAAAACTTGTCCCATTTGTGTCTCTTATCAGAGATCACAGTCGTATGCTGGGTGTGGGCCGAAAACAGCTGTTTTCTATATTTTGTACAGTTTCCTATTTATTAGTGGTAGGAGGGTAATTCCAGACCATCCCACTCTCCTTTACATGGAAGCAAAATTCTCTCCAATGACATTTTGCATATCACTATAATCATGAATAAATGAGTCTTTAAAAAGTCTCATAAGGAGTCTGTTTTTACAAATAGCTTCATACCACCCAACAAACATTCCCGATTACTTCTTTAGTAGTTCCAAATTTGTATTTCACCCATGGACACCTACAGTTGGACAAGATTGTATTAGGAAAATTTCTTCTCCCCCCGCCCGTGCACTGCCCCCCCCCCTTTTTCTTTTTTGAGACACTTAGAAAATAAGCTGGGAGACCATCTCCCAGCCTATAATGGAGGTTATAAAATATGAAGCCCTAACTTCCCAAGTTAATATGGATATGACACCCATTTAATAAGTTGACAGAGATGTGTGGGGAGTTTGCAAAAAGTTTTAGAGCTGCCAAAAGCATTACCTACAGTGGGCAAGAATGGAAATTGTTGTTTTTCTAAATAGCCTAGAGAGTACTTTATTATTTTTTTAGGAATTTATTTATTTATTTTTATTTTTGGCTGCGTTGGGTCTTAGTTGCTGCACGTGGGCTTTCTCTAGTTGCGGCGAGCGGGGGCTACTCTTCGTTGCGGTGCGTGGGCTTCTCATCACGGTGGCTTCTCTTAATGCGGAGCATGGGGTCTAGGTGCGTGGGCTTCAGCAGTTATGGCACGTGGGCTCAGTAGTTGTGGTTCACGGGCTCTAGAGCCCATGCTCAGTAGTTGTGGCGCACGGGCTTAGTTGCTCCGCAGCATGTGGGATCTTCCCGGACCAGGGCTCGAACCCGTGCGCCCTACATTGGCAGGTAGATTCTTAACCACTGCGCCACCAGGGAAGTCCGAGAGTACTTTATTATGTAAATATAAACATAACAATCCATAAATTTAAATGGATTAATATAGTAATTTTCTTTCCCTTCATGTGTCTTCTCTAAACTTTGTTTCATAATGATAAGCCCCAAAAGAAACCAAAGGACTTTTTCTTGAACAGTTGTTTAAAAAGAGACATGTTTCAGCCCTCAATGCTGCTCTTTGTTTCACAGGTACAAGTTTGCTACAGACAACTACGGAAAACTGTAGACTGTCTTGAGGTCTTACTTAAATGGGTTATTTTTCTATGTATTGAGATGAGATAGTGTATGACTAGGAGAAGTGGTGTGGAAAGGTGGAGTTTATTGCTGGTTTTGTTTCATTTCATTTAGCTCTTGCACATGGGGGGCACAGCAGTTCAAAATGCCTTTTACAGCTCCCGCACCTTTTTCTTTCTCTTTTTACCAAAGTTAAAGAGAATAGAAGGGGTTGGAGCTGTTTCTGGTTTCTTTGTGGAAGGGAAGAAGTAAACAACCTCAGTTTCTTGTTTTCCCACTCTTGCCTCTAACAAGAATAGAAACTAATTATCATTGTTATCAGATGATCTGGAATCGAAGAAAGACCTTAGAGACAAACCCTCTGCTGCTCAAACAGCTTTAGTGGCCACTAAAAATTTTTAAACACGGGAGTGAACTGATCAAGATAGTTGTTTCGGGCAAGATTGACCTGAAAGTGAGGGGAGATTGGAGCGGAAACAGCCTTGAGGTGCAGGACGGCCATAAGGCGACCGCTTAGGTAAGGCCACCCTTCAGGGCGTCCAGGTCAAGAGATTTGAGAGATAAAGGTATTCAGCTTCCCTCAGAGCCCCTGATGGAATGCCATGTCTTTGAAGGCCAGGACGTGGGACTTTTGGTGTACTGTGCGTGCAGGGTTGGGGATGGTCACTGGGCACTCTGACATGTTCACATTTTCGCTCTGTGGAAGAAATGCAGGAAAAAAACAAAACTCGGCGGGGACGCCAAAGCAAGCAGCCCAGAGCCACCTGCCCCAACCTGCAGCCCGCATTGCCTGGATCCAGGGGCTCAGTCCCGCCGCCTGCAGGTCGCCCGGCTCGGCACAGAAGCTAGGGCCAGGCGGGCATCCTTTCCCAGACCCCGCCCCCCTCCGGCCGCGCGCCTGCGCCTTCCCGTGGCCTCCGCCCCGCCTCTCGCCTCCCCCGCCCGCCCGGTCGCCGCCGCCTCAGCTGCCCGAGAGGAGCTGGGGGAGGACGGTGGCCCGCGAGGCTCGCCGCAGACAACGCGGCGGCGATGTCCGCGAGCCAGGCGGGAGCCGCGGCGGCAGCGGCGGGTCCTTGCGCACGGCAGGGCGGCCTGGGCTTCGGCCTCCCTCCGGTTCCTAGGAAGCGGGCCGACGGCCAGCGCGGGAGCAGCAGCGGCAGAGACGGAGCCTCCGGCGCGTCTCTCTCCTCCCCTTGAGCCTGAGCCGGGGGAGGCCAGGCGGCCGGGGTGGCTGGAGGGGGGTCCGCTGCCCGAGAATGGGAATTCTCTTCACCAGGATATGGAGACTGTTCAATCACCAGGGTGAGGGGCTCGGGCCGAGCGCGTACGGGTTAGGGAGAGCGTCAGCCCTGGCCGGGTGGGTGGGGGTCTCCGAATACTTCCGGAGTGTGGGCGGCGCGGTGGCGCGCGCTCTCTGCGCTGGGTGCGGGCTGCTGCGGCTGCGGGCCTTGGGGCTGTTCGCGCCCACTCCCAGCTTGGGAAACTCCCGACTCGCAGCCCTTTGTCTTAGGAGAGCTTCCTAAGAAATCCATGCCTCAAATACACCCATTGCTCCGATTTCGATTGGGAGTGGAGAGGGTTTCTTGCCTCACGTCCGACGCCCCTGAGTGGCCCCTCTTGGTCCACGTTTCAGTCCTTTTTCCTTCAGCAGTTGGGTTTGCACACCACTGAGAAATGCTGGGGTTCTCTGGGATGAAGGTTACAGGTTGTGGCCCCAGCCGCACCACTGAGCACCCGAGGATTGCAGAATGCGGTAAAACCTGAGGAATCGCTCTTGGCTTGACCAGTACATTCAGGTTTCTGAGCCTGCCCTGCACCTCCACCCCGCCCTTCCCCACTTTGGGGAGATTCTTCTGCATCCTGAGTAGTGATGGTCCTCTCTCCTTTTGCCGTATTGATATATGTGTTTAAGGTTAAGCTTAAGGTCACTTTCCTACTCGTGTTGCTTATTTAGAGGTTTTGGGGGACTGGATTAAAAAATGGTAAAGTGTTTCACCGAAAGCACTTAAAAATCATATCATATGAAACATTTGTTAACTGTAGGTAATGACTAAGTTACCAGGTATGGAGTGTATTATAAAGAGATGCTTAAGTTCATCTAAACTCAAACATTGCCTTGAAATGCATATCAGATTTATTGAAATTTGTTACAAAATAAGTGTAAAACTGGGGAAAGAAGATACAGTTTTAACAAAAAAACTCCGTAGTCATTAAGATACACTATAGTTACTGGTGTACTTTTGTTTCTTTTTAACTCAGGTAGGGTGATTCATCATCCTGGCTGTCAGTAACTTAGTTTGTGTTTTTCTCTTGTGTAAGCTGGTGGTGGTGTCACAGCCCAAAGTTTTCCAGTAAAGACTTAAATGAATGGTGGCATCTATTATGTACAACCATCCCCGCCTCCTCCTTCGTTATCCAGCTGCTGCTGTAAGAAGGCGATGGGAAGGGAGCAGAACTGGAACTTGTGATCTCTAGTGTATCTTTTAAAAATATAAAGATGATAGTGTCGATCACATGATACTGAATGGAAGAGCAGTATTTCAAATGATTTTCAAATGATATGGAGAATTTTCATAAACTGGAGAAAGCCAGTTCTAATCTACACTGTCTCTGGCTAGCAGTTTCTGTTGAGAGAAGGGGGAGTGGGAACCAGTCACTTAACCTCTCCGGGTCTGGGTCTCACCTAGAACAGCAGGGATCTTGACTATATGACTGTGGAGCCCACAAATCCTGAAAACTTAATCTCTAGGTCTTAAGAATTGAAACTTAACCTTGCTGTAATACTGGTGGTGCTTATAGTAGATAAGATCTATTCTAGTTTTTAAATCCATAATTTTGTATTATTTTTAGCAAAGCTAGTATTTCAACTCTGCTGTGAAATTCAGAAAGGCTTTGCTTGTTAATTGAGCTCTAGTCCTGCAAGAAAAATTAGATATTTCCACTTTCTATTTTGAGTCAATGATAAAACTATTTGTCTCTGTAACTTAAGAATGAATTAGAACTTTGCCAACAGCTATTGCCAGTAGTAAATAATGATGTGTGCTTTGTTACCACTAACAATCGCTGAGTAGTGTTCTTATTACCTGTATTTTGTGGTAATTTTTGACTGGACATTTATTTCAGTGTTGGGAATTAATAGTAAGAGAAATTAATGAAGTTAAGTTCTAAAAATTTAGATGTCAATATTGTGAAAATGTGAATGAACTGTTTCTCTCCTGTTAAATGATGTGGTTGTCTTAGCAGCAGGGTCACTTTAAAAAATATTCAGCATTACATCTAATGTCAGGTACTTGTTGGTCTTTTTAGTTCTGTATTAAATTGGATATGTGTATGTGTGTTAGATATATCTTGGATGCTTTATTTTACCTTCAGAAGATACAGAACACAGTCCTATGTTCTTTTCACATAAACTGTTGGAAGGAAGTTTTGGGGGATTACAGAATTTGCTATGCTGATGAAACAAACTGTGTAACATCTCTCTCTCTTTCTCTCTTTTTATTTTTTTATTTTTTTTTTTTGAGCTCCCTTTAAAACAACTTTTTCAGTTTAAGCTTAAAATGTGAGTACACAGTGAAACCTAATTGTGTATTGCTCAAACTTGAAAAACCAGAGGTTCCATTTAGGTGATATTTAAATCAGTAGGGTACAAACTTTGTCCTAGATGTTGTTGTACATTATCATTTTAAAAAGTTTCTACAGTCCTTGGAAGTAGTTATTCTTTTCTCCTGAAAAGAGGAAACTGAGGTACCAGTGGAATGAGTTTCCTAGATGATGCAACTGGTAAATGCCAGAGTTAAAATACTGCAGAAATATGCTGCTGACACTGGTCTTAAAGAAGTGACTGGCATCATTTTTTTGTATGAAATCCCCTCCCCCCGCCAAAGGTGTTTCTCAGTTGCTAAACTATAAGTGTTTACAACTTTAGGACTTTGAAGAGTTGCCATTAGTATCTTTTAGTATAGAAGGGCTTATGATCAGTACTCGGTTTGTTTATTAAACACGTATTTTGAACACCTATTTTGTGCTGGGGGACTGTTCTAGATGGTGGGGAAAGACAAGGAACAAAACAAACAAGACCCCCTGCCTTTATGTGGGGAGACAGAAAATAAGCTAACTTCATCTTTATAGATAAAATAATAGCAGTTAATACTGACATGCAAGGTTAGGTTCTACATGTTTCATGCAGTTGATTTAGTCTTCACTTAACTGATTTTCTCTTAACCACAACCCTGTGAGGCAGATATTCTCCCCTGTTTTAAAGGGGCAAAGAAACATTAGGTAACTTGCTTCAGGTACTACAATTAAAAGTGATGGACCTTTTTAGATAGAGATTTTAACCAAGATAGTCTAGTGCCTGAGTTAGTGCTCTTGAAACAAAACAAAACAAAACTTCCTTTGTATAAGAAGGATTCATGTTAGATAAAAGGAAGAACTTTCAGACACTAACTATGAACTATGAAAGAAGTTGTGAAGTTGCCTCATGGATAGCCTTGTTTCATTCTTCAGATTGGTTCTTAGAAAAGGAATGCTACGTTGTGAATGAGTTCTGGAGAAGCTCCCTGTGCTGCAAGACCTGGTGCTGGGAAAGCCACCTCTGCTTCTGTTGTTTTTTTCACTGTGTGGGAATTCAGAAGTGTAGAAGAGTACATATAGAAGCTGAGTAGCCAAAGGGGTGAACTGTGCCTGCTATTAAAAATTTTAGCTCCAAATTCACCCTTTTTGCATGCTCTGTGGATACAGAACTGGGTCCTTTAAGTATTTTTCTTTTGCCAGCTGGCACGGTGTTAGGCTCTGTCGGTAGACGGCATTGGAGGGACCCTGAAAGAGGAGAGGGTTTTTCTTCCTGGATATGGCGTGCTGCTCAGCAGGCTTTGTCCTGCTCATGCAGTGTGGACATCTTCCCCAGTGGCTGGCTCTTGCACTATGTAGTGGTCAGCAGCAGCTTCCTCTAGCACCCACTTCGGTTGGTCTCAGAATGGAGGCCCTCCAGTGAAATACCTCCCAATGAACAGTTTTCCCCAGCATCCTAGAGGGAGGATTTCCAGAAAGATCCACTGGCAAGTTTGCATAGCTACTTCTCTGACATTCAGTAAGCCCTGGCCCGGCCCTCAGCAAGGTGTGCATCTCAGTCCTGGGGAATTGGGGGAAGCTCTCAGCCCTAGAGGTAGCAAATGCTCTGTGTATTTGTCATTCCTTTAATCTTTAGAGTTACTTCTTGTGAGCCAATCCCTCATTACTCCGATCCTCTGTAGTAGTTATTTTCTTTAAATTAAACTTTGAAAGTTCAAATTGCTATGTGGTTTCTGTTTCCTAATTGGATCTCTGCTTTTGCTGTGTATAATTGTTGCTTTTCATTCAGCAAAGTTTTTTCCCCCTGAAACTTCACTACCATTGCTATAAATCACAAGTTTATTTTCAAACTTTGTTTTTATTGATGATACTTTTAGATTTTGCAAATTGAATTTTTAGTATGTAGAGACTTGATCAGTTATCTCCCTTCTAACCTTTATGTCTTCCAAATCTGTTTTATTTATTCATTCATAGTTTATTAAGCACAAGCTTTATTCTAGGCTCTGTGTTAAGGCCTGAGAGAACTGTAGTAAACGTGACAGAAATGGATTTTCTGCTCCATGTGAGACAGAATGCACGGGGCTTAGTGATAGTTTGGATATGAGGTGAGAATGAAGAATCAGGAGGACTCTCAGTTTATCTGCCTTAGTATTTGTAGCATTTGTGTTTTCTGGCTTTGGTATGATTCACAGAGATAGAAGTCCTCCAGGATGACAGTGACATTTCTTTTTGCTTAATTTACTGACTGGTAGTTGGTAGGGTATATATATATATATATATATATATATATATATATATATATATATATATATATTTTGACTCTTAGAACCTGGCAGTAAACAGAACTGGTAGGCTGCCTGCGTATATCAAAAGGAAGTGAAGAAGGGAAACAAGCATTTTCATGACAAAACAGTAAAGTATTGATTGGGAAACTAAAGCCTAAGTGATAACTCAAAATTCCATCCAGGCACTGTGACAGTGTATAGTTGTTTTGGCTTATCTGAGAAACTGCAAGAATGCTATGGCATAGATATTCTAGAAGAAGAACCATACTAAGCAGTAAACTTGTCATGAATCACATGCATCAAAGAGTTGGTATAACCAAAAGTTTTATTACATTTTCCCATAATAACATCTCTTTGTATACATATTATATATTCTACGGAATGTTTGTTTTGAAGTGCATTATAACAGTTTTTAGCTATAAATTTGTGTTTTTCATAGAACATTGTTCTGGTAATGAGAGACACAGGTTGGGGTGGTGAAAGAACCTAAGGATAGTCAAAGGAAGTTGATTTAGTATTAGAAAGTGTGAATAATCTAACACTGTTGTTGGGGATAAACTGGCTCTTCACCATTGAGTCAGCACCTTTATCTTTGAGCCCATTGCACAATTATGTCTTAATTTTATAGTTCTCACTGTGACCCATGTGCTATACCTTAGACATAGGAAGCTGTTATATAGCCATTGGTGCTTTATTGTAAAAACACACAAATATTCAAATAGAGACAAGTCTTAGGAGGGAGTAGATATAAGTTGGTATTGAATGTGGCTTGTAGGAGTTTAGGTGGGGTGAAGAGGTGAAGGACCTCTGGATCATGGCCTCATTGGAATGCCCTCCAAAGAGATCTCAGACTGCTCCACAGAACATGTGGCTCCTTGGAGATTTTCTAGGTTCTGCACATGTTTGATGTGAGACTCTTTCTTTCTCTTTTTCTTTTTAAAATATTTTAACCACTAAAAAAAAACCCCTCATGAGTTCAAATATGTTAGCTTGCATTCGCTTGATTGACTTTAGAAATCTGCTTTCTGTCTTAAGAGTTTGGAGGAATGTTTGCATATTTATGCATTTGTAGGTGACAGGAATTCATTGTGTTTGTACAATTAAATAGAAGAGGGAGGTTGTTTCCAGTATGGACAGTGGCCTGAGTTGCATCTTTACTTCCCCTGTCAACATCTCTGACACTCTTTTCTCCTGTTTACTCTCCACCATGCCAGACATGAATTCTCGCCCTGTATCGTCCACCAAACCTTCTCTCCCCAGTGTGCTTCCTTTATTTCTAGGTACTAGTGAAGAAAGACTTAACAAGACTTTACATCTTTATCTACCACAGGTTATGTTATCTAATTTCAGCTTATTGATTCTCTAGTTCATTCATTCATTCAGTGGCTGTAAAAGATGTGTCTTGAAACTGTTCCCTCCATCCTGTCCTCAGCTGGCAACTGACTTGTGTTAGGAGGAGCTGGAATCCCGTTGTGAGCCTCTTCTGCCATCTGCTTTACCTCAGTGTATGTGTGTTTATTGCACAATGGTTTGTTCACAGTAGTTTCACCTTACCATGTTCATCTTGTGGTCAAGTATGATACAGAATCTTTCTTTAGTTGTTGTTGTTGTTGTTTTTTGCCTAGTTAGTCCTTCCTCACAGAAGTGGTAGAAGAGTACTGTGTTTGAAATCAAGAAATAAGTCCAGTGGGGCATGGCTAAATTAAGGAGACCACTTTCAAAAACAAAACCAGATAGGGTTTTCACCTTAAAAGCAAAGGAGGCCAGATAGTTTTTCTGCTGATACGTCCTACTGTTACTCAAAATACCTTTTGAAACTCCTTTTAGAATTTCTTTAGAGACACATTTAAAAATCATATCATTTAGGAATCACACCTCATTTAACAACAAAAAATTTAACATTCGTCTTAGCTGCCTTTTACCTTATGACTGAGATGATACCACGTGGCTCCCCTCCCCCTTTAAAATCAAATTCATCTTCAGAACACCACTGAGAGTGTTCAAGACAGTGTATCTCAGGCTCTGAAAGCAATGGCAAGAGAAAAGTAGCAAAATATTTTGAAAAACGGTAGCATGGTTAGAATAAGTGTTTAACCTCCTTAAGTGATTAAGGGCCTTGTAAGAGACAGTGCTCTTGTATTTGTGATCTCTGTGTGTATAATTCATACACACAGATGCATTTTTTAGTCAGTCTGTAGTTATTTATCATAGATCCTTGCCTAAATTTGTATTTGCTTTTGCCCCTATTTTGTACTATTTTTAGAGTATCATTTCTCTCATTGGTCAGAGTAATTGTATTTTCTTCCTGAGTACTGGCAAGTCTGTCTAAATTTAGTCCTGCAGCTAATACATAGTGGTTTACAAAATGATGTTCCTGAAACTTAAAAATAAGTTGACGTTTTAAGAATTGTATTATTAAAAATTGGTATTCAAGTGAGAAACTAAAAAAACTTTCATCCAAGTCAGCGGTCAGAGTATAGCCCAATATGAATTCTGCTTATATTAAAATGTTTGCATTGCTTGTATTACTAGAACTGAAGAAGTTATCTGTCATCAAAAGGGGAATACCTAATTTGGGGACATAGAAAAATATAGAGTCAGGCAAAATTGCCATGCCGTTTAAAAACTTCCCAGGTAAAAAGGTACCCTGCTCCAGGGACTCAGTAATCTGGCCCTGATGCAGGTATGGCCCTCCTGTGAAGATGGATTTGTCAGTCACCACAGCCTTTAAAACTCCCTTTGATGGGATTCCATGCTCCCCAAGTAATCTTCTGATTTTAATTCAGTCACCCTACATACTTTTCCTTAGGCAGAAACTGCACTTGTCAGGTAGTTTCATTTTCTCAGTTCCTTCCCCCTAGTCATCTCTAAAGATGATAGACTGGGCCTGCATTTTTAAAATGACTTTTAAGAACCTGCGTGGGGGGAGCATGGTGAAGTCAGTTTAGGACCCTGGTGGCTCTAAGCTGCCTGCTCTTTCTTCAAAGAAATGAGTGATTGGATAAAATGGATTGTATTAAAATTTTCTATTTACTTGATGTTCGTATTTTTGTACAACAGGAGGTACCTATGTAGCATTAGGAATTCCCCTCTATGGTAAATGTCAACTATTTGGAAAACATCTACCACCTGACTGCAAAAGCTTTTTCTTAAAGATCTCCTTACTCTTAGGTATTATAATCCTTAGCATTTATTATTTATAGAATGAATATTAATTAATTCAGCATTTACTGATTACCTACCTTGTACCAGAAAAAGTTGTAGTTACTAGGAATATGAAGATGATTAGCATGTGATCTATATACTTGAAGGGTGCCTCATTAAGCTGAGAAGATTAGTGAGTGTACATGTAAATTATTATAAGTGCTGTATTCGAGGTGTGGCAGAAGAGCAGGAGAAAGTGATTTTTCTTGAGAAGCTAAACCTTAAAAGATTAGTAGGAATTCTTTAAATGGAGAATTGGAGAGGATAATTCCAGCACAGGTAAAAACCATGAGTAGAGGTAGAGAAACGTTTGCCGTGAACATACGTGGCAGCTTATGTAGGGAGAACAGCTTGAACTCCAGCTTAGATACCTGGCGGTAGTGGTGAGGGATAATAAAGCTGAAGCCTATTCATTTGGGACTGGCTTTATTTACAAGGCTGAGAACTTGTACCTTGTTTTCCTGTCAAACTGGAGAGCCATCATTTAAATAAGAGAGTGGCATTATCAGCTTTATTGTTTCTAGAAAGATTACTCTAGAAACAATAGGAACATGGACTGGAGATAGTCTGCTTAGGTACAGTAAGAGATAAGGAGTACAGCTAGGACAGTGGGAGGAGACAGGTTCGGGATATATTTCTGAGGTAGAATAGAACTTGGTGACAAATCAGATGTTCGGGTTGAGGGACTCCAAAGGCATCTGAATTAATGGTAATACCATTAAGCAAATTAAGTAAGATAGAAGTAGAAACAGGTTTGAATATTGGGTTTTTGGTTATGTTGAGTGGCACTGTGTCTATCCACTAGGTAGACTGGAGTTTAGGAAACGTTTGGGAACATGGATTAGGAATTGTCTTTCTTGGTGGTAGGCATACCCCATGTGCTGTCTTAATCATGACATAACCCTGAAAGAGAGGTAGTGTTGTCCCTGTTTTACAGTGACGAAGCTAAGAGTTAGAGAAATAAGTCATTTGCTCAGGGTCACATAACCACATGTATTTTTCAACTTGCTTCTGTTATCTATTACTGTGTAACAAGCCAATCATAAATTTTATGACTTAAAGGAATAATTTATTACTGTCTCTCGTGGTTCTGTGAGTTCACTGAGCTCAGTTAGGAAGTTCTGGCTTGGGGCTCATTTGATTACATTTGGATGGTAGCTAGAACTGGAGTCATCTCCAGCTCCACCTGGCTGCATACCCAAGGTGGCTTCTCTATTTGTGTGTCTGGCGTCTCAGCTGGAATGGCTAGAACAGCTGGGGGCAACTGTGTGTCTCTCTCCGCAAGATCAGGCCACGTGATTAGCCTGAGCTTTCTCACTCATGCATAGCAGTCTTGGGGTAGTCGGACGTGTTACATGGTGTCTGGCTTACCCCAGGGGGAGTTGTCCTAGAGCCAGGCAGCAGCTGCAAGGTGTGTGATAATCTAGGTGTGGAAGTCATACAGCCTCACTTCTGCTGCATTCTTGTGGTTAAAAGCAAGTCATAGGACCAGCCAGGATTTAAGGGGGGAACTATATAGGGGCATGAATATCCAGAGGCCATCTCTGGAGATTAGCTTTCTCCACACACTGCTGTCTTTCAGAATAGTTTTTAGACAGCGCGGCAATAGATAGGCCCCAAGATGCCTTGTTAAAATGTGAAAGGAGTGCAAGAAGACAACTCTGGGAAACATGAATGTTTGAAGGAAGACCCAAGGAAGAGGAGTCAGTGGAAAAAAATAAACATCAAGAGACAGAGTAAGAAAACTTGGAAAAAGTGATGCTTTAGAAGCCAAGGGGAGAGGAAGCTGCTGCCACCATAGCTATAGGTCCTTAAATTTGGTTAGAAAGACCCTATGGTTCAAATGTACTCAGATAGCTTACAGTTGCCTTCTGCCAGCAGCTTTAAAAGGCTGCCCTTTTTTTCCCTTCCCATTCACCCCATCTCACCTATACATACCCAGTTAAGGCCTAAAATTCACATTTAGAAGTTATACCCAGTTAAGGCCTAAAATTCACATTTAGAACTTAAGTGACTTAGTCCAATGTGAAACATTTACACCTCAAGTCATCCATAAATTGTTGTGATTACATTTGGGATACTTTACTGAGAGTAGGCTTCCATAGAGTGGAAAGAATGTAGTGCTTCTGGCTTCCTTCAGAGAGATGAGAGTTCTCTATGTAGAATGAGGGGGATAAGGAGGTTAGGCCAATGGCGTACTTCTGGTCTTGCTGTGATGTTCTTTTGAGTTACAAGAAGGTATAAAGTGCCATGTACTGAATTATACCATAGCTGGAAAGAATGGGTGAAATGGGAAAATTTTTAATTTTTGTTTTTGATTAATCACTGGTGTTTTTCTTTTTTTCAGAGCACAAAGTTATCATTGTTGGGCTGGATAATGCGGGAAAAACTACCATCCTTTACCAATTGTAAGTACTAACTACTTAAAATGTTTTATTTTATTGTTTATAGTTACTTTTTCAGCCTGAGTGATATTTGATTAATGAAAGCAATAAAAAATTATATGGAATCCAAGTTACTCTGTAAGAAGGCGGGTTGGCCATGAACCAGGAGCCAAATTTAAGCAACTGTTTCTAGAGAGCTAGAAATTTATCTGACATTGAGCATGTTGTTCAGTTGTTTTGCTTGTGGAGAGTAGAGAAATATTTGTTTCTATAGTTTCCTGGAATGAATCTAGAGTATTCCAGATAGTCCACTACTTAGCTCCACCTCTGTTTAAACCCTTCATTCACTCTTATGAGCTAGTGGAAAAGGGGACGTTTGGGTACAAAATATAAAAGGAGGTCATGCTGACTTATCCCTTAATTGAAAAATGTTCAAACAATCTAGCTTCCTTGCTAACTGTAATATATTTGAACTTTTTTTCCCAGTTCTATGAATGAAGTTGTACATACGTCCCCAACAATAGGAAGTAATGTAGAAGAGATAGTGATTAATAATACACGTTTTCTAATGTGGGATATTGGTGGCCAAGAATCTCTTCGTTCTTCGTGGAACACTTACTATACTAACACAGAGGTATGTTTCTTAATATACTAAGTCTTCTATGAATATAATGCCTGGGAAACACCTTCCAGATATGAACTCTTATAGCTCATCTTTTTGAAATATCACAGTATGTTAAATATAAGTAGAGTTTAAACATAGTGGAATCTTTGATTCCCTCTTTCAGGGTCATTGTTATGTATATCCATTCTCACTGAACCTCTGTAGGGAGAATTGGTGATTGATTAGTCTGATTTTATATTGATCCTAGAGCTTGCCTTAAGTGCTTGTTTTAATAAAGAATTCCATTTCACAGTTTGTAATTTTATTTCTCTCTTACTATTTATTTGTGTCTGCATAGAGGAAATCCTAGTTAGATGAGAGGGCTCTGATGGTTTGAATTCTTGGCCAGAATTTTACTATGTGTTTTCTTTTTTGCAATACAATTGCACATTAAAGAATTCTTTTTCTTTTGATTATAAAGCAATTTAGACATAATCATGTGTTTTATTTACATATTATTTGCCAAGAGAAAATGTCTGACGTTTGAGAGCTTCACTGTATAGACCTTATAAGATGAAAGGCTGTGACAGTTGTTTCTGTAGTGCTGATTATAAGTTAATAAATCTCCAAATGTATATACAGATGAATATTATGTCAGTAAGACACTATTAAGTGTCTCTAATGACTTGATCCCCTAACACTCCATTAAGCATTTGATTATGTCTTTTGGAGAAGGAGGAGTATATATAATTAGTATTCCTATATAAAATGCTGCAGGTATCAAGTTCATGGCAACACCTTGAAAATTAATAGCTTTGTTAAGAAGGCTTGGAGTAGAGCAGGTGTTATAGTGATAAAACCATGTATCAGTAAGGTCTCAAGTGAGAGAAGAGGGAAAGTAGCAGTTCTATTATCCTTCTGCATTATGGTTGATGAAATCTGAAGAATAGAAAAGATCCTGAAAATTACTGTGGTTTATTTGGAAATGAAAAGCTAGTTCTAAACAATAAATAGCACATACTAGTAATAGGCAGTCAGAATTAACTTGGGCATAACAAATGCCATCATAAAGCAACTATATCTGCTCCTGTTTCCCTGGTGCCTTTTGGTGTTCATGGAATTGAAGAAGAGGCACACTGTAGCTCAGTCCTGCACAGCTCCTTTCGAGTCTTTGATTGCATCTGGTATCATCGTCAGTTCAGGAAAGAGTTGTGCCACTTATATAAGGAAGAGAGCATGGTTTTTGATATAGATTTATTCTTTCAATTTGTTGATTTTTTAAAAATTGATTTCTTTAACTATCACATTACTTTATTCTCATACGCATGGCCTTTTAGTTTTTTTTATTAATTAATTTATTTGTTTTTATGTTTGGCTGTGTTGTGTCTTCGTTGCTGTGCGCGGGCTTTCTCTAGTCGTTGCTGTGCGCAGGGTTTCGCTAGTTGCGGCGAGCGGGGGCTACTCTTCGTTGCGGTGCGTGGGCTTCTCACTGTTGTGGCTTCTCTTGTTGCGGAGCACGGGCTCTAGGCACGCGGGCTTTAGTAGTTGTGGCACGTAGGCTCAGTAGTTGTGGCTGGTGGGCTCTAGAGCACAGGCTCGGTAGTTGTGGCGCCAGGGCTTAGTTGCTCCAGGGCATGTGGGATCTTCCCGGACCAGGGCTGGAACCCATGTCCCCTGCATTGGCAGGCGGATTCCCAACCACTGTGCCACCGGGGAAGCCCTCTTTTAGATTTTTAAATTGACATTAATAAATAATGTCTGTCTGGAAGTAACTTAAATTTAGGATCATATTTTTGTCTTACTGACTTATGGTCCAAATAGGCCCATTAGCATTCAATATATTAATTTAGAAAACAAACATGTTACATATTGGTTAGAATATTAGCAGAATATTC
Source organism: Eubalaena glacialis (assembly GCF_028564815.1). NCBI lineage: Eukaryota > Metazoa > Chordata > Mammalia > Artiodactyla > Balaenidae > Eubalaena > Eubalaena glacialis. The sequence goes on along the minus strand of NC_083716.1, from coordinate 161,239,777 downwards.
TAAAAGAATGATAACATCATATTGTCTTTTATTTTCTCTTAAAAATTAGTAAATATGTTTGAATTAAGGATCAGACCTTTAGGCTTCACCATGTATAGCGGGTATCTCTGGTTTTCCAGTAATATCATACCATAAGGTTCTAATTTCTTGATAGCTGTTAGCCTGTAAATCAAATAAACACTTGATAAATTTTACAAATATCAAATTATGTAATCACTAATGATTTTTTTTTTTCTCGTAATTTTAGTTTGTAATAGTTGTTGTGGACAGTACAGACAGAGAAAGGATTTCTGTAACTAGAGAAGAACTCTATAAAATGTTAGCCCATGAGGTAAGTAGGATTCTGGCATTAGATGTACGGGGGTGGGATATTTCTATCACCTTTGTACTATCTACTTTCTCATGAGCGTACTATTTCAAATTTTTTAAAAAATTCTTTATCTGCTGGCCATGCCTGCTTTATAATTTTGACACTTCCCAACTTGGAAGCGTATCTGGAAGCAGCAGAAAGATTGAGGAGTCAGTTGTAGTATTTTAATTCCGTTTATCTTAGATAAATTTGGTCTAGAAGTTTTCCTGGCCAAAAAGACCTAAGTTGACTTTCATTTTGCATTTTAAATAGATTAATTATACAGATGATTATCATTAGAAATGAGATTTTACAGTGTCAGGGACACACAGCGAGTCTTGATTGTAACTCAGTTATCTGACTAATATTTAAATTTGTTGCTCGTAGGTCTCTGATATTGTTTCTTTAACTGAACAAAACTGTTATAACTAGCCACATTTTCTTAGTCCTTGAGAAATATTACTGGTAGCATAATTTGAAAATTACGTAAACTGAATAATATAGTCAGTAATGATAATAGTAACTATAAAATCATATAATATTTATAAAACAGTCGTATCTCTCTATCAGCAGAGTTTTGGTTCTAGGATGCCCATGGATACCAAAATCTGAGGATGTCCAAGTCCCTTGTATAAAATGGCGTAGTATTTGCATATAACCGGTATGCACATCCTCCGGTATACTTTAAATCATCTCTAGATTACTTATAATACCTAATACAATGTAAATGCTATGAAAACGTGCAGCAAATTCAAGTTTTGCTTTTTTTAACTTTCTGGAACTTTTTTTTCCTGAATATTTTCAGTCGGAGGTTGGTTGAATCTGTGAATGCAGAACCCACGGATAAGGGGGGCTGACTGTAGTGGCGATTGATTATTTTTGCATGCCTTTTATTGCAGATGTTACTTTCTCAACTCAAAGGTGGAAATAGAAAAGTTAATATTCAGTGGAATTTTAATAAAGCTTAAGAAAACTGGGATATCTTTGTAATGAAGCTTTATATTAATTTTAATATTGATTCAATGATTTGCTTTTGAGATTTTCATTAAGAATTTTAGTGTGTTTCAGACGTAAGGAAACTTAGTAAAGTGGTTATGTAAACTGAAGTTTCTGTTTTGCTTGTGGTGATCATACCCACCAAGATGCACCTTCCCCTGTTTTGGACTGATTCTAGCAGTTGTGCTAAACCCTTTGGGGTTTTTTAAAAAAACGCATCTTGCCTTTGTACATGTATTTAACAGCTTTCAGTTCTAGTTTGAGAAACAGTAAGCAATAAAAGAGGCAGGGGGCTAAGGATTTTTTAAAATTTCCCCTTTGCATTTTACAGGAATGCATCATTCTTCATTTTATACCAAAGGGTTGTTTTATGAAGACTTTAGAAAAAGAAAAATAAGACACAAAATGTATTTGTCTCTTGACTATATTTTTTACTCTGTAAACAGGTAGCCTCCCTATTTGATTCTTACTCTAATTGGCCAGTATGTAGGAGGATCAGTATTATAAAAAGCCCAATAGTAGGGCTCAAACAAAGTCATTGAATTTTATAAGTTGGGTCATTAACTTGGATAGATAAATTAACCTCATCTGTTATGGATTAGTACGCTGAGGCCCAGTAGTTTATGGGACTTGAATTTAGGTATTCACATCATTCAGGCTCTTTGCTAGGAAAAAAAAGTAAAAGCCAGAAATAGGGCCTAGCTGGAAAGTGAAAGGAGAAGGGATGAGATTACCAGAGAAGAAGGGAATTACAGATGAATTTGGGAGCTAGAGTAAGCCACTTAATAGGGTCAGGAAGAGCCAAATAGGCAGAGTTCTGGAGAGGGACATCCGGATCAAGGATGAGAATGTGTGAAAAACAAACTTTGACATGGGTTAGTCACATGTTTCATGCATACCACAAAAACCAACAGAGTCGTATTATCATCACCAATAATGATTCTTTTTATGTATTACTAAATACAAAGCTATAAAACATTTGAATACATTTCTGAAAGCTTCATCTTAAATGAAGCATAAAACTTTGAAGCTCATGAATTTTTAAAAAGTTCCAAAGACAAAAGGATAGATGAATTTTATTCAGAATGACTCAACTTCTAGGAATTATCTTCACAAAGGAAGCTTTGCGAAACAAACTGACAACTACATATGGCATATAGAAGATGCTAAATAAGTATGCCTTGCATGTGCTGTTATTTATTTTCTTGACTAAACTAAAAAATATTTTTAGACTCTGAAGAACAGAAGTTGATATGTAGCAGAAGTATGTAGCAGAAGTTTTTCGAAGTGTTTAAAATGGGTGATATACGAAAGATCACTGCTGTTTACCTTGTACTTTGACCTCTTGTTAAGTCAAGTTGAACAGCCTTAACCCAATGTATCTCTTTTCTACTATTATCATAATGCATAATTGGTTGTGAGGTTATTTCATAAAAAGTAAAGGAAGATTTTCTTTCCTCTCTTCCTAAATATTTAAAAGTGGGTAATAAAGCTTAAAAAAAAAAATCAAGAACCCTAAATAAAAAAATTTGAGCCTGTGAAATCTAGAAAAAGTACATTCAATATGGATTTTTTTTCTTTATTTTAGACCTTTCAGTAAATGACTTTATTTCTTATGTTTTCCAATTTTCAGTCCAGGGGCTTCTCCAAATAATTTTGTTACTAAAAGTGATGAAGATAGGTTACTTGTAAATAAAATAGCATAAACTATGTGTCCTAACTTGTGCCAAGTATTTCTGTTGTCAGATATTTCTAAAGTGTGTTCTCTGAACATGCCAGCATTAGCAATCCTGACCTATATAAAAGATTTCAACACACACTGGCAAGAGATAGTGAAACCTAGACGATAGGAAGATAGGAATTAAATCCCATGGAAAGTCCATCTACTCAATGATTCAGCCATATATCAACTATTGATAACTGTTCCATGTTCTGATTAGGATAAGAGAAAAAATATCCATATACTTGATAATGTATATGTGCACTAATTATAGTTCATCCCTTCAAATTTTTGCCTTATATAAATAGACAGATGAACTGAACTATAGGTGAAACAAATTGAATAGGAGCTCTTAAAACTTAATGTTCTAGAGTATCCCTTTCTGACCAAGCTCTTCAGGTAACTCTGTCCTTATCTGCAGTAGTGTAGTTGCCATCCTGCAGAGGGCACTGTAACTAAGTCAGCCTCCTTTGTTATATAAAGCATATTGCAGAACTCCTTTTAACCAAATAAGAAATTTACTACTTATATTTTTTATTTGCATCAGAAAGAATCAAAGAAGTCATCGAAACTCTGTTCTAACAAGAGTAACATAATGTGGAGCAATGTCAGTTTAAACCTACTGAACACTTTCTTGCTTCAAACACACATATACATGATTGAAACCAAAATATTCCACTAAGATCCCTAAGAAGAAGGTGGCATTCAACACAGCTGGGAAAACTTGCAGACATAGCACCAAAACCTTAGTTTTCTCAATATCTCTTAAAATATATAGGCAGAATTTTATGAGAGTTTAATCCACTTGTTGAGTGCATCCATCATGGTTTCTTAGCCCAGGATCCACTAATGGACTTTAGGATATCTATTAACATCCTAAAATCATACATAAACTTTTTTTGGCATAAACATATATACATTTTCATGAGGGAAAGGTTCATAACTTTCCATAGGTTATCAAGGAAGCTCCCGGCTCTAAAAATGGTTGAGAGAGGGGAAGGTAGAGTACAGCAAAAGGGGACGTAGAACCTTTGGTCTGCTTTGTGAGTAGAGTGTTACATCAGTCATTTGGGGGCATGCACAAGGGTAAAGCTAATCCTCATTTGCAGAGCAATAAGTGAACTAACATTTGTTGAACTGTCGCCAAACCCAGGTACTGAACTGAGTGCTTTAAATATAGTAATTCGTTCATTCAAACTATATCCCCAGGAGGTAGGTGGTGGTCTCAGCATTTTACAGATGAGGGGCAGCAGCTATAGTAGGAAGATCTCAGCTCAAACCTGGCTCTATTATTGAGTAGTTATGTGACTCTGTATGAGTTACTTACATCTGAGTCTTAGTTTCCTCATCTGTAAAATGTGAATAGTAAAGCCTATCTTGTAGCAGTCTTGTGAGGATTAAAGAGATTTTATTCGGGAAATGGTTAGTATCATGGGTGCCTTGCTCAGATTAGATACTCAATAAATGTTAGTTATGAGGAACAGATTCAGAAAAGTTAAAGAACTTGCCTCAGAGTCAGAGCATAGAAGTGGTAGAACTTACTATCTAATTGGGAAATTTGATAAGTTTAATGGTAGTCTAAGAAGGCCCTATCAAATATTCAAATCTAACACATCTTCATGGACAAAGATAGAAGAGCTGGATCTCAGAAGATGAATAAGATTGGTTTAGGTTAGCACCTTCCAATTGAGAAAAGTCCTAAGGCCTAAGGCGTATATTATATATAATGAGTTAGTTTATTTCCTAAATAAACTGTGAAGAAGGTTGTAACTTTAGGTATAGATACCTATACCTAAAGTATAGATTGGGGTAGAATTTTGAAAAGCTCTTGAGTCCCATGCTAAAGAGTAGTTCTTAGTAGCCATAGAAGCCTAGTTTTGGGTTGGGGAAAGGGTTAGATATGTATTAAATTGGAAGATGTGACTGTTTGTTAAATATAGCACTTAGGACCATAAAAATGTAATCTAGGAGGACTGTAAGAAATATGTAAATCCATACAAGTATAGATTGATTTATTTAAATGTGTTCAGTTTGATGTTTACTTTCCATCATAAGAGCTATGAGATACTTTTATGTCAAGTAGTTGAGAAATTCTAGGTTACAAAGATTATCAAATATAATCTGTTAATTAAATTGGAAAATGTATGGAAAAAATGAACTGGCCCTTACAGTTTTGTTTGCTTTTATAGGACCTAAGGAAAGCTGGATTGCTGATCTTTGCTAATAAACAAGATGTTAAAGAATGCATGACTGTAGCAGAAATCTCCCAGTTTTTGAAACTAACTTCTATTAAAGATCACCAGTGGCATGTCCAGGCGTGCTGCGCTCTTACTGGCGAGGGGTAAGATGTCTTCTTCATGAATAGCATGTATTTAACTTTGAAACATGTATTTCTTTTTAAAATCAAATATTTAAGGTTACCATGTACAGAACTTTATAAGGGAGAGATGTAAGACATAGTCCATGTCCACAGTGAGAGAGTTTTTAGCTTGGTTCTGTAAAGAATTAAACACAACATACACAGAATACACATAAACATACTGAACTAATGCATGTGAACATACGGATGATAGAGTTTCTGTAGGAATTCTGAGAAATGGGCTTGTCATGAGTCTGGAGAAGTCAGGAAATAGTTCCTGCACTGGTGGTGCGACTTACAGTCTAAGAAAGGAACTAACACTTGCTGAGCGTGTCCTTGCCTTGAGTGCTTTCTATAGGGTGTTTCATTTATTCCTAATAATCATGTAGACCAGTTGTTTTTAATTCACATTTTATGCATAAAGAAGCTGAAATAGAAGAGGATTTGCATGTGGGACTAGCGTGCGGATATGCCATCAGTGCTGTCAAGAGGGAGTTGCTGCACTTAAAAAAAATAAAAGAGTTAGAATTGGAGAGAGTGTGGCATGAGGGGGTGCCTGCAGTAGAATTTTGCCCATGTCTAATGCCCAGAGATGAAAGGATTTCAAGAAGGCAGTGGTTGTTAGCATTGTTATATGTAAGATATATAACATATAATATCTATACGTGGCATAGATAGATAGTGTCAGTAATTCAATATTTGATTTACTCTTCACTGTGGTCTTAAAAGGAAGGGAATTTCTGCCACTTCAGGTAAACTCATCTATCTATGCTACAAGCTTCTGCCCTTTCCTGACACCTGAAGAACCTCAACCCCAAATTTAAGACCTTTATTTAGAAGCCTTCATGTATATATTTAAAAGCAGAGAAAAAAAAAGAATTAAATTGGAGATGAAGCTGAATCTTAGTGAAATAGAAGCCACTGTTACCTGATTACAGATATTTGGAAGAGCATAATTAGATCCTCAAAGAAGCAAATCTGTTCATTAAAAAAAAAAATCAGACAATACCGATTGTCCACATACTTATTTAAGTAAAAATATCTTTTACATATTTCTTTGTCGAATAGTTTAATACATGTCAAGATGTATATATAGATATAGGTATATCTTTATATATTATCTTTGTCTATCAAAGGTCTTTAGGCAAAAGCACTGATTATAATACTAAATTTGACAGCAGAGACAAATCATCTAGGATTGATAAAAGATTTAACTTATATACTTTGAGTAATTGTGTGGAAAATATATCATTAGTTAGGATACATATGAACTCTGGCAGTTTTATTTTTAAAAGGGGACATCAACAGATGATGGTATCTTTTCAATTTGGGGTTTATGTAGACTTCCATTTGCAGCAGTTGGCAAGTGGAAATGTTTGGTTTGGGGGGTACTGTTGTTTCCCTGTGCAGTCTGACCACCTTGGTCTAAATTCTTGGTTTTAGTATTGGTGACATTTTGACTCCCATATCTGCCATTTGCTAACCTCTCTAAGCCTGGGCTCCCTCTGTAATATGGGAAGGGTTCTGGTCTTAGTGTTGTGAAGATTAATGAAGATAATGGATATTAAGTGCTTAGCGCAGTTTCTACTTTGCTGTTAAGTAACTACTATACCTTTAACAGTTTGGAATTAAATAATTTACTCACCTATTATTCTTATTATTTTGTATGATTTCCTATCAGTAGTTTAAAAGTAAGGAATTGAGTAATAGCAGAAAAGTATGGGCCAACACCAAAACAACCATTTATTTACCTCATTGCCCTTTTTTCCCTTCTATTTCTATCATCTTTTACATTGTTAGACTGCTATACAAAAATCTGAGTTCTGGCTTTTTAAATATTAATATAGTAGCATAGTTTCTCATATCTATAAAAGCTCCTTGTAGATAACGGTTAATGCTTCATAACAGTCCTTCATTTTCTTATAAAATTATATGTACAGCCATTTCTCTCTTACTAAACATTTAGATTCTTTTACTACAATGAATATCTCTTTCTGTATTTTGGATTATGCTCAATTACCCATTGTTCAGTGGTAACTGGTGTTAGTGATATGAGATTTTATTTCCTTCAGATTTTTAAAATATATAGATGTAACATAAATACTGTGTGTATACTTTGTTTTAACAACTCTACTATATATTTAATATCCTGTCATTTCTACTTCATTTATATCATGAGCATTTTATCATATTGTAAAATAGTCTTTGAAAGGAAGTTTTTAATATTTTATCATATGAATGTTCCATAATTTGTTAAATTTTTCCTCTATTGCCAGACATTTAAATTTTACTTTTTCCCATTAAGAATGCTTTCATGAACAGTCGAAATACATAAACCTGTCTTTATCTCTGATTATTTTTTAGGATACATTTCTGAAAGTAGAAAAAGGGGTAGAGTATTGATATTTTAAACATTTTTGATACTTCTTGCTAAATTACTTTCTGTGGGCATTCACTGTGTAATTATTGAGCTCCTTGTATGTGTCAGGCAGTATTCTAGGCCCTAGAGACCATAACAGAACCAAAAATATACGGATGCACTCTGTGAAAGTATGGCTTCACCACAATAGCACCAACATTGAATATTACTGATTTTTTAATCTTTGTTGTTTAGGTAGATGAAAAATGATATCTTCTTTTAGTTTGCTGTTCATAGCTTTTTAGTTCATAACTAAAATATCTTAGTTAATCAAGATATTTTATTTTCTTTATAGATTATGCCAAGGACTTGAATGGATGATGTCACGACTTAAGATTAGATGATCTCTACTGACCTATTCTCATAGACTTTGTATAAATGAAGTGCTGGACTTTACCTGAAAGCTGCAAAAATTAATGGTTTAGATATATTTATAATAAACTGATTTAAACAGTTAAACTTTTTCTATAAGAAGAAAAATTAAGACCACTTATTTGAAAACAAAGATGAAGTCTCACCTTTCCATCTGCTTTCTCATTAGTTCCTTCCAAAGCAAGGTCTTAAAGCTGTGATGGACATTTTTCTCATAAAGAATCCTCTCAGGACATTGTGTAGCCTGTGGTAAGTACAAAGGGAGAGGAGGATATTTTTAACTTTAAGAGCTTTATTATCAAAAGTATTTTGGATAGGGTTGTGTAGGTATTGTGTATATACCTCAAATTTGAGTTAATGGCTTTGATTTATGTTCTTAAAAAAAGGAAATAACACAAAAATTAATAATATCCTTAGTTAGAACCATAATGAGATGAGTACTGGCATTGGTGGTAAGTGCCATTTTGTACTTCCCCTATGTTCTCTGTATCATACTAACCAACCCCCAAATCATTGAGCTGCTCTTAAAAAAGAAAGGAAAGAAAAAAGAAAGGAAAAAGCTTGACATTGTGTACCTAATTTTTTGTTGACCAAATCACATACGTGGAAACATGTAGTCCAGCTGAGTGAAATATCTGTCATATTCTTGACTCAGTATTACTAATGGGCAGAATTGCACATTGAGCAGTCACCAGATTGCTCCCTTTACTGGACCTCATGCCATCTAAATTTACTGAGTAAATTGTTAATCCATTTTCAGTCAATCATTAATTGTGATTAAAATTATCAAGTGATTTTTTTCAGCATTAATTGGAAACTGTTGCGTGAAATATGTCTACCCAGAGAAGAAATATCACACTATAAATATTATCAAATAATTTAGCTACAGTCTTCTTAGATATTAAATTTTATGTCAAGCATTTAAAAGTCAATTTGAGATGAAAAGTAAAGCATATTTTCTAAGCAACAAAGATAATTTCTTAATTTGAAAGTTTCTTATTTCTTAACTTAGGAGTTGGAATAGTTTGAGGGTTTTTTTTGTGTCTGTAAGTTTTCCTCTATCATCTTAAACCACACGAGTGCATTGTTTGACAATTACAAAATATGAATCCTTTTTAATGCTTTTAAGGATTTGGTTTAAATACTGATCAACATAATGTATTATTTTTACTAAGAAGTGACTTGGCCCCAAAACCTTTTACGTTTGCTAGGTTTTTTTTTTTCCCCCAGCATCTGAAAGTCTAAAGTATTTCTGTTATAAATGTAAACAAACTTATCCTAAATGTGTTAAAACATATTCTTGGGTACTCTGTTGGTATATCTTTCATGCCCTGAAAATCTGGTGACTAATCCCAAACTGGCATGTTTTAGAATATTCAAGAAAAAAAAACTACTTTTAATACCAACCTTTTAGATTTCAAAGATTTTGATGAGAAATAATAGTACATACTATAAGTATTGACAAAACTTTGAAAGTTCCTTTCTATAAAATATAAAATGCTCGTTATATAAATCTAAGTCAGGCATGGGAAATCAGTGTTTAAAATTAGATGTTTTGTGTTTTATATTTATATTATAATGTTCAAAATGCAAGTATAACATTTTAATATTTGTCAACTTGCTTTTACAAAAGTAAATCCTAAATTACTAAGCTTTATTTGTTCATATATCCTCATACTTTTTCAAATCACTGTAAGAAATTGCTTGTATATTAAAAATCCAAATCTGTTTTGTAGATGTTGCATTGTCATCAGAGACAGATATTCTGTAAAGTAGCCCAGCAAATCCACACCTTTTATCCTTTTTGTCTTTTAATTTGAATAACCATGGTTTAGTCCCTTGAATTGCTGCCACATCAGTTCAACAATATACCAGCACATTCCCTTGTCATCAAGGTGTTAGCCAAAATTTATTCTTAATTGGATGTTTAAAGCATGTACTGCGTTGTTACAGTTGGTTTAGTGATTGACATGGCATTATGAGAATGCATGAAATCTTTTACCACATTTATGAAACATGCTTTTTTTTGTTATATTCTACCCTCCAGGCCAAGCATTAGAAAAAAGGTGGTACCTTTATACTTGTGCATAAAACCAAAATTACAATGGGAAAAAATTTTTTTAATTTATGTACGAAAATACATCGAAATCATTGTAACAGTATTACTTCCAAATAACATGGAGAGCCTCATGAATATTGGTGACTTATATGTAGTTTTTAAGTGGAATTAAGCAAAGGGCAATGGTTTTGGTTTTTTAATATGCTACTTTTGGGTGTAAACAAACATTTTATTTAGGGTTATTATGCTCAGCTTTGAAAAGAACAAAGCTTCATACCTCTGTACATGTGTCTGGATTTAAATATCCTATGTTTGATACTAATTTTGAAAGTTGTGTAACTTCTCTTGATATCTTGGTAAAAGTAACCATATTGCTATACGCATTTAAATATGTTTAATTTTGTCATATTGCATTTAGGAAGTATATCTTACACAGTCTAATAAGGATTCTTGTTTGAAATTTTTCAGTTCTATCTTCTTTGGCCCTCATGGATGGGCAAAGAATACATTGAAGGCAGGTAGTTTGGGAGGCAGGGGAAAGTGGGTAGGGGATATGACATTTTGCCTTAAGAATAAAAAAGTGCTTCAGCACTGCTGTCTGGCATTTTTAATGCAGGTAAAGTGCTTTTAGAAGCGTGGCATGGAATAGAAAAGAGTTTCTGTTTTCTGGTCTTCAAGAAGTGCCTAGTAGGTAGTGACAGTAAGATCACAGAGAAGTGCAGGGCACTGAGGAAGGGCCGGAAGTCCCTGAGATGTTCTTTTCTTTTCTGTCTGAGTGTATAGTATTAAGATGTCTAGAAATGGGATTCTGTTGTCCCCTCTCACAGGCACTTTACATCTCTTGCTGTGACTACGGCAACCACATACAGTACAGACAACCTCAAAATTTGTTTATATTAGTGCACATAGAAAAACTGTAGACAGCTTTCTAGTTTCCTCTGCGGGCATTTTTGGGAATATATCTGTAGTGTGTTCTACTTTGTATATAGGGGGTGGTAGCACATCCCAGATTATCTGTGGACTTTGGAGTCATCTTCTCTCAGTTACCCAATCGTATCCTGGAATCAATCCATCTTTCAAGGCTGGGTAGAGACAAGGTTTCTTTGCATGACTTAACTTTGAACCCTCCCACTGTCCAAATATAACCTGGAACTTCTTGCTTTAGGATTGGCTTTCCCATAGCTCAGCCATCCCCTGCTCTCCTGTATCTTCATTGCCCATCAACGAAGATACGTTATCTCGGTCCTAGAGATATTCTAGACTTTACCCATATCCACTGTTCTCCAAACCACTAGTTTCTAAGTTGGTTCTCTGGTTCTTTGCTCTCCGCCACTGGCTTGATTCATTGATTTGCACTTTGCTCATTAGAGAGTATTATCAGAGTTGTTGAGTACCTCACAAGACTGGCTTGCTGTGTGCACAGCACATAAATACATACCAGCAGTAGAGTCCTTTAAATTGTACTCTATTTAACATTTTAATACTTCTTAATTTTAGCTTCTCACACTGAAAGGTAGATTCAGAAAGATAAGAGAACTACCTAGACTGCCAGCTCCTTGAGCTACTAGTTAGATGTGAAAGGGATTAAGTTATATGTGTATTATCTTCCCATTACCAAAAATAAGTTACGTTTTGAGGAATAAAAGACACCAAACCAAATTCATATGTAGTGTTTAACCTGAAGACATCCCCACAACCTTAAAACCGTAGACCACATTCCATTTTTTTCCCTCATGTTTACTTAAAGAACAAAAGTAAACATTAGCTGTCTAAAGGAATTAGTAATGAGAAGCCTATCTTTACAAAATAAACCTGTTGAAATGGACTGTAAAAAACATCAAAATTGTCAATCACCATGTATTGACACTATAGATGCAGATATAATATAGACAATACTTTTTTAAAGTTCCACTTACACAAAAAATAAAACTTCTATATCATGCTCCCTCAAAGAATGTACGATAATTTTAAGACCAGAATGGTGGAGTAAAGGAAAGAAAGAGAGAATTTAAAAACCTTGGATGCTAAAAAGTGACTGCTTCTATTAAATCCTAAAATCGTGTGTGGGATTGTGAAGAAATTGTAACAGGATACAGTTGGATTAATTATGCAATATTTCTTATCGAATGTCTAGCCCTTGTGTATTGTTCTGAAAACTAAAGTTTGAATCTTTATGGTCTTGCCTGCTAGATATTGTGTTCTTTGGTAGAAAATTCCCATAGTCTGTACTCAACAAGTGCCTAAAACTGATTTTTGTTGATTTTTTAAGTCCATCTAATAAATTATACATGTTTTCTATGGTATTATATGTGCTTGGCTTACTGATGATACAGCCTTGAAGGTTTTTAAGTCATAATTTTTGCTTGGTTTGACTAAAAAGCCTCGAAACTGAAAATACCCATCCTAACCCTGAGTAAACCATAGGTTAAGGAAGCACGAGCAAAACCATTTTTTCTCTTTCCTAATATAAATATTCCATGACCCTGGTGTTAGTTAATGCAGAGACTAGAAAAATAGACTCTATTTCTGTTTTTTTAAAATAATTTTAACACACAGAAAATTATATTGTGTTTTAAAATCTTAGTAAAAGTTTGTTGCTTGTTTAAGAGTAGCCTCTTAATTCTCATACTTAGTGGTTAGTAATTTTGAGTCATATCATTTAGATCTTGAGCCATTTCATGTGTGTGCACACCAGAATCCTTCCTCTTTAGATTCTCCTTATAAAATGAAATATTTGCTAGAACTCTACTATGTTTCTCATGTTCATTCTTCCTTCCTTCCTTCCTTCCTTCCTTCCTCCCTCCCTCCCTTCATTCCTTCTTCCTTTCCCCTCCCTCCCTCCCTTCCTCCCTCCCTGCCTTCATTCCTTCCTTCTTTCTTCCTTTCCCCTCCCTCCTTCCCTCCCTCCCTTCCTCCATTCCTTCCTTCTTTCTTCCTTTCCCCTCCCTCCTTCCCTCCCTCCCTTCCTCCATTCCTTCCTTCTTTCTTCCTTTCCCTTTCCTCCTTCCCTGCCTTCATTCCTTCCTTCTTTCTTCCTTTCCCCTCCCTCCCTCCCTCCCTCCCTTCATTCCTTCTTTCTTCCTTTCCCCTCCCTTCCTCTCCTCCTTCCTTCCTTTCTCTTTCTCTCTTTCTTTCTTTCTTTTTTGACTGTAAACTCTGGGGGCAAAGACTGTATTTTCAGTGATTCACAATTACATTTTGTTTATATTTTAAACAATCTTGCATGAAAAGTGAAATGTATATATGATTTTAATTATTATAATATATACTGTTCTCTTCCAAAACTTATTACATTGGTGATGTAAAGAAGTCCTCTAATTATTTTTGCTTGAAACAGTCCTTTAGATTAGAGTAGCCTTTTGTTACATTATGTCCCTCTATGGTTCCTTAAGAGGAAGTGATACCTGCAGAGCACTTTTAAAGATATTTTCTGGGTTAATGTTCAAGATAACACATTGAAAAGGAAGCTGTAATTATGTCTAATGAGGGCTCTTTTGGTTGCTAGAGATGAGAAAAATGAATACTAATTTTAATTTGTGCTTAAAATATATTTTACTAACTGTATTGATTTTTAAATATGACAGATTTATCTTGTAGATATTAATCTTCCTTGCTTATTATATTTTCCTAGAGAAACTAGATGAAAATGTGTTCCAACTAGTCTCTATATATTGACATATGTGCTCTATGTATATTGACATAATTGAAGCTGCATTTAATACAACTAATTAGAAACCTTTTGAAAATTTTTAGGTTTGTTGTATTGGAATTTCTAATATGATACAAGGTTTTGACTCAAGCTTTGTATGCAAGAAGAGGTGAAAATTTTTTCTTATCTCTTTATCATTTATTAACTTGTATTTCTCTGTATCCTAGGAAAATTGTACATTCAAGGAATATTCCAAAAAGTGATAATCTTAGAGCACTTGGGTGCTTTTGTATTTCATCAGTGCTGATACGTTAGGTACCTAGGGAAATAATGCTTCAGGGCCTTCTTGACAAGACAACTTCGTGGGTGGCTGGGGGATATTTATGTTTGTGCTCATGTTGGGATGGAGTGGCAGATGGTATAGGGACCTCTCCATTGGTAAAGCAGTGCAATCAGCTTCTTTGCGGGTGTGTTACTTCATTATACTTGTAACATCATTCCTGTGTCCGTAACTGACTGAAATGTCAAGTTCCAGAAATGTAAGGCATTGGGTCAAGTGACCAGTAGTAGGACCTTGTTTATAATGCAATAAAGGAATAATGTTAAGGTATGTTTGAGGGGAGATAACAAATATGATTTTACTGGTGAATTTCCATGTTTAATATGTATATTAACTTTTTTTTAAGTTGCATGTTAACCTGATAAAAAGTATTGTCTCTGCTTTATGCTTTGAGTAAAAAGAACAGCAAAAAAAAGACAAGTTAAATTGTTACCGTATTATGTACTATATTACATATACCTTTTCTTTTAGAAAAGGTTAATTATAATTACTATTCACACATCCATGTTGTCAGTGTTTTCATTCTGGTTTATTGTCTTAATGTGTGCAGACTTGGTGATGGTAGCTCTATTAACTGTCCAGGGCTGGGATCGCCAGGGCAATTGAAAAGGTATGACGGTTGCATTATGCAAATGAAACAACGATTGTCCTCATCTTCTCTAGGAACCTTTTTATGGAACTTCGTCAATTAATAGCATTCTATCTTTTACTTCTGGGTATTTGAATTGGACATGAACCTGATAAACAGTGTGACCAGTTTGTGTGATTAATTTGTCTTAAAATGTGAGGAAGTTCCAGTCATTTAAAATGAATATTTTTAAAGTGAACAGTCATGAGAATGGTTGACAGTAAACAGGAGAAAAAGGAGGAAAAACGTTGCGGATGCCTGGGGACAGCACCTCCACACGCATGCTTGTTGAGTAGCGGTCTTTCTCCCCTCTGGAATGTAAGCTGCAGGACCACAGTGACCGCGATTGCTCTGTTTACCAGTTTACATCTCTCAGCGCCAAACACGGTGCCTAGTATGTGACAGGTGTTCAGTTTATACGTGTTGACAAACAAATTAATGAACTATTAATATTTTTGTGTCCCACCCCCCACCATGAATGGGTTTTTCTTACGTCTGTGATTGTAACATACTACCTCATTTAATTCTTATTTCAATTTAATTTTTATCTCAAGTTTTATTTAATTCTGCCTTATTTCAAAAGGAATTCAGGGTGACTATTTTTCTGACTAGTTCTTCTAGTAGAAATAAGACATATTTCCTTAAAAATGGCCTAAAAGCATCATGCAGTGCAAATAAATATATACAAATTTTATTTCTTTGAGATCTGTGTGAATCGGCATCTAGGAATGTCAGGAATGCAGCAGAGTTTGTGGTTTACCATCTGTGGACATTGAAATAGTAAATGGTACAACAGCTCTTTTGGGAAAAGATCTGTGTCATCATCTTCTTGATCTTTTATGCCCTTCCTTTTTTAGTTTTCACATTTGGAATATCCTCTTTTTGGTGCTAAATAAACTTTATCCCATGAAAAGAATATTTTCACAATGTAAAATAGCCTCCGGCAGTCCTTTTGAATGTGTTCCTAATGACTGGAACCAACTTTTGTGGGATTCCATGAGTTGGGCTGCCTAAGTGACCAGGTATTCACATCACTACATGCCTTACATTCTAGCAAATCATACTACATCAAAATGGATAAAATCTTTTTGAAACAGATCCAGTGTTTGAATTCTTCTAGTATTCAAATCCCCAAGTAATCTTCTACTATATTTCCATTATTTTATTTTACAAGGAACATTGTGATTGACATGTTCCAGTGAAAGTTGTTTTCGTAGTTGGGAGTATTTCTTTTGGCTAGAATCCCAGAAGAGAAAATGGTTTGATGGGATTTGAGAATGCCTATTATTCCATATTTTATTAATATTGTATATTCTGGGTGGGGGAATTTCCACTCTAATAAAAGGATAAGCATGTTGTCTTATTTTGCACATATTTGATTATTGAGACTCTTTTTCTTATATGCTTCAATGTCCTCTTAATTATTCTTTTGTTCATTTATTGTTAGAATCTTAGTGTTTTTCTTGTAAATGGAATAAGTTCTTTAAATACTAAATATATTAGTCCTTGATCATTAAACTTCCCCATTTGTCCCTTTAATTTTAATAATTATCTTTTTTTTTCTTTTTAAAGATTTAATTTTATTTATTTTTGGCTGCATTGGGTCTTCGCTGCTGCACGCGGGCTTTCTCTAGTTGCGGCGAGCGGGGGCCACTCTTCGTTGTGGTGCGCGGGCTTCTCATTGTGGTGGCTTCTCTTATTGCAGAGCACGGGCTCTAGGTGCGCGGGCTCATTAGTTGTGGCTTGTGGGCTCTAGAGTGCAGGCTCAGTAGTTGTGGCGCACGGGCTTAGTTGCTCCGCGGCATGTGGGATCTTCCCGGACCAGGGCTCGAACCTGTGTCCCCTGCATTGGCAGGCAGATTCTTATTCACAGCGCCACCAGGGAAGTCCCTATAATTATCTTTTTAGCATATAAAAGCGTTTATGAATATAAAAAAATTACGTAAGAAATGCATGATTTCTTTGAGTGAAAACCAGAAAAGAGACATAATAAGCAAAAAGAAAATTAAAATCATTCATTGTCTCATCATTCTAATAAAACCAGTATCAACACTTTGGAATGGGTATATATTTGAGTCAATATTTTGAATACAGAATTCTAAAAAACCCTGTAATTTTTCCACAATATACTATAAACATCTTTTACACATGAAACATTATTTTACTGGATGTATTGTGTTTGCCTGTTTGGATTATCATAATTTATCTAACCAGTCTTCTGTTGTTAAATTGTTCCTTATTTCTCACCTTTGAAAATAATACAATTAATACTTGAATTT
The DNA here is from genome assembly GCF_028564815.1 of Eubalaena glacialis. Lineage (NCBI taxonomy): Eukaryota > Metazoa > Chordata > Mammalia > Artiodactyla > Balaenidae > Eubalaena > Eubalaena glacialis. The sequence goes on along the minus strand of NC_083716.1, from coordinate 161,222,607 downwards.
ATTTTTTATTCAAATTACAAATTGCTGTGTAAACGTGTTTGAATTTTTAAAAGGTGTTATTGACATGTTGCCCAATTGTCTTACCCAAAGAGTACCCACATCCTGGTCGATTCTTCACTCAAGCACATGGCCATCTCTATATTAAGACTTTTTTTTTTGAAATAAATTTATTTATTTATTTATTTATTTTTGGCTGCTACTCTTCGTTGCGGTGCGCAGGCTTCTTATTGCAGTGGCTTCTGTTGTTGCGGAGCACGGGCTCTAGGCACGCGGGCTCTAGAGCGCAGGCTCAGTAGTTGTGGCGCATGGGCTTAGTTGCTCCACAGCAAGTAGGATCTTCCCGGACCAGGGTTCGAACCCGTGTCCCCTGCTATGGCAGGCGGATTCTTAACCACTGCGCCACCAGGGAAGTCCCAAGACATTCTATATTATAGTAAGATTTGTTGACCTGTTCATCGCTCCTCACAGGCCATCACTGCTCTCCAGGCATTTTCAGGTTGTGCTGTACATTCACTAGTTCTCCCTCACTTAGCAAAGGGCAGCACAGAGCTTCTCTCTACCCTCGACTTTTCTGTGATCTTTAGCCTTTAATTATTGTGCAAAGTTTACTTGTTAATCCACTTGTAATGTATCCATCCTGTGCTAATCATTGAATTTTTTTGGAAGAATAGAAGGGAAAAAACCTAAAAAAGATACTCTCAGCTCATTTTTTTTAATGTGGGGGAAGAGTAATCTCTAACACTTTATCATCTAACAGAGATGACTGGTCTTCTGCCTTGGTGATGCTTTCCTGCAAATGTGTCAGTCTACAACTGTCAGCCTATAATGCTAGTCCTTTTACTTTTCTTTTAAAGGTTCTTTGTTTTATGGGAAGTTTACATTCATTTTAATAATAGAGATTGTACTCTTTCCCAGTGTGACTGAAAATCCCATCTTACCGTTATCTCTTGCAAGAAAATTGCTTTTGATGAACAAGTTTTTAAGTTGCAGGAATACATCTTTGTATATTTCAAACACTCACTGTTTCATTCTTTTAAATTCTTAGCTACTCTCTGGGTATGTTTGAGGTATGAGATTGAACATCTTCATAGATTTTTGGTCATTTGTATTATATAAATTTTCTACCTCCTTTGTACATTTTGCTCCTGCTTTGTGAAAGTTGTTTTAAAGTACAATGATCTTTTGCCATGTGTCATTAATCTTTTTACCTTGTGTGTGTGTGTGTGTGTGCGGTATCTTAAGTTGGTCTCAGAAGAATTAAAATTTTTAATTGGATATATTAGGCTTTCTTTATGGTTTGTCTGTTGTTCAAAATTTTTGTGATGGAGAAGATGGAAAATAACTATACCTAATGGTTGTAGGATATTTTTTTGTACCCTGAGTGGATGATAATGACTTTATATTTATTCCTTTTTTCCCCCAGTAAACTGTTTCTAGTTAATGTGATAGGATCAGTAAAGAGGACATGATTGGCTTTTTATCTACTGGAATATATGTCCTACATTTTCTTTGTTTTTAAGATTTTGCCTTTTTTGTAGGACCCTACTTAAGCCATACATTGAATACAATTCAAAGGTAAAAAGTGTTAAAAGTCCTGTGTTAATTCATTCAAAATATATATCCAGTGTCCATCCATTAATGTCCAACATATTAAGGGATTTGTTAAATTATAAGGTGAAACATGCTGCCATTAAATTTTCTTTACAAGGAGATTTTAACAATGTGGGGAAATAATTGATGTGACAGGTAAGTGGGGAAAAAAGGATACAAACTTTTACATCTAGTATGATCTCAACTATGTTTAGGAAAAAAACATAGAAAAAAGGAAGAAAATGTATCCTAACAGTATATATTACAGGTTGTTGTAAGATGACAGCATTATGGTTGATATTTTTCTGATTCTTTATGCTTTTGTACATGCCAGATATTCTGTTTTGAGCACGTTACGTTAATACTTAGAAACCAGTGTTGGATCATTTTTGTTTGTTTTTAAAGAATCATCTTAATGGGGTAGGAAAAATACAAAAAAGTTTCTAATTTATAAGTAAATGAGATGCAACTCTGTTTTTTTGTTTGTTTTATCTTCGTCTAACTGCATTTGGGGCATTATGAAGAGAGATCAAGGTGATTAGTAAATATTAATTCACTGATACAATACCATTTGCAAACTCCAGTTGCAAGGTTGATTAATTTTGATAGAATTCCCATCAATCATTGTGGATATAAAGATATGAACTACTCTTTTAGCTTATTGTTGATATTTTACTGCTTTTGAAAGATTCTTGACCATGGATAAGATCCATTCAAATGGTTATTTTTCAAAAGATACAAGCAAAATGCAGTGAGAGTTAGAAAAAAGAGGTATTATTTCCTGTGCGGGGTTTAAGAGGTCTTCATATAAGCAGGCTGGTATAGTAAACCAAACACTAGGCTGGGAGACAGCCTGAGTGATAAACTTAGATCTGCCGTGTACGCACTTCCAGTGCTTTAAGACCTCAACTTCCTCATTTTCAAAACCCTTTTTTCTTAAGTGATATTCTGTGAAACCCCATGTAAAACAAAAACAAATAAAATTGGTGTTTTATTTCTGTCCATTTTCTGTAAGTTCCCACATTTACTGGGTGAAAAAAAGGGGGAGCAGTATAATTAAAATTTAATTAATTAGTATCAAATTAATTAAAAATTTACATTTATTTAGAATTTTTTAAAACGTGTTCACTTTTTGAAAATAGGAAAATAATAATTGACAAAAAATGGGAAAGATTGATTTACTAAAGATAGAAATAAATTTTAAATGTTTAATGGTCTTTTTGTACATATAAATAGTGTTAGCATTTTGGCTTCATTTTAATCAAAATAGGATGTATTTGAGAGAGAGTGGTAGTCATTTTTTAAGAAAATAAAAAGTTTTTTTCAGATTATTAAGTTGCCTGCTTGTTTTTTGTACTTGATAAATGAGAGCCAAATTAAAATTATTTATAGTTTAATGGATTGCTTCACTAATATTTGCCAGGTGAGAACATTACTTTAATAAAAGATGTTTATACAACATTTTTCATGGTGACTATGGCTCTCAAATGTTTTATTTTTATATTATCATTTGATTAAAGAACAAATTCATTTGATGCAGACAAAATTATTTGCTACCCCTTAAAATGAATACATTTAAGAGCCCATACATGAAAAAGCAAAGTTGATATATAAGGGAGTTATACCAAATGGGTAACAGTGGCTCTCTGTAAGGAATGGGATTGTGGGAAGGTATAAAAATGACTTAGTTGTAACTATTCTTTTATTTTTATTTAATAATTTAATTATTAGATTAAATTTTTGTAATTCGTATCAAATTAATTACAATTAAACAGTATGTTATCCTTTTGATATACAATTGGAACAGAGAAATATAAGAAATATAAATATATCTAGTGAATAATGACTATAAGCAAATAAATTATAATTTTCAGCTGACTTATCAAAACTAATTATAATTAATGTGCTGAATTTGAATATTAGAAAACAAGCTAACACTTTAAACATTAATAATGTATTAAAAGTAAAATGACTCTTACTTTAAAAGAGGATTCAGGTAATTCATGCTAAACTTTCTTTTGATTTTAAGCTGCCGACAAGAGTGCCAACGTGATGACTTTCTGGTACCGTTGCTGTAAACAAGCATATATTCCGTTCCTGCTGTGTGAAAAGGAGCCACATGTAATGATTGTGGTCTTATTCAAGGACAGAGTGCTGATGATATTTCCATAGACAGTACAATGCTGCAGCTGGCTCTGTCAGTCTAGGAAGAGAGTGCACTTAAAAAAAGACCATGAAGTAATTTGCAATTCAGGGGCAGTGTTTTAAAGGAAATGAGCTGGAAGTCTACTCACTAAAGTCAAAGGAAACCTTGTGCTTTTTTTCTTTTGAATGTTTTTGTGTCTTCAGAGTGTAACCATACCAGCTTGCATAGCCCATGTTAGGATTTCAGGAAAGGGTGGACGGCGTTAAGAATTTTGCTTTTTGGAAAAGGTCTTTGGTGGGAGACCTTGCAAGAAAAAATTATATACGTGTCTGGAATTTAAACCTACATTGCTAATTTCATCTAAGACATTTAAGAAATGTGTTTCAGGGATATTTATTAGCTATCTGTTCCCTTGCAGTGCAAGGCTGACAAGCATATAAGTGCACGAGTCCCAACAGCACGAAAGCAAGGAGTCAGAGTTCCCACCCTCCTTGGCTCAAAGGAAACACAAGTGAGTAGCATTCAGTGGACCAGTAACCTGGCCAAAAATCCATTAAGTGCATAGCTAGTTTTCCTAGGACAATATTTTAGCTACAAGTGATTTTTTGACACCATGTGTATCTCCTCACTCCTCTTCTCTAGTGTCCAAAAATGTATCTTTCAGTTTCTATATACAATAGCAAAATAAAATTCAACAGATACCTGAATACCTACCATGTCTTAGAGACGGTGCTAGGGGTCAAGGACGTAGAGAATGAAACCACATATGTTCCCAGGTTGCTTAATCTCGTGGGGAAGATTTATGAACAGTTAGCTTGGGCAGTGTTAGAAACATAACATTAGACATGTAAGTATTTCTGCTTCTGGTTGTAAGATTTCTGGCCCAAGACTCATGAGAAATAAATCTGTGCCAGAGCATCTATCTCTTTTATTAGGTATCAGTCACATAGCTTGGTTCTTCTTTGGGATGTATTTTTTTCATGTTTGTGCCTACTGAATCCTCTTTCACCCTATATTGTGGGAATTCCTCAAGACACACCACCACTCTGCTACTCCAAGTCATTCAGGGTGTTACCAAACCTCCCTCTCCGTCCCTGACCATTTGCTTTTTATTGAGACTCATGTTGCCTACAGACATATGTTGCCTATGTGATTGTTCAGATGTCTGAAATGTGATGTGTATGTCAGAAAAATTCATCTTCCCTACTACCCACCTCTTGCTTCCTTTTTCCATTTTCTCAAATTTCATTACCGTTGATCTTCTGTTGGTCCTTAAAGTAACAACCTCCTTACATAGAATGGCCTCTTCTTTTCCCCTCCCTCTCTCCCTTCAACCTTTGTTACCAGTATCTGTGTTTCTTTCCTTCTTTCCAACTTCAAACAAACATTTGGAAAGTTCTCCTGGTTTAAACTCAAAACTTTATTCCTTCCTCAAGTCTGTTCTTTCAAAATTACTGCTCAAGTTATTTAATACTAATCAGTTACATTATCACAAAAGTACTAGTATACCAAGTATTATTTTTAAAAGATAGATTTAGCAGAACAATGACAACATTTCAAAGAGATGTTTGCTAGTGATTATACATTTAAATAATAATGTTCTGTATGCATGTACTTCCTGAATTCTCAGTCCACTCAACAAAAATGGTATTAAAATTCTAAGGTATTGTTTGAAAAGTAAGTGGATGGAGAACAGCTCTGAGTTGAACTTTAACATGTGTTCAGAGATATTCCTAGTTGTCCAGACGTTTATCCTTTCCTCCTTCAAATACTAGAACCACCTAAATAAGTCCGTTGAACCAAAAATCCCATAAAATGATCAGATGCTGCTGAATTCAACTGGCTGATTTTCTACAGATTTACCTATTTACCTGTAAACCAATACTTTTTTTTTTCCTTAACAACATTTCTTTACAACAAAATAAGTCAGTGATTCCTTGAAGTTGTTTATTTCTCCCATAATTGTCCAAGGCAGGTGTTCCAGTTTGATGGCCAGGTCCTTCCGTCTTGTGACTCTACCATCCCCAAGGCCTTGCTGTTAACTGCATCAAGCCTGAAAAAGGGGACAGAGCATGGAGGAGATATGTCTGCTTCTTAAAGGCCTCAGCCCTAAAAGTGGCATGCCTGACTTCTGATAATATTCTATGGGCAAGAGCTGGTCACATGGCCACTACAAGATCCAAGGGAGGCTGGGAAATACAGTGCCTGGCTGGGGAGCCACTTCCTGGTCACCACTGTATCACAATCAATGAGTGGGATTTGGTAGACAACAACTCTCTCTGTCACGTAGGGCATTTGGACAAGTTGACAAATAATTACAGTATGGCAGTAAAGAATACGTTTAACTCGGTTAACTCAGACTGGGGGACAGGTCACGAAAGGCTTTGGGGAGGGAGTGGCATTTGAGCTGTGTCTTAAAAGAAGAGTGAAAGTTAACCAGGTGAAGAAGAGGAAGATGATTTTAGGCAGAGAAAACATGTGAAAGATAAGGAGGTATAAAAGTATGATTAGGAGAACAAAAGTAGTGCAGTATAAGTGGATTGCATTGCAGAGCTGTGATAAGGTGAGCCGAAAGACGTGGCTAAAGAGGCTTTAGATTCAAAGGAAAACTTGCGTATTCAAAATATTTTGTAGGATGTAGAATCCACAAGGTTTGGATGGGAGATGAGGTCTGAGATAGTGAGAGGTCATACCACCTATGGCCTTGTAACCACGGGGGAAATTTTGGATTTTATTGTAAATAAGGCTAAACTAAGGACACACATGTATTTATTCAGTCACAACAACCATATTCTGCCCCTACTCCCCAGAATACAACATTTCCTAAATGGTACATGTCAACGTAGTGTACTAGCATGGGACTCATTATTTTAGAGTGACATTGACATGTTTTTTTGAATTAATGTTCTCAGCTGAGCTGTCTCATGGTGAGAACAAGTTCACATGCAACAGAAATAAAGACAACAGGTATAGGGAGAGGAGAGAGAATGAAAATAATGCCAAACAATGCTAATGTGAATTTTTTCTAAAATGAAACGTTTTGGGTATGGTTTTGCAAAAGCCAAGCCAAGATTCAATGTTGGGGGTAGTCTCTAAAAGGAAAGTTTTCCTCTCATTTAAGATAATGGTGCCATTTCCCCCAAAGGCTGTGGTCCGATTCTCGTGGTGTCTATGACAGGCACTGGCCCAACAACTCCATGCAGAGGATCTGGGGAAGAGTTCAAGAGAGGTTCAAGAGAATTTATATTAGAAAACTCCTGCTTCTAAATAAGAATCTGGGACATGATAATCTGAAAATGCACTTTTCAAAAGAGCCCTCTTTAGACTCAAGGAAAAATTTTAGGAAAGGGGAAGGTCTCAGAGTTGAAGAGCAGACTTTGACACAGTTGCCTGTAGGATATGATATGAGAGGCATTTCTGAGAGGATTTCCTATTCAAAACGGCAATGTAGCTAATTTTGAATAGCTAATCCCCGGACCCCTTGCTAACCCCAGGAACTTTCCAAAGTGCTTCGTATTAAAATGTCATTCCATTGGTTGGGGTGAGATTTTTATCTCTTAGAGTACAGTGGAATTGCGTTTACCCTGATATGGCAGATGCATTAATAGCCGAGTAACAGACAGGAATCCCATTTTGTAGAGTGTCTCCTGAAGCACCTAACTCCACCCACAGCAGGTGCCCCTTCTCGCCCACATGAGGTATTGCAACACTTCAGTGGACAGCTCAGCTCTCCTCTACCATTTTCCTTACCTTCCTTTCCCCAAGCTCAGCAGACAACCTTGCTTCATAATTTAAAAAAAAACAGTCAAGGCTATGAGGTGTTAATTTCTTGATTTTCCTGCCCTCTTATCTACATATTTACCTCCCTCTGCCCATTTCTGGGAATTTGTTTCCTCCACTCACTGAGGAAAGACACACAGATTCTACAAAATGTGTCCTGAATTTCTAGACATCTAGGCAAAAAAAGGATTTCCAAAAGGGAGGGAAGCAGGTGGCGGTGCTGTGAGGAGAAAACTGACCTTGCCCTTGGGCCCCATCTCTGCAGGGGAGGTGGTATAGGCTGGTGGTGGCCAGCCAGGGTTTTAGCTGGTTTCAGTTTTGAATCGTCTCTCCATCCCTTACTGATTGTGTAATTTGGAGCAAATTAATCTCTGAGCCACCTCTTTTAGCTTCACTTTTCTTCGGAAAATTGGAATAATGTCTACTTTGTAATGAGAATTAAATGAGATCATACAAGTGTGGAGGAAAGAAAATGTAATTTAAAAACCTAATTTCAGATGCTTCCACATGAAACGTCCTCAACAGAGGAAAATTTATCCTTTTGATTAGGAAAGCATATTGATGGGCCACCTACTTCTGAGAGGCGAAGTCCAGACCCAACTGGATCAGAGAGGTTGGGATACAGTGGGTATAAATGTAGCTTGCTCTGAGTAAAGAAGCAGTGAGACTCAAATTTTCTCCCTGAAACCCAAGGAAAGCAGTTTGGACCCTGGAACTAGAGGAAAAAGCAATGGGGGAATAAGCCCAGAGTGCTCTTCCCAACAGGCATAGTAGATAATAAAGTGATGGCTGCTTTTTCTTTGGTGCTCCAGTTTCTTGTAACCCTTTCCTGTGTCTTCAGTGAAGCTTTGCAGCTTCCTTAGGTTTGTATTAACACTGCCTTAAGGAATCAGTGAAAGGTCATGTTCAGAGCAGGCTGGGGCAGGCCACAGGGTGTCAATAGGGGATCAAGTGTTGTGTCTAGGGACTGGGAGCAAGTGGTGAGAAAAACCACCAGGAAAATGTAACTTCCTCTCTGGCACTCCTCAGAAATATTAGGAAGGGAGCTGGACTCTCCTAGTTATCCATTTATTTGCATTTTGTAGTCTTTGCATCCCTTTGAGCCCAAAAACCTGGAGGACTTGGGGACAAGTGAAATACACTGAGTACTTTGTACTGCCACCACCTTAGAATAAGCTACCACCCCCTCTAACCTGGACTACTACAATTGCCTCTTAACTACAGCATCTTCCATTGTCACTTCCAATCCATTCTTCATACAATTGCCAAAAGAAAGTACTTTAAGCATAAAATGGATCAAGCCACCACCCTTCTTAAATCTTTTCTTTGGCTTCCCACTGGATAAAATCCAAACTCCTTATCTTGACCTATTAGGCCTGCATGTTTCCATGAGCCGCCTCGTGTGGTATCCAATGGCCCCCTTCACCGACAGTGCTCCAGGACACTCAGGGTCCGTACACACCCTTCTGTCTTCTGAAGTCCTCCTCCTCCTCTTCTTCACGTGTCTGGCTCATCCCACTCAGGTCTCAACACCAGTGTCACCTTCTTGGTGCGATCTTCCCTGGCCACTCTAGATAAATAGGTCTCACCCTCAGACCCTTGCTGTTATCTATTGTGATACTCTGGGTGTTTCTTCGTCACACTTACCCAGTTTTGTGATTATCCATCTTTTTGCTTTCTTATTTACTATCTGTCTCCATGAGGGCAAAGGCTTTGAGTACCTCACAAACCCCACCATGCATCTAGCACCTGCTTTAGTGCCTGAACCCTAGTATAGGCACTCAATAAATATTTGAAGGATGGATGGATGAATGAACATGCGTCCAGAGTAACACCATTCAATAGAAATATAATGTGGGCCACATATGTAATTTTAAATTGTCCAGTGGCTACATGTAAAAAGAAACAGTAAAATTAATTTTAATAATGTATTTTATTTACCCAATGTATCCAAAATCTTATCATTCCAACACGTAATCAACATAAAAATTATTAATGAGAAATTTTACATTTTTTTGTACTAAGTCTTAAAAATCCATTGTGTATTTTACACTGTCAGCACATCTCAATTTGACCTAGCCACATTTCAAGTGCTCAGTAGCCACATGTGACTCTTGGCTCCTGTACTGGACAGTGAGGTCTAGAGCATACTAGGGCTTAATATGTGGTAGCTGTTAGATGATAAAAATAATGCAAAGCTTCAGATGAAGAAAGGCTCATTTTGAGAGCTGCAGAGAGGAGTTGTACCTACTGGCCAAGTCAACAGTATACCTGAGGCTTCATTCACCGGCTAGCATCTGGAACAACAGGGAGACCTAGCGTGCCCTAATGGATGAGTAAGGCCACTGGAAGAGGAGTAAGATGGACATCCGTGCAAAAGCCCTTGCCTTCCAGACGCCGCAGAGCGAGTGCAGAGAGGACAGCAGAAGAACAACAGGCTTGCTGTATGGGTGGGAGGACACAGTGGACAGCAGGCTTTGCCGGAAAGGTCTCTGCCAGCAGAGTATCTCAGAATGGAATCCATCCAGACACCATCAGAGATCTTGCAGAAACATACTGTTTCTGGGGTTTGTTGGTAACAGAGGATGTAATGCTGATTTTTTGGTGATTTTTTTTCTTATGATTAAAACTTCCTTTGGCTAATTTGTGGCCAGCATGCTTCCAGTTAGGAAGTTAGAACCAGCCAATTAGGCTGTCTGCTGAAGAGTTTTAACCAGTTTTCTGGGTAGGAACTTGTCTCCTAAAAAAGTGACTTTTAGATGAGAGCCTCTCACTAGATAATATTCACCACTGCATCCATGGCACAGTGCTTGGGAGAAAAATCCATTATGTGTATTTAAAACTCAGTTGTAATACTCCGAGAGTAAAATGTGTGTAGTATAAAGAGGTAAGCCACTTACTGGTATCCAAAGCAAGAAATGTCTCCCACCCACATTACGTTTCATCGCTCAATGCCATTATCATCTCTTGTCACTGTGAGTTCCTGAATCGGGGGACAATAGGGCAATTAGTGCCAAGTCACTGAGCCCACCTCTTTGCTCTTACAGAGCAATCTGGGTAGTGGATTCTGAATTGTTTTGCCCAGAGAGTTCCCAAAGACGTCAGTGGAGATCTGTAAGCAGGAGCACGTTTATGGATATTTGAGAATTCTGCAGTGCAGATATGAGAACCCAGCCCACAGTCCAGAGTGAACAGTTCTAACATGTTGACTTCTCCTGAAAATGAAGACCCATTCTTTGCAAGTTTCAAAGAATATCTGCCAGTAATATTTTGTTGGAGATCCATGATTTACAAAAGGTCCAATAATTTTGGTGAGAGGTTTCCATAGTGGGGTGAGGAAGGTAAGACTCCTTCCCCAGCACAAAGAAAGCTGCTAATTTGATAAAATATCAGCTGTGTTTGACAACAAACAGAAACACGCCATGAAAGCACAACTGTTCATTTCAGACTATATTAATAGAAAAATCTGGTAAACAAAGTAGATTAGTACAAGAATGTTCTACCAAGTAGATCCAATTTCTCCAAGGAAATGTTAATCCATACTCGCTACAGGCTTTCACATTAAAAATAAAAACTGAGTCATCATTGTCTCACTGATTATTTTAAGAGATTTTATAAAGGTTAACGGGTGTTTGAGTCAAATGAGTCTTCTTTTTTATTTCTTTTTCTCCCCTTCAAATACTTATAATGAAACAAAACATTAAAATATATTTTTAAGTTCTTAAGGGGCCCTTGCCAGTTTCATTTCTCTTTCCCTCTTAAACTATATTATTATGTCTGAGCTCCAGTATATTTTCTACTTGCTATATATGCATGTATCCAGAGATAAAATACAGTATTGCCTTTACATATTTTAATTTTCAAATAAATGGTAACTACTGCTAATACTTTGTGTCTTCTTGCAGAAATTTCTGTGAACATACAAGCATGTATAATTTTTTACATACATAAGCTCATATACACATTTCCACGCCTTGTGCTTTTCACTTAATATGTCTTAGATATCTTTTTTTATTTACCCATGTAGAGCTACCTCATTCGACTTAACAGCTCTGAGTATTCCATGTTAGATGTACCTCAGTTTATTACCCCAATTTCTTATTAATGGGCATTTAAATTGTTTACTTTCTCCTATTGCAAAAATTCCTCTATTACAAATATTGCTGAAAATATTTCTGTGTACTTACAAAAGTATATTTATGAACTAAATTTCAAAGGCTGTGTTCATTTTAAATTTCAATAGTCATAACTAAATTGCTCTTCAAGAAGTATGAGAGTGTTTGTTCCCCCCTATTCTGGGTATTGTCAGATGATTTGACATTAGTCAAGCACTGGTGAAAAATGGCATTTTATTGCTTGAATTTGCAATTTTCTAATAATGTGTGCAATAAAAGCTCTTTTCATCTGCTTATTGGTCCTTTTTTATCTTGTGAACTGCCTATTCATAGCCTTTTCTCATTTTTAAAATTTGATTCCTTTTTCAAGTTGCTATACAAGTGCTTTTTTATATTAGGGAAATTCAACCCATTCTCGTATGTATCGCAATTGTTTTTTACCAGTTTTCTTTTGACTTTGTTTATGGTATTGTTTAAGTTACAGAACTCTGCAGAATTTGATTCTTTCTTACTTCTCTTCCTTACTCTAGTCTGGGTCCTTGCCACTCAAAGATTTCCCATTGAACAATTACAGAACCAGAGCGGGGCATTACTAATAAACCTGCCTCACAAAATTGAGGAATCCCAGACCTTGGAATGGTTCAAACAGGCACTAAAATTTATCTGACAGGACTGTTGTGTGGAGGACAGGGAGACTGGATTTGAAGATATTAGAGTTTCTTCCACTTTTCAATAAAACCCGTGGTGCTATGCAGAATCTGCTTGGAGTAATTTTCTGGAGTCTTTCAGAATGAGCATTTTTGAGTTCTCTTTATTGTCTGTAGTTACTTGCATTTACTGTAGGAGACTTTACTGTCTTGGCTGCAATTTATGCCCATGTGGCTCTCTGGAAATAAAAGAGGTTGGAAATGCGTGACTCGGGCTTACGGCCAACACTCCCCTTCCCCACTCCACACCTCCTCTGCCCTCGAAGGTCCCAGCACCTCCGTGGCCCAGGTGGGGAACGAGGAGTGGGTTTGTGTGACCTGTGAGGCCTCCAAGGGCTGTTGTGGGAACATCTGTTGATCAGCCAGAACGAAATGTACCCTCTTCCCAGCCCACATGTAGCGTGTTTGCCAGCTTCTTGTAGATGGACACATTCCCTTTTCTGTTTACGCCATAGACACTCAATAAGCAACAAATGTTAGTAGTCATAATAATCCATGGTTGCCCTGAAAAACAACAAACTCTTGAGTAAAATCAGCATCAGTGGACTCCAAACAACCGTCACGTCTCCGGCGCCTCAGAGTGAGCTTGCTATTTGGTAGCCAATGACCTTTCAGTGCCAGCCTGCCCCTGGGTGTTACTGGAGGGGGACCAACTGCTTTCCCAGAGTGCTCGGGGCAGCTTCCGACAGCTGTGTTTGCCCAACTGTTTGATGTCACCTTCCTATTTAGTCTGTGGACTACATCTGAGAAAAGAAAACACAGCACAACAGCAAGTTCTAAACTGTAAATATGACATGGCAATAAAATGGCTTGTCTGCTTAGATATTGGGAATGCTCCATAGAGACTAAAACATTGGAAGGGGGTGCTAGGATAAGATTTGGAATCCCCATTTCTAAATTAAGGCCTTCAGAAGTCTGGATTTGTTTAGCATGTAAATTCCTTAGAACTGGCATTCCTCAATTGATTGGAGAGTCTGAATCTGGGCTGCTGACAGAGGGAGAGGCTAGAGGAGAGCGATGGGTACAACAGAGTGATTAATCATCTCATTTCTTTAGAAATGGAAACAAAGATCCTCCGTCATTGTGCTGTGGCTTAGTGGTAAGGGATCTGGAGCGTATCTGGAAACAGTCGCCTAGTTCTGGCACTACCTGGGCCAAGACATTTTATCTCTAGGCTTAGTTTATCTCACTTTGCCCATCTGTGTAATGGGAGGGTCAGACTTCATTAGATTGTCCCTAAGGCCTTTTTTGGCCTCTGACTCTAAGAGCTTCAGTAACCTTTGCAAAGTTAAACAGAGACCAGAAACTATCCAGGAAGCCTTGACTTTATCCATAAAAAGGGCTTATAAAGACTTTTTAAAATGTCCCCTGTGAATTTTATATAAATTTTGCCACTCCCTAAATCTTCTCTATCTTTCTTTGGAAACTAACTCCAAGGAGGGTTAGTTTCATGAATCTACTCACAGGAGCAAAGGGAATTTGACCAGCTGGAATAATTCCTCAAACTTTTAAACTCTGAGTCCAGATCTTGTCTATCACTGTCATTGATAACAGAAACAAATATATATTGAATATTTACAGTAAGTAAGAAACTTACTTTGCCAGGAACTTGATTAAAAACAAAATCGGCCCTATGCCTGACAGACAGACTCACATGGTCATTGTAGAGGTAAATTTCAGATAACAAGGTAAAACACAGGGGTGGCATTTTCTGGATTTCAGTGGAAAATGGCATCAGGATGCCCTGTGGATGGGGAGAGCCCTGACAGGAGCCTTGAAAAAGGAGGCCTCAGTGTAGTGAAGTGAAGCTGGGAGGTACTCCAAGCCAGGAGAAATGATGCACAAGGGAACACAAGAGCAATATTTGGGAGACACTGAGCAGGTGAGCCTCTGAAAGACAGGACCAGTGAAAGCGAGTGGCCAGCAGATTCGGCTGGAAGTGAGGTTGGAGGTTTTGGCAGACACTGCTAGTTACTTACTCTGATATCTTTTCTTCTCGTCCTTAGTAATCCAACCCTGATTTTTAGCTGAGCTTCTTACTGCTCAGAATTAAACATTACTTTTTCCAAGTTCCTTTGCAGTTAAGTGTGAACATGTGGATGAGTTCCGGCCAATAAAATATTGATACAAACAGAAATGTTCTGGGGGACTCTAGGAAAGTGCATGTTTATCTTTCCCCTTTTTTCCTGCTACTTGGAATGCAGACGAAGTGGCTTGAGCTCTAGCAACCATCTTGGACCAGGAGGTGATTTGAGAATGGGTATCACATGCTAAAATTTCTAGAGAAAAAAGGAGGAGACTGGATCATTAATAATGCTTGGAAGCTGCATACTAGCCCAAGACTGCTTATCTTCAGACTTGTTTTACATGAAAGAGATTTTTAGGGCATAATTCTTTAGTATTTTTCTTTAAAAAAATTCTTTTTATTAAAGTATAGTTGATGTACAATATTACATGTTACAGGTGTACAATATAGTGATTCACAATTTTTAAAGGTTATGCTCCATTTTTAGTTATTATAAAATATTGGCTATATTACCTGTGTTGTACAATATATCCTTGTAGCTTTTTTTTTTTTTTTTTTTTTGGCCGCACCATGCAGCATGTGGGATCTTATTTCCCCGACCAGGGATCAAACCTGCGCCCCCTGCAGTGGAAGCCCAGAGTCTTAACCACTGGACCACCAGGGAAGTCCCCCTTGTAGCTTATTTACTTTATGCATAGTAGTTTGTACCTCTTAATCCCCTACCCGCATCTTGCCCCTCCCCCCTTCTCTCTCCCCACTGGTAACCACTGATTTGTTCTTTATATCTGTGAGTCTGTTTCCTTTTTTATTATACTCACTAGTTTGTTTTATTTTTTAGATTCCACACATAAGTGATATCATACAGTATTTGTCTTTCTCTGTTTAACTTATTTCACTTAGCATAATACCCTCCAAGTCCATCCGTGTTGTTGCAAATGGCAAAATTTCATTCTTTTTTATGACTGAGTTGTAGTTTCATTGTGTATGTGTATATATATACGTATATATATATATACGTATATATATACACACTTTCTTTATAGTAATTTCTAATAAAGTTCAATGAAGTTAAGAGTAATAATAGTAGCTAACCTTTTCTTTTTTACCATGTGTCCTGTATTGCAAAAAGTATATTACATGTATTATTTAATTTAATGCTAACAGTAACTCTATATGCTAGGTACTGTTGTAATCTCTGTATTTCACATGAGGAAACCGAGTCTTGGAGAAGCTAGTAACTTTCCCAAGGTCGCACGGCAGGTTCACAATAGAAATGGACAATATTTCCCTACTTATTTAAGCAGAAGGTTAGTGAGTTCTCTCTGTCGCCCCAGACAGGTGTAAGCTGAGTCTGGGGTGCTGAGCAGAGATTTCTAGGCTAATAGGAGGATTTATCTGGCTGGTTCAGAGAGCAGGACATCAATTTTGACTCCCTGGGTTTTGAGGACATTTTGACTGTGCTGTCCAAGCATACTGTCTGTAGTGATATTCTTTTTAAATATATCACAGGAGAGAGTTAAAATATGAGAAATACATGTAAGTTAAAGGCAAAAAATAAACCCTCTGTTTATAAATTTATCTTCTTTCTTACAGATTCAAACAACGCATTTGGGGTATGAAGAAGCTTTGCTTATGAACCACGTGTGAGTCACAGTGACTTTAGGAAATGATGATTCAGCAAATGATTCAACGAAAGTTGACAGTAAGCAAACTATTTCAAGTTCTCTTAGAGTCGTAGAGTTGGAAGGACTGTGGGATGCTGAGGGCCCCCCAGCATTCCTAATCAGAGGTTGTACAGCCATCTTCCATACCCTTTGAGTTACAGCAACTATTACCTCACCAAGCAGGCTGCTCCTTCGTCAGACAGCTCTAGTTATAAGAATGTCTCTGTCTATGTTAACCCCTAGTCTACCTCTCTGTGACTCCCCTTGCCCTCCCTTGAGCCTCATTCTGCTATTTGGAGCTGCTCAGGGATTCTGTCTAATCCCTCTTCCACATAATATTAACCTATGACTGTGTTTCCAAGTTCCAACTCTGAACAAAAACTAAAACTCTGTGTGTGTGTGAGAGAGAGAGTGTGTGTATGTCTGTGGCATTGAGGGGAGGAAGAAGAGAAGACCAAGTCAGATCACCACTCCAGGACCGGCTGGTTCACTCTGGTGCTTGAACATGCACGTCCAAGCCTACATTTGCTCAGTGCTAGCTGGGCTTGTTACTTTCAAAGGTGGTTTTGCCTAGTGCTTTCTAGCTTAGAACATCCAACTGCTCTTTCTGTTGCCTGTGAGTTAACGCATGAGGGAGGATGAGAGTGACTCCTGGGAAAGGTGAGTGTCTTCAAGTTTACCTCAGTCCATGGAACCCTCAGAGGATGGGCATCCAGATGAGCTATCATTCCAGGAAACACCTCTCTGCCCACACACTCCCCTCAACCCCCAGCACACATACCCTGAGCCCTGAATCAAAGGTAGGGCTGCTGCCACAAAGCTGATGAGGGACAGCTCAGTGGCTCATTAAGAATCTGAGAGGCTACAGCTTACCACAGCTCCAGAGGCATCACAGTGACGGGGATACTCGAAAGGAGACACAGAGTCTGATGCTGGCGGTTCGATGTGGGAGCCCAGCCACACACATAGGAGAGAGGGCTCTGGTGTCAGCGCTGCAGCTAAATAGCCATCTTCCTTACCTTCTCTGATGGCCAGTGTCCTCATCTATCAAATTTGGTAGGAATCCCTGCCTTGCAGGCCTTAGCACCGATGTTTACTCAGTAGCTCTAAACTTCCTTCCTTTCTTGGCTCAAAATGTTAAGGCAGGAAGTAACTTACTGAATATCATTAACTTGAGATTTCCTTTGTGGTTCATTATAAGAAAAAGAAGGAGAAAGAGAGAGAGAGTGGATATAAATGAATCAAAGGCAGCTGGGTTTGTTAGGATGAATATTGGCCCAGGAGAATCAGGACCCCTGGACTTCTAGCCCCAGGTTCTGCTGCTAACTGGCTTTGTAACCTCGGACAAGTCAATTGACCTCTCTGGGTGGGCCTCATTTTTCTCATTTCTAAAATGAATGCCATAAACTGGGAAGTAATTTCTAGTGTATTATACTCACAAAAATTCTAATCCTGTTCTCACTCATTCAAGTTTGTTGTGTACCTTTCACACACCAGGAACAATTTCACAGCCAGGAGCAACTCCCGAGGTCCCTGCTCTCGAGGTGCCTGTGTCCCGGGGAGGGAGACAGATAATGAATAGACAAATACATGGTAATGGCTAGTTGGTGATGAGAACCACGAGGGACAATAAAGCAAGGCAATGTGATGGAGAGTGGTCGGGCTGGCAGGCACTGGCCGGCACACAGTGGAAGGAAGTGCTATTCGGGCAGCAGCTTAATGACGGGAGGAAGGGAGCCCAGTGACTATTTGGGGGAAGAATGTTCCAGGCAGGGGCCACAGCAGGTCTGAAGCCTGGAGCTCCCAGTAAGAAGGCCAAGGGAATTGGAGCCCACTCTGGGGAGAAGTGAGCCTGGAGGGGCAGGAAGCAGGCCGATGCAGGAGACTGGATCTCACTCCAGGCGTGGGGACTTTCATTCTGTTTTGGTTCTCAGAGCTGTTCAGTCCATGTGTAACAGGGAAAAACTGCTTCTCCCAGCTCCCTCCCATCTCCAGTGGTGCTGAGAGGTGAGAGGTGCTGCAGGTGAGAGAGGGAGGCTGGGGAGGGAGGTGGGCGGGGGAAGTGAGCATAGTAAGGCTCCTTGGAGAAATTGTGAAGTTGATGAGTGAAGGCAGGACGCTGGCAAGAGAATGGCTTCCAGTTCATCTTGTATTTTCAAACTCTGAGTTCACTATTTAGAATGAAGAGAGAAGCCCTATCACATCCCACCTTTCCCTTTTCCCTTGTATTTTCTCCTCTGTGAGAACACAGGGGCAGTCAATGGCAGTGCCTATACTTTGTCTCCTAGCTTATTTTTAAAATATTTGCTAAGCCGAATAATTATGTGTTGTGCAGAAATGGTTCCCATATTATCTTCGGTCTTTATTTCAATACAACCTTTTGAAAGCAAAGAAGTAAAACCATTGCTTTCCTGGCCTCGGTGTCTCCCGGGGGCGTGGCTGCATGGGCTGATACCTGTGGACATCTACTCTCCAGAGGGGCAAGTTCAAGCCCTCTAAAACAAAGAAAAGAAATAACAGAATAAAATAAACTGATAAATGAGTAAAAAGAGCCAGTCTGGCACTGGATTCATGAATCTAAAGCAAAAAGGGCAGATACTAATGATGGACCCGGATCAGCTACTTCCCAGACCTCAGGTTAGCTGTCGGTTCGCCCTTCCTTACCTACACTTGGACCAAGTTGAAAGACTCGTGTTTTGCATTTTGTCTCCTCTCCCCAGTTTACCTTTCCTAGAAGTCTATTGAGGAGGGACAGCTCCTGAGGGGGGGAAGAAGAAGGAAGGAGAGAAACAGTGGGCAGAATGATGCCCACTCCTGAATTAGCCCCAAGAGACTGGGATTGGAACTTACCCTCTGCAAGGAATGGTGGCCCTCTGGCCACCTCTGAAAAGTCTGTGAAAGACACCCAATCTTCAGAACTAACGCCCTTTCCAGGATTATCGATGTGGACCACAGTGCACATGGCTGTCACTCCCTGACCCATAACCTTCCAAAAGCATAATCAGGGCCGATGGGATCTGACTCTGATGTGTTCTTGAAGGGTTCCCTACTAATCTCCTCCATCAATCCCTTCCAGCCTCCTTGGCTTGGCTTTTGCTTAAATAGGTCAGGCATATTCCTCCCTCAGGGCCATTATATTTGCTGTTTCTTCTGCCCAGAATGGTCTCCCTCAGACACTCACATGGCTCACTCTCGTTTCACTGAGGCCTGTGCTCCAACTTCACCATATCACAGAGCTTCCGTGGCTCTCCTGACAAGCTTGCCTTGCCGCCCTTCCCTCTCCTCTTAGAACTTTGATCTGTCCCCCTGTGTACTATCTGTCTTCCTCACCGGTATGTAAATTCAGGAGGATAGAGACTTTGTCCTTTCAGTCATCACCATATCCACATCACAATTCCTAGCACATTAATTGGCACTTGATAAATATTCACTGGATGAATGCTTTGGTGTGGCAGAGTCGTACTTGCTCGTCCAGCAATGTCTCCAGCACAAGCTTCGTTCGTGAGCCTATGTATATCATCTGCACTAATTATATGCCCTGGTTGTGTATGTGTGTGTGTGTGTGTGTGTGTGTGTACATGTGTATACATTCGCATGTTAAGAATAGCTCTAATAAAAGTGCTACATTTTTTGATTTTTGAAAATTGTAAAATAGGCATGGTGGCAAGTTCAGGAACCTATGTGGCCAACAAACAGAGGAAACGTTCAGGACCTCAGCCTTGAAGTCTTTCACTAGGGCTCGGGTTGGCATGCCTTCCTGTTGTCCTGCTAGCACAAAAGGGAGATGCCATCCAGAACGCATCTGGCCTCTGGGCAGTGCTGAGGGTGGATCTCAAAGAGGGATCCAATTAATTTAAAAAAATAAAAATAAAAATAAATAAATTTTTTAAAAAGAGGGGATCTACTGAGCTAGTGGTGATAGGAACTATGTATTGACCCAGATCTCTTTGGGGTCCTCATATCTCCCAAACAGCCTCAGGGTCCTCTGTGGTTTCAGCCACATTGGGTTGAGGAGTTTGATTGCTTTTTAGCTTGGTTTCTCTGTTTACATGAAGCTGTTAAAAGTCATGAAAGGACCTCAACACCTCTGAGTTTCCTCTCTCTTCCCCAAGAGGACTAGTCCATGCTGCATGAAATACCCATAAGGCAGTACCAAGAGGAAAGTCGTCACCCGTGTGTCATTCCTACAGCTTTTGTTGACTAGGTCTTTTTAGTCTGGCTTGCATTCATAAGCAGTGACATCATTTAGCATCTGTTAATCCAAAATTCACTAAGCACATATATTTTGAATCTATTGGAACATTCAATAAATATTTACTGAGTAGCTACTATAATGCATTAAAATGAAAACCCAAATTCTGCCCTATCAGGAGTAAAATTCCAATATGTAAAGGAGGGGGAAAAATGGAGAAATTCTACTGTCAGCTATTCCTGGGGTAACCCCAAGAAAACTCCTTCCAACCACCCAGGGCCCCAAAGACCGTGGTCAAAAGACCACGGTCAGGAGAGTATTTTTAAATGTTAAAAAAAAAAAAGTGTTCTCAGGTCTATGACAATAGCTGATTTTAAGGGCCTTCCCTGGCTGTCCAGTTATTAAGACTCCGAGCTTCTAATGCAGTGGGCGTGGGTTCGATCCCTGGTCGGGGAATAAGATGCCACAGGCTGGGTGGCATGGCCAAAAGATTAAAAAAAAAAAAAAAAAAGCTGGTTTTTAAATATTTAATGTATCTCAGTTTAAAAGCCACAGTCTCTTTAACCCTCTGGCAAACTATTGAAATTCACACTGCTTGGCAGGTAGACAGGCCAGAGTGTCGATTCAGAGAAGGGAAGGCCCGTGGTAACCAAGTGTCACATCTAAAACACCTGTGTGGGTAGGTGTGCACCTAGATGGGTCAGAGTTCTCTCGGTTTTCTGATACCGTTTATACCACTGTACAAGACAATCAAGATTCTGACCATTGAACACAAGGTGTATTTACTGCAGTGTGGTCAGTTTAGCCAGCGGCAGGAAGCACTTCTCTCTCTGGTGACTGATTTGAAGGCCAGCTGCCCTGAGAATTTGGATTTTCTGGATCTTTTCTCAGGAATATGGGAAACAGATGGTAAGCACGTAGTCGTTCTCTTTTCCATCTGATCCTCTGGGCAACTGTTGAGGTTGACTGGATGGTTCCAGTGTTCAAATCATGATGGTTCTGTTAGAAATAACTCAATTTGCATCTAGGGGTAAATAACAAATACAACTTTTTCTAGTGAGGTATAAATTGGGTATCTTTGAAGTTATGCATTTTGAAGAATTTAAAATGTCTGATACTTCTGAAAACACATAACCTTTAATGAATTGATTTTTGTTTTACCATTTCTTTTCCTTTTGTTAAGTATTTCATCTTTCCAGAACTGACATGTTTAATGATAACATGATTATTTTCAACCAATGGTTGTGTAGTAATCATTACAGTAGCCTAATTGTAAAAGTCATTGAATATCAACTCAAAGACTGTTGACACCAACATCAGAAATTTATACACACACCTACACACACATGTACTTGTGTATGTGTGTGTGTTCACATGTGTGTGCATTATATATAGAGGAGGAGAAACACTGAATTACAGCTAATATCTCCCACATGTACACTGGACATTGAGGTGATACTCATTTTTAGTTTCAAGGAGTTGTTTCCCAGGCAAATCAGTAAGGCAATAACTTACTTTTTAAAAGACCCAAAAGTGTGTGACTGAAGGCTACTCAGAGGTAAGGGGCAGATCTGAGGTCAAGGCTGTGTGACCAACTCAGTTTCTCAGATCCCACAATGTCCTCCAGGGCCATTTGCTGCTGCCCTGGTTTCTCATGCCTAGCACCTTTGTATACCTATTAAGTTGGAAAATAGTTCAATATTCAAGGGCTGGAGGCTGAAGGTAGACCAGCAGCCAAGGTGAATCCCAGAGGTTCTTTGAGATTCATTCGTTCAGTCAAACATGCATTTATTGAGCAACTATTATGTGCTGAGTTATAGATGAATAAACACCACCACTCCTGCTTATAGCCCAGTAAGAGAAGACAGACATAAGGCAACACATGGGATCCTGTTCTAACAGACGCCTGGACCACCTAACAGAGGCTGTGAAAATAAAGGGAAGATGTAACCTTGTGTAATAGTTTCCTAGAGCCGTTGTAACAAAGTACCACAAACTGGGTGGCTTGAAATAATAGAAGTTTACCGTCTTACTGTTCTGGAGGCTGGAAGTCTGAAATCAAGGTGTTGGTAGGACCATGCTCCCTCTGAAAGCTATAGGGGAGAATCCAATCTTGCCTCTTCTTGCTGCTGGTGTTTGCAGGTAATCCTTGGTTCCTTGGCTTGTAGATACATCACTCCAATCTCTGCCTCCATCTTCATGTGGCCATCTTCTCCTTTGTGTCTCTGTCTCTGCACGTGACAGTCTCCTCTGTGCTTCTCGTCTTTTTGTGAAGACACCAGTCATACTGTTTAAGGGCCTATGCTACTCCAGTATGACTTCATCTTCACTAATTACATCTTCAACAACCCTATTTCCACATGAGGTCACATTCTCAGATCCTGGGGATTTAGAACTTCAACGTACCTTTTTGGGGTGGGGGTGGGGGGGATACAATTCCACCCATCACATCCTGATGTTCATTTTGTAACAGTTAATGTAAAGCTTCAGGAGACTCAGTGCCTGGCCTGTTCCACATTCTCTTTGGAGGCTCATAATCTATTAAAAAACAACTCTTGAAAAAATTTTGTATCAGGATTGCAAGATTATAAATATTATGGGATACTTAAATGTTTTCAATCAACAAATTAACTTATAAAACAAAAACAGAGTGCAATATAATTATGTTATTCATGAGATAATTGCAGAACTTACTTAAAAATCTTAATTTTGCAGTGTACTCTAGGAAATGGGATGCAAGTTTTAAGTTCCCTGATGAACGGCAACTTATTGTAATCCTGTCAGTTTATCTTGGTCAGCTATTGTGTAACCTCACTAGACTTAACCTCAGAGGCCTCCTCTTGAGGCCCTTTGTGAAAATGAGGCTGGGCCTCACAGATAGCACCGCCCCCCTTGAAAAGAAGCCATTTTTGATTGAAATGTGCCTAGTTCCTTCCCTTCTGCCCACTGAGCCCACACACACTGCCTTTGCTCAGGCTTAGTTTTCCTCACACCCTCATGCCCCTGACTCCTTGCCAGAGGGTGGACACATTCTGTCCAGCCCACAGGTGGCTGCTATTTGCAGCAGTGAGCTCCGTGTTCAACATTGTGTTGACCCCAGGTCTTGAGCCTGTTTGCTCTTGTCTGATGACCCAAAGACAGCTCAAGGGCTCAAGACAGTTTTCTAAGTGCGGCAAGCATTCTCCAGAGACATTGTGATGGCTCCTATAATATATTCTTCACAGTTTGGTAGAGAATATTGCTTTACCTCACCACATTGCTACCACCCCCAGATAAATGATAGTAATAAGAACCAACATTTATTGAACACTTACCATGTATTAGGCACTGTGCTCACCTTTTTACAGAAATTCTCTCAATCTGCAGAAAATTTTATGAGGCCAATACAAATGTCTTCCTCATTTTACAGGAAAGGAACCCAAGGTACAAAGCAGGTAGGTTACTTGCTCAAGGTCACACTGTTAGTATCTTTGCACTCAGGTGCTCCAGCCTCAGGGACAAGACTCTTCACTGCTCTGGCCACCAATGGAGGACAATGAATGGATGATCAGTGAGCAGGTAGATGGATGGACAGACGATAGAGCAATAGATTGACCCCTGTACAGTGAGCTCAACTGGCCTACCCTAGAATATGTCATGCCCTTTGGATAATGTCACATCCCCACAGTCACAGACATGCTCGTGAGGCAGTAGCACACAGGGGTTAAGAAATTGGGCTCTGGAGTGACACTACCTGGGTTTGAATCCTGGCTCCATTACTTCTAAGTAATGTTGGGCAGGTTGTTTGCAATTTCTGCTGCCTCTTAAGTTTCCTCTTATGTAAAATGGGATTATCATAGTATTTTACTCATGGAGCTTTAAAAGAATTAAATAAAATGATGCATTTTACAGTCAGATTAGGCCTGGCAAATAATTACTGCTCACTAAATGTTGGCTAGTGTAATTGTTTCAATTATTTAACAGCAATACCTTACTTTTGTCTTGTATCGATACCTCAAAGCTTTCAAAGCTTGTTATAAATGTTTTCTCATTTGAGCCTCATCCAGCCCCACGTGATACACAAGGCAAGCATTTATCTCTAGTTTACGGAGGAGGAATTCATCTCAAAGAGTTTAGGGACAAAATAAATCCTAGAGCCAAAGATAGTGAATGCAGAATGGGCTGGAAAACAGGTGGCTTGACTGGGCCCTGAGGGGTAAGACCTACCCGGAGGAAAACTGAAAAAGTAGAGAAAAATCTAGCTTTGGCCCCTCCGTCCTCCTTTTCTCTTCACCCCTGCAGCCTGAGTTGCTTTAGGCTACTGATCCCCTCCAAAATTTGATATTGTCTTGAAGGGTTGTTTTTACATGCCTATGGCTTGTTTAAGGAGGGCCCTTGTGGGGTTTTTAAGACTCTAAGGAATGTAGCTGTGATAGAGATGGTTCAGGCACTACCTGAAGAAGTGAAAGGGGGGGTGCGCTCTAGGTACTTTGGTGTGTCTGAAGTCCAGGAAAAGTTAGGCAGGAGCCAAATCACAAATGGCCTTGCATGAAGAGCCTAAGGCTCTTAAACTTACCTTTAGATGACAGACTGCAATGGAAGCATTTGAAGCACTAGAGGGACACAACACATTTGCATTTTAGACACACGCACATCTAAGGGCTGATGGAGAATAGATGGGAGGCACGGATTCAGGGAGACCATTTGGGAGACTGCATTGATAATTCAGGTGAGACGTATGGATTGGCCTGAATTAAAGCAGTGGCAATGGAGAAGGAGAAAAGAGGTCATCATGAGAGAGATTTACGAGGTGGCGCTGAGAGTTTGACTGAATAAATGTGGAAGAGGGTAAGAACTGGAGTTGGAGGTTTTTACAGTCAGATTGTGGGTGACAGGAAATGCTTCCTAGAACAGTAGTTCTCACACATCATCGTGCATCAGAATCACTTGGAGGGCTTGTTAAAATAACGATGCTGGGCCCCTACCCAAGAGAATCTAATTCAATAGGCTGGGGTAGGGGCCCAAGAATTTGCATTTTTAACAAGTTCCCCCGTGATCCTAATGCTGCTGGTCCTGGGACCATACTTTGGGAACTATCCTAGAGAATGGTATAGTTACATTTAGATGTAGCTTCTAGGAAGGATTTAGACATAAATTAGCTGAGAAGATGGAGGAGAGCATTTTAGGGGAGCTCAAAGGCATAGGCGAGGCAATCATAAGAGATCATGACTTGCTCACTGGAGTGGCCTTTGGAGAGCTTCAGCATGTTGGAGGTGAGATTTTCCTTGACAACCATGCCCCTTTGCAGTATAACCTGTTTTTGAGAACTTCCCTTCCTCATTGTGAAATGGCCATTGGATATAACGAGTCTTAGTATGGGTTTTCCAGGTGCAGACACTGAAGATGGATTTAAGTGAAAGTACTTTATTTAAGAAGCACAAGCAACTCCAGTAAAGAAAGGCATGTTATACAGGGAAGGGAAAGCAGAACTATTAAGCCTCAGGGAAACTGGGATCAGTGCAAAGCACACGCCTCAAAATTATTCCTACCAAGGTGAGAGGGAGATGGGCTATTTATACAAAAACTCCTGACAGGCACTATTGAGTGTGGTAGCTGGAGACCTGGGGTGGTGTGTTAATTCCTTGGCACTTCTGGTCTGCAGCTTGCTGGGCAGTACAACTTCCCTTAGTGCTGAGGAAAAGAGCCTCAGGGACAGAGATGCAGATATGGCTTTAGAAGTGGTGGAATATGTCCAAAGGGGCAAGGGACAGACTGTACATTGATAAAACACCACCTGGGGGTAATCTTGAGTTGAATGCCAAAAAAACGGTCTCTGATAAGTCTCCCAGTCTAGGCCTTTAGGCAGCGTGGCAAAGCAACAGTCAGCCTTGTAATTCAGTGTTTATTTTCATTTTGTGCATCTGGAGAAAGAGAAAGTCAGAAGGTGAATTGAACTGAGGTAGGAGGAAGGATTTCTTTGGCTGGCTAAAGATGGCAGGAATTTTAGCCTCTGGGAATAGCACATTTTAGAGTTAATATTCTCTACCTATTCCCTACATGTAGGACTATTCTTTACCTACTCCTTATCTGTAGAACTATTCTTTGCTTATTTCAAGAAGCAGAAGTCAGTTCCAAACTGCTAATGGGGTTTGAATTTTGTTTTGGATACTCGAGATTAACACATTGCTAGCTTATTATCTCATAGTTTCTCATTATTACTTTTTCTCCCTGAAAATACCATGACTTAGGTATTTCTTTAAATGTTCTTCCCTGAAAACCATATTTTCTTTGGCATCTAAATTAGATTTGCATTTTACTTTTGGTCCTTCTCAGTCTCTGCAGCCTTAGGTTCATTTTTAGATCAGCTGGTGTTTAGACCCTTTTGTCATCATTCAGAATTAAGCAAAATAACTGAGAAATGAAATGGTTCTGCTACCTGTTAAGCTCCTGGGGTGGTTAAATGAGGCACACCTGTAACCAATCAAGAAATGTACTAATCACATTGAAATGTCTTTTATTGGTTTCATAAAAAAAAGGAAACAAATTTTTTAGGTAAAAAGTCATTATTAACCCCAATGGCCCCTGGGATAACTCTAAGGTGCATTGAGATGCCTCTTGGGTGTTGACCTGTCCAGAGAAATTGCTTGGTAAGTATTGGTTAGTTTTAAACTTATTATTTTTAAATAAAAATCAGGACTGTCATTCATACTTATTAAATTAAAAATATGTCGTTGCTTTATAGTGTAATATAATGGTTTTTAAATAGTGTAAAATGTTTTCTTTTGGAGATCAGATTGGTCTTGTTTGAAAGTTACTATGTGTCAATCTTCAGCTATAAATTCATCCTGAGACCCAAGATATGGAACATCTATTTATGGAAGATTAGCTGTGGTGTCTGTCACTCAGCAGCCCAAGGGGCAGTGGTGAGGTCAAGTTCTAAAGTGAACCTCACACACAGGAAGATATTTCATGCAATGCAGAGCTGAAAGGGTCATACAGCTTGCTCATTTAACAGATAAGGAAAATGAGTCCCAAAGCAAGGGAAGGATTTCCTAGAGTAAGACATTTAGTTGTCAATTAAATGACATGCAGGTCAGAGATGGGAAGGTTGGTAAACTGACTATCTCTTCCCAGCCTTGGGTGCCAGTTTTTTTCTGTGCCAGTCCTCAGGGTTTGTTTAGACCAAGGCAGGTCTGGAATTGCCACACTGGATAAATGTTAATGTTGGGATTCACAAAGTATATTCAGTGGGACAAAATTAACTTAAATATATTGTACTATGGTTGAATACTTTTCAGACATGCAAGGAGAAACCAAAGAAGCCAGTAGATTTCTTTTCCTTCGAGGCTCTGTTTCTTGGAGCCATTACAATTGAATGTGCCTGCAAATCTCGTAGAGGGGTTAGAATGCTCAGCACTTCCCACACTTCTTGACAATGGAACCCTCTTCTCATGGACCAACTTATAAGACTAATGATTCTCAAGAACTCCTACTGGGAAAGGCCAGTCACAATTCCCTTGTTTACTTTTGAGGAAAGGAAGCCACAGAGAAGTTTTATGGGATAAGCTTCTATTTTGGAAAAAACTAATCTCAGGGGACTTCCCTGCTGGTGCAGTGGTTAAGAATCCACCTACCAAAAGAAGAAGTAAAATTGTCACTGTTTGCAGATGACATGATACTATACATAGAGAATCCTAAAGAGGCCACCAGAAAACTACTAGAGCTAATCAATGAATTTGGTAAAGTTGCAGGATACAAAATTATTGCACAGAAATCTCTTGCATTCCTATACACTAACAACGAAAGATCAGAAAGAGAAATTAAGGAAACAATCCCATTCACCATTGCAACAAAAAGAATAAAATACCTAGGAATAAACCTACCTACAGAGGTAAAAGACCTGTACTCAGAAAACTAAAAGACACTGATGAAAGAAATCAAAGATGACACAAATAGATGGAGAGATATACCATGTTCTTGGATTGGAATAATCAATATTGTGAAAATGACTATATTACTCAAAGCAATCCACAGATTCAGTGCAATCCCTATCAAATTACCAGTGGCATTTTTTACAGAACTAGAACAAAAAATCTTAAAATTTGTATGGAGACACAAAAGACCCCAAATAGCCAAAGCAGTCTTGAGGGAAAAAAATGGAGCTGGAGGAATTAAGACTCCCTGACTTCAGACTATACTACAAAGCTACAGTAATCAAGACATATGGGACTTCCCTGGTGGCACAGTGGTTAAGAATCCACCTGCCTAATGCAGGGGACACGAATCAATCCCTGGTCCGGGAAGATCCCACATGCCACGGAGCATCTAAGCCCATATGCCACAACTACTGAGCCTGCGCTCTAGATCCCATGAGCCACAACTACTGAGCCCATGTGCCACAACTACTGAAGCCCGCACACCTAGAGCCTGTGCTCTGCAACAAGAGAAGCCACTGCAATAAGAAGCCCGTGCACTGCAACAAAGAGCAGCTCCTGCTCGCCACAACTAGAGAAAGCCCATGCACAGCAACGAAGACCCAATGCAGCCAAAAATAAATAAAAAATAATTAATTAAAAAAAAACAAGGACAATATGGTACTGGCAGAAAAACAGAAATATAGATCAATGGAACAGGATAGAAAGCCCAAAGATAAACCCGTGCACCTATGGTCAACTAATCTATGACAAAGGAGGCAAGGATAGACAATGGAGAAAAGACAGTCTCTGCAATAAGTGGTGCTGGGAAAACTGGACAGCTACATGTAAAAGAATGAAATTAGAACACTTCCTCTTAGAGGAAAACATAGGAAGAACACTCTTTGACATAAATCACAGCAAGATCTTTTTTGATCCACCTCCTAGAGTAATGGAAATAAAAACAAAAATCAACAAATGGGACCTAATGAAACATAAAAGCAAAGGAAACTACAAACAAGATGAAAAGACAACCCTCAGAATGGGAGAAAATATTTGCAAACGAAGCAACTGACAAAGGATTAATCTCCAAAATATATAAACAGCTCATGCAGCTCAATATTAAACAAACAACCCAGTCCAAAAATGGGCAGAAGACCTAAATAGATATTTCTCCAAAGAAGACATACAGATGGCCAAGAAGCACATGAAAAGCTGCTCAACATCACTAATTATTAGAGAAATGCAAATCAAAACTATAATGAGGGGCTTCCCTGGTGGCGCAATGGTTGAGAATCTGCCTGCCAATGCAGGGGACACAGGTTCGAGCCCTGGCCAGGGAGGATCCCACATGCCGCGGAGCAACTAAGCTCGTGCTCCACAACTACTAAGCCTGAGCTCTAGAGCCTGCAAGCCACAGCTACTTAAGCCCGCATGCCTAGAGCCTGTGCTCTGCAACAAGAGAAGCCACGACGAGAGGCCCATGCACCGCAACAAAGAGTAGCCCCCGCTCGCCGCAACTAGAGAAAGCCCACACACAGCAACAAAGACCCAACACAGCCAAAATAAATAAATAAATAAATTTATTTATTAAAAAAAAAAACTACAATGAGATAACACCTCACACCAGATAGAATGGGTATCATCAGAAAATCTACAAACAACAAATGCTGGAGAGGGTGTGGAGAAAAGGGAACTCTCCTGCACTGTTGGTGGGAATGTAAATTGATACAGCCACTATGGAGAACAGTATGGAGGTTCCTTAAAAAACTAAAAATAGAACTACCATATGCCCCACCAATCCCACTACTGGGCATATACCCAGAGGAAAACCATAATTCAAAAAGACACATGCACCCCAATGTTCATTGCAGCACTATTTACAATAGGCAGGTCATGGAAGCAACCTAAATGCCCATCAACAGACAAATGGATAAAGAAGATGTGGTACATATACACAATGGAATATTACTCAGCCATAAAAAGGAACGAAATTGGGTCATTTGTAGAGACGTGGATGGCTCTAGAGACTGTCATACAGAGTGAAGTAAGTCAGAAAGAGAAAAATATCGTATATTAACACATATATGTGGAACCTAGAAAAATGGTGCAGATGAACTGGTTTGCAGGGCAGAAACAGAGACACAGATGTAGAGAACAAACGTATGGACACCAAGGGGGGAAAGTGGCAGGGGGTGGTGGTGGTGGGATGAATTGGGAGATTGGGATTGACATATATACACTAATATGTATAAAATAGATAACTAATAAGAACCTGCTGTATAAAAAATAAATAAAATAAAATTCAAAAATTCAAAAAAAAAAAAAAAAGAATCTGCCTGCCAGTGCAGGGGACACAGGTTCGAGCCCTGCTCAGGGAAGATCCCACATCCTGTGGAGCAACTAAGCCCATGCGCCACAACTACTGAGCCTGCACTACTGAGCCCGTGTGCCACACTTCTGAAGCCAGCACGCCCAGAGCCCATGCTCCGCAGCAAGAGAAGCCACAGCAATGAGAAGCCCACGCACCACTACGAAGAGTAGACCCCGCTCGCTGCAACTAGCGAAAGCCCGCATGCAGCAACGAAGACCCATTGCAACCAAAAATAAATAAATTTATTTAAAAAAACCCAAACTAATCTCAGGGGTAACCAAGCACCAGTCATGCCCACTCTAGGCAGCTGTCTACTGAAATGATAATTCCAGGGTGCAGCTATTTAGGCACAGTTTGGATCTGAGATTATCTGTTTAATTCAGGATCTGCAATGCCATCTTGGCCCTCCCTAAAGCATATCTTGAGTCACTGGAGAAGATAGAATTGACCCAGTTTTTCAGTGACCTCCAGACCACCTGTGTTCAATAGGTCAGCTAGACTGCCCATACCATTATGAACTGGATTTCAGGAATAGACCTGCAATTCAGGGTCTTCCTGGGGCTACACTGCACTTGAGAATCAATGGGACAATTATTGTCCACTGTTTACCCGCCCATATTTGCTATATTGTCAAACATTCCAACTTCCAATGTTATGTGACTAACCATGAAAACATTGCTGATAAACTCTCTCCTCTACACTTTCCTTCTTGAAAAACAAACTGTTCTGGTCCCGCTGACAGTGACAGAAAGGTGAGTTAGATATTAGTTCAAACTCTGTCAAGTGAGTTAGGCATTCCCAGACTGCTCATTACCTCACAAAGAGCGTTAAGAACTAGTTAACCTTTTTTTTTTTTAAAAAAAGAACTATTTAATAAATCACTCTCAAAGGATGGCTTAGGTAGGTTGGTTTGGCATATACAGGACCTCATAAAATGCCACCTCCTTCACATAGCCTTTTCTTGCTAACTAGAAAGTGGTACAGCAGCTTCCTCCCCTAAGACCAGCTCATACAATCACTAATGGACATGGAAATATATATTCAATTTAAAAAATTATCATCTAAGCTAGATGTACCTTTTATGTTGTAAATTCTATGGCTGCCTCTCTGTTCATATTTACATATACATGTATACACAAATACATGTAATGAATAATTTTTGAACACTAGACCTTATTTTTAACAACAACGTAATGACATATATTCAAACTAGTATTTGGGAAGTCATTTTCCTGGAAAGAAATCCACACAGACATGCATACACAGACATATGCGTGCAAGGATGCACACACACATACACACGTATATTTGTGTGTGAGGGCAAGAGTTGGAGGTACTGACTATGGAGTAAGTTCAAAGCCACACAAGAAAACCAGCTTTGCTATTTCATCTTTATATCTCATGTTGGAAACTCTTTAGGAATCAGCAATTTAAGGCTGACATTTTTTGAGACCTATTCATTTGCGAAGTTTGGTTGGCAACGGACAGTAAATTGTTGTAAATTCTGATAATTCACTCCATAACAATTGAATATCTATGGGTAGTGGGTTGAAAGGAGAATTTTGGGCTAGGCTGTGGAGAGGGGAGAACAGAAGCAAAACAATGAAAGCCCTTGGCTGTTCTCATTGCAATGCAGAGATCCAGAGACTCGCTGCTTCAAAGTCAGGACTCTCGAAACAAGGAAACTTAATGAAGAACACACTTAGAAGATAAACCTATGTCTAAGACCTCCAAGGAAGCAGGGACAGGAGAAGAGAACCTAGAAATGGATCAGAAGGTAATTTTAAAAGCTCCCTCTTCCATGTTTATGTGTTTTTCATCGTAGGGAGCATCAGTAGGAGGAGGTAGGAGTATTTAGAAGGGTGATTAGGCATATTGCTGAAATTTAGTATGTCTGATATGGATTTTGGAAAGCAAATAACACCTGGGAGTTTTGATAATTTGAGAAATTTCTTATTCATACCTACATATCCTGCTATGTTATTGAATCTGCATGTTTCACAATTGAATGTATTTAATTGTATACTGTATAATGTATTTCTGATGTATATTTGTTTAGCTACTGTCTCTACACTAAAGAGACAGTAGCTAAAGCTCTACACTATGTAGAAGAGAATAGCCATATGGCAATGTCAGAACATGCCATTTTCCACTGCTTAGCTCAGCATTCAGGGTCCTCCACAGCATAACTTCTACTTTAGAGTCTTCCATTACTTCTCTACATATACCTTACTTGACCTAAACCAGATTAATCTTCCTTCCTCAAACATGCCACACACTTTCCCACCCCTATGTTATTGCTCATACTATCTACTATTCCTGGAATGCTCTTCTCCCTGTCATTTCTGGATCTTAAAGTTGTGTCCAAAATTCACTCAAAAATGCTGTGTCCATGCTTTGGATTCAAGATGGCTGACTGAGCACACACATTTATTTCCACCTTTCTCAAAATCCTAATAAATTTTATGAAAAAGTTATTAATAGAATAAATGACAAATCAATAACAGGAATAAAACATGGTATCTACTAGAAAGTCTATACAAAATCTAATTTACAGTGAAAATAAGTGCTTTAATATACCTAGAAATACACTTATACTATTAATGTGCAAGACCTATATAACAAAAACCATAAAACTTTAATAATGGATGTAAAAAAGAATCTGGATGGGAAGATTACATTATCAAATATCAATTCTTGCAAAATAAATCTACGAATTCAATGCAATTATTAAAAAAGAATCCAAAAATAATTTTCATGGAACTTGATAAACTAATTCTCAGTACTTCTAAAAGAACAAAAGTATAAGAATATCTAAATGAATTTTAGAAGAATGAAGGCAGCTTGCCCTACAGATATCAAAACATACAAAAGAGCTACAATAACTAAAACAGTGTGGTACTGATTTAGGAAGAGTCAAATAGATTAATTGAATGAACACTTTTTAGGGAAATTGATAAGCCACTTCTAAAATTTATATAGAATATCCAAGACAGGTAGAGCCAAAACTCTCTTACAGATAATATGGTGGGAGGACTTGCTCTTCCAGACATCAAGGCAGATCATAAAGCTACAGAATTACAACAGTGTGGTATTGTAGACCAGTGGATAGAATAGGGAGTCCGGAAAGAACTCATACATATATGGATAAGATTGATACCAGAGGAGGAATTTCATCAGTGGGGAAACAATGGAATTTTTAATAAAAGGTGCTGGCATAATTGGCTATCCATATGCAAAAAATAAAATTAGATCTCTTGTTCATTATATAAAAAAAAAATTTCCAGATAGGTTAAACACAAATATGAAAGGTAAGACTCCTAGTATTTAGAAGAGTATACAGGAACACATCTTCATGATCTTAGGGAAGAATTTTTTTTTTTTTTAATTGGAGTATAACTGCTTTACAATGTTGTGTTAGTTTCTGCTGTACAATGAAGTGAATCAGCTCTATGTATACCTATAACCCCTCCCTCTTGGACCTCCCCCCCCTCCACCCATCTAGGTCATCACAGAGCACCGAGCTGAGCTCCCTGTGCTATACAGCAGGTTCGCACTAGCTATCTACTTTACACATGGTAGTGTATTTATGTCAGACCTAATCTCCCAATTCATTCCACCCTCCCCTTCCCCCTCTGTGTCCACATGTCCATTATTGAAAGCACTAGTCACAAAGGAGAAAATTGATGAAGTCGACTACATGAAAATTAAGAACTCCTGTTCATCAAATGTCAGTGTGAAACTAATGAAAAGAACCACAGAGAGGGGGAAGATATTTACAACATATATAACCATCAAAGGATTAGTATCCTTTATAGGATACTAATAGATCAATGAACAGGGGGCCAAGAACTCAACAGAAAAATGGGCAAGAGAATTAAACAGACATTTCTCAAAAAACAACAAAACATCCAAATGTCTAATAAACATAGGAAAAAGAGTTCAACTTTACTAGTAGTCATGGAAATGCAAATTAAAACCACAAGATTACATTATTTCACACCCATCAGACAGATGAAATTTAGAAAGCTTAATCTTAAGTGGTGGCCAGGTTAAGAGCATACATGTAAAGAATGTAAAAAATTCTTATCAATTTACATGATAAGAATGTAAATTGGTACCAACATTGGAAAACAGGTAGCATTATTTAATAAAGTTGAAGATAAGCATACTCCTCGACCTATAATTTACCTGCCTACTTACATACTCTGGTCAGTTAATTGTCTATGAGTACCAGAATACACATGCAACAATGTTCATTTCATCTTTGCTCTTAACTGACAAAAGCTGGATATACTCAGTTCCCCCTCACCAGCAGAATGGATAAATAGAAGTATTGTCATATTGTACAATAATTAAATTATTACACAATAATAAACATTATTATATGATAATATTATACAATAATAAAAAAAATGACATTAAGTGAAAAGTTGTTATAAAAATTACATACAGCATGAATCCATTATATAAAATTTAAAAACAAGCAACACTAAACTATATTGTTTAGGTGTGCATACAGAGGTGGCAAAACTAAAAATAAAAGCAAGGAAATTTTTACTCTCAAGGTCAGGATAGAGATGACCTTTTTGTACCTGAGTGATAGTTACATAAATGCTCACTTTACCACTGTTTGCTAAACTGTACACATAAGCTTTATACAGTTTTCTGTATATTATACTTCACAACAAAAACAAAATTAAAGTAAAAAACAAAAACAAAACCCCAGAAAGTAAAAGGAAAACAAAACAAGAAAAAACACAAGAGACTAGAAACAGACATCCATGTTAATTCAATAAGTGCTAAAAGTGGCATTTCAAATTCAATTTACTTGTTAATAGTGTCGAAACTGGAAAGAAGAGATTGCCTGATTTGACTGCATATGGATTTAAAACATCTCTATGGCCACACACACCACAAACAACTTGGAGGAAATACAACACACAGAAGAAACACATGGCCAATAGCTATAATATAGTAAGAATGACTGGGGCTTCCCTGCTGGTGCAGTGGTTAAGAATCCGCCTCTCAATGCAGGGGACACAGGTTCGAGCCCTGGTCTGGGAAGGTCCCACATGCTGCGGAGCAACTAAGCCCGTGTGCCACGTCTACTGAGCCTGTGCTCTAGAGCCAGCAATGAGGACCCAACACAGCCAAAAATAAATAAATTAATTAATAAAATTTTTTAAAAAAAGAATGACTATAAATCAGTGTAGGTGGGGAGATATGGGCCAATAATACACTGATCAATAAACATATGAAAAAATAACCTTTATTAGTAGTTGGTAAAGTGCAAAATAGAAAAAAATAATATATAATATGCAGGAAAATTTAAAATACAATGTAATTATTTGTGCAATTATATATTAAACTTATTATATTATAAAATAATTACAAAATGTAAAAATTAAGGGGATTATTAAAACCTGAGTCTCCTTCTAGCTTTACCTTTCCTAGTGTATGACTTACACCCTCATGCTCTGCCCACAGACATTACATCTGTGTCCCAGGCCTAGAGAAGGGTGGAATGGCAAGAGGAAAACAGTACATGCCTGCTGAATCTGACCCTGCTCCTCGGTAAAATCATACCTTTCCCAGAAGGCTTATTCTCTAGAATTACACTTAAATCTTATTGGCAAAACTATGTCACAGTTTTCCCCTAACATTTAAGGAATTGAGGAGGAATGTATTTTTTAAATTAGCATATTTCTGTCCCAAACTAAATTGCGGTTCTGTTAAAAAGCAAGAAGTGCTTAGTCAACTCCTGCTGCAGGATGGAAGCACCTAGAACAGTGCCTGGTACATTGTACATAATAAATATTAGTTAAAGGAATGGGAATTTTCATATTATAATCTACATAATCCCCAGAATGACAGTGAGGGGCATCAAGATGAGACCTGTGTACCAGGAAATTAGGTCGGATAGAACAAAAGGCTCCCTGAGAGATCTAAGATGAAATGCATATAACTATAAAATGCTACTTGATGTCTTTGAAAACACCAAGAGCGGATTTAGACAGAAAGTTTGAGGTAGTGATAAGCCTCTAGAGTTGTGCTGTTAACACCATATCCACCAGCCCCATGTGACTATTTAAGTTTAAATTAAACAAAAAAAAATATAAAAACTCAGTTCTGCAGTCATGCCAGCCATATTTTGAATTCTCAATAACTGCATGTGGCTGGTGGCTACCATCTTGGTGGTGCTGGTATAGAACTTTTCCTTGACTGCAGAGAGTTCTATTGGATACTGCTTATTTGGAAAAATGAAGCTGATGGAGAAAAAAAAGGAGAGAGAGCAAACAACAACAACAACAACAACAAAAACTATCAACTTGCAGAAAAACAAACCCTTGTGCAGGGAAAGAAAAATAATCATAATATATTTATGGGGTTCAGCTATGAATGGCCTTTTGCTAATCATTATAACGTAAACATTGAATTCTGAATTACATAAATAGAACATTATTGGGAGGATAGAGATGGGAGATGAGGCTTGTGTCTGGTGAGAGTGGGGGTTATGTAAAAGAGAACTAAAGCCTGATCTTCCAAGGTGGGAACCTGACAGATAATACCAATGACTGGAAAAATTAGAAAAGAATAATATAGACATTTTGTTGAA
Source organism: Eubalaena glacialis (assembly GCF_028564815.1). Classification (NCBI taxonomy): domain Eukaryota; kingdom Metazoa; phylum Chordata; class Mammalia; order Artiodactyla; family Balaenidae; genus Eubalaena; species Eubalaena glacialis. The sequence goes on along the minus strand of NC_083716.1, from coordinate 161,185,502 downwards.
TGTGTAGAGATAAATAACAAAAGATTCAGTTAAAAGGGTTAAAATTATTGTTTCCAGGGTGGGAAAAATAAAGGAATAGTGAAAACAGGAGGCACTGATTTTAGTAACAAGCCTTGCAAAACTATTTGATTCTTAAATGATGTGCAGATAAAATTTGGTTAAAATAATTAATAAAATCAAACTGCAGCAACAAAAACTCTTTTACAATGCCATTTCCTCCATCAAATCTTTTCTGGTCCCCAGACGTGACACTTCTATACTTTGATATTTCAGAAAGCATCATCTGAAGCTCTGCTATTGGTACCTAACTGTACCCTGCTTTGTTTTGTAGCCAATTATATAGGCTTATAGCCAAACTCCTATTGATTCATAAATTCTTAGACTAACTACAGACTGGTTTTAGAAGCTTCACAATATTTTGGTATTTCAGTCTAATATAGAGTAAAGAGTAAAGATTCCAATAAAATGTTTAAAGATGTAATAATAATTTTAAAATAATAATAGCTAACATTTATTGAGCACTTACTATGTGTAAGGCATATGATAAGAAGCTACCGATAGATCAAGGTGTCAATTGATTCTTTTTCCACAGAAGAGGCCATTGATAGGCCAGAAAAATAGAGGTGCTCTTTCATCTCGAGGGCATAACTCCAGATAAGCATTAATCTATGCCTATTTTTTACTTTATATATTTTTTATACTATATATATATTTTTAAAGGCCCGTATTATTTTTCAATTTAACACCATCTTTTAAAAAGCACATAATGAATAGTAAGTCATAATTCTTCTAGTTTGCAGCTGCCAGGTGAATGAATGATCTCATAATCCACACAAATATTCCTTGGTCATAAAACCCATGGAAACAAAGTGAACAGGTATAATTAATTCAGATGATAAAATGATGTTCAAATTTTACCACCATATGAATCATGGAAGGGGGAGAGGTACGTATGTTTGAAATGTGACATTACTTCCTAACATTTAACCAAAAAGAACTATAACAATATGTTTAGTTTCAAATCCATATCAAGATGTGCATGACCCATGGGGTTTTTGCCTTAGTACAGGGAAGCGGAAAGGGATTCAATCAGTGAAAATTGTCTTCAGGTAGAAAATTGTTGGATGATTTTTACAAAGTCAATGTCTTACACTCTGACTTGCATAATAGAGCATTATCTTCTAGTAATTTACTGATTTCCATTTTATCTGCCCTTGCTGTTCAGAAATTGAACCCTTTTGTGCCTGCATTCACACTTTGCTTCTAGGAGGCATTTTAGTAAATAGAAAATCAGTAACCCAGTTACATATGAGAGAGGCTCTGCATTCCTAGCAGCTAGGAATGCCTAGAAAGGGAGAAGGTGATGAACATGATTTGGCATCCTCCCCGCCTGGTTTAGTAATAGAAAAATGATGGGGCCTAATCTCTCTAATTACGCCCTGTGGATACCTTACCAGGTGTCACCATCAAGTATTTTCACCAATCACTTCATTTTATCACATTTTTAAAAACTGGTTTTGCCAACTTGATGTTTTCTGCATCTTATCCCTCTGTTTCTTTCACATCAACACCTGTAACTTATCTGTGGCTCACCTGGTGAGCTGTATATGAGCGAGCATATTTATCTCCATGAAGATTGGAAAATTGACAGGAAGAAAGCAGTTGCAGAAGGTTAAAGCCCCTCAAAGTCATGCTGATTTTCTTCTAAATTCTTTTGCATGAATATGGTATTAAACAGAGCTGTAGGAAATGAGAGATTAAACATAAATTTGAACCCCATACTCTGGAAGTTAGGTAAAATTCCATTACATTTGAATACTTCTATGCAAGCAATTTGTTACCCTTTATCCTTTAGTGGAATTGATGAACAGGTGGTTTTCAGAAGATCACTCAGTATATTTAGCTTCTGAAATTTGAGCGACTCGAGATCTGATTGGCTGCTCTGGCCACATGATAATTCGGAGCCCAGGCTCCTCGCTGGCTCTTGCCTGGGGTTCTCAGGAGGGGAGAGTTGGGAGAGGCTTTGCTGCTGAGGAAATTTATTTGGTAGATTGAAGGTAAGGCCAATTTATGGCTTTTTCTGTAATATTCTTTCAGGAGATATTCCACAACTTCCCTTGAAGTATTTTCCAAAGTTTGGGTTATAACTGGGGTAATGAGTGATGCAAATGTGACAAGGAAAGTCTGTAACCCCTTTGCCCTACTCAGACCTTACTAATACGTAACATGTAGTGTGTGATTAGAGTCGAGTCCTATATTAATCAATTTATTGCTTGACTGAGTTGGCTCTCTTGTCTAACAAATTTTTTTTTTCTAAATATATTAGTACAGAAAGGATCTATGTTCTACGTTCCTATATTTATCTGGTTCTACTGGGCTTCATTTGCCTCAGAAGGAGCAACAGTTTTGCTAGCGTAACAAAACCAGCCACAGCTGCGGTATTGATTTACATGGCAAATATCTTTGGGCGAAGGGACAGCTGCTCCAAATCATCATCCACTTTTATCAAGAGAGAGTCCTACTCTCTGGCGTCAAACTAAGAAGGCCTTGGGAGATCCTTTTGCTAGTTCCTGAATTAGAAGCTTAGGCCAAAGACCCACCATCTCATATGTACTTCAATCAATGCTTTAACAATTTGTTATTTTTCAGGTTTGAACAGAGCTACAGAAACAAAACGGAAAAATCCACACAGGCCAATGGTGTTCGGGAAGAGAATAACCCCATTGCCTTGAGGTTTCTATTTTTTCTTTTAAAGTCTGTTGACAGATTTATTTTTATGTGTTCTAATTTGAAGCATAGGATCTATTGCATACAGTGTAGTAGAACAGGATGGAGACCTAAGGCAGCCCTCCTAGAATTTTGGTGCTACCAGGAAAAACTCCAACTTTTTCTGAAAGCCAAGCTGAACTTTCACTAAAATTTTTGCTTGAAATTTTACTTGAAAATACTGTTCTCCAAGTATCTGGAAATGTAAATACTCTGTACCTTTGAATCCAAACCCTTTACCTCCCTTACCTCAGCTTCCTTTTACAACTTTAGCTAAATTGATCATGTAGCTAGAAGTAGCAATATGAAACATATTGCTGCGGGAATCAAGAGAAAGAAATTTGAAGCCTCAGTTTTTTTAGACCTGTATTTAAATCTTTTCTCACTTAGCCTGCAAAAGTATATGAATATGTAGAATGGATTAGCCTTAAATTCTGTTTTTAGAATGTTATAAGATGGTTTCAGTCCTGGGGATAGATTCTAATGTATTTTCTAGTGTATAGATTCTAATGTATTCTCATTCGTCTGGAACATGAAAAGTTTGTAGGTGCCACTACTACTCTGGGAAAATGGCAGATGACGAAGAATATGAGGAGGTGGTGGAGGTAAGATTTTTTAAAATCCTGACTCTGACAGCAGAGAATTTTATGTGGCGACAATCAAAACCGTGTAGGTGAACTAATCATTCGAAAAACACATTGTCTATTATAACTTCTCAAGGAGTCATCATTAAAGCATAAGAAAGGAATATTTTACGTTCAGTTTCACTATAATTATGTGGGAGTAGAACTGAAAAGAAGTATCACTGTTTCCCACTTCTGCTTTTCTTTAAACTCTCAGAAAAAAAAAAAAAAGTGTGGGGTAAAGGCGGATTTTCATTTGTCTTCTGAAGCTACATTCTTCCCCACTTCCCAGACCCCATGATCAAAGGGACTGAGGGGATGAAGAGAAAGTTGTGAGAACTGAACTCTATTTCTTAGTGTCTGCACAGCCACAGAGGAAAAAGAGCTACTTACTCTTTGCTTCAATCAGCTAATTATCTACGTATAGGGCGAAATGGACCAAGTGTTCAGAATAATATATATATGAGCTTATAGACATATGGGAGATTTTATATATGTTTATGTGCACACACATACATATATAAAAGCAAACTCATGAGTTTATTTTTACTTGTCTCACAAGTGACTGCTGGAGCCACACTTCCCCACCAACTTCAATATATTTACCCAAGGGAACAAGACTACCTTTTGCATTTGAATTTTGAAAAAAAACAAAGATCATAGTGGACATCTTGAAATATTCCCTCAAGATTATTGGTGGATATCTGACATGAGTTATATAAAGTTGTTAATTGTTTATTTTATATTTATGTATATATTTTATATTTATTTTATTTTGTTTTTATTATGTTGTGGGTTTTCTTTACCACTTCTTGCCTTTAGCATCCATGTGATACATTGCCATTGAATCTGAAGGTCCTTAATAATTACCAATTAACCATGATGATATACACATGTGAAAATCTCTAAGTGCCCAAGATACATGGAGGCAGCTTTGAAAATCTGTGCTTTTTAATAAGAATGAAATTAACTTTAAGAGTTACCCAGAATCAAATTCAAATTGAACGTGCCAAAATTTGTCTTTGGAAGATTATTTTATGGAGCAGTTTATATTTAGGTCAAGAAAATTTTATTCTACAAATAAAATTGCTTTTATTACTGAAGGATATGAAGAAGAAGAAGGAAAAGAAAAAAAAACCCAGACTGAGCCTCATTCAATATAATGTTCAACTTCTCTGGCTTAAATGCCAAAGGTCATGTCTTCAGTGTTCAATATTATCACTAGTGCATTTTACATACATCCCTGATGGTCAGAATAATCACTATGAAGCACTAACAAAATTATAAATTAAATTGCCTTTCCTATGATGGTAATACCAGGAATACTTTTTAGCCTCTAACTTAAATATACCTTGTCTTTCTTAAAATAATTGTGTTCATTGGTCCCTGGAAATTGTCCTTAGTGCTAGATTTGATGGATTTAACTAGATGTCATAAAAATGGAGGAGGCTATTTTTAGGCATCTCACCCTTGCCATTTTGTTCCCATTACTGCTTCTGGGTCTGACCAGCAGGTGATAAACTAATAGACTTTCTGCCAGAGAGAATTGAACCAAGGTCTCTCTGACCTCAAAAAAGATGCCATGAGAATGGGATGGTGGCAGATTTAAGAAAATGGGCAGGGAAGAATTCACAAAACAGACAGGAACTAGCTTTAAAATTATATCTCCTGGGGATCTTGGACAACTAAATAAAATTGTACTGTCATTCTGTACTCAAACTTAAACTTGGAAAGAAAGGAAAAGGCAAAGATGTACTATCTAATTAGTGGCACAGCTCTAAAAAAAAAAAAAAAAGTGAGATTTGGCATGCAAGTTTATGCCAATCATTTGGATAATGTTGCCTTTTTTGGTAAGCTTTTTTCTAAGACATATTTACTAATGATGAGAGTCCAGCAAAGGTAAAATTTGATGGCTGCCAAAGAGCTGCTTTTACTTGGATGCTAAGAAAATCCAAAATAGTTGTGAATCATTCACTTTAGTTTAAAATTTCTTTTCAAGCCACTGATGTTTTGTGTGGCCAGAAAAATGGTTCCATGTAGATCAGCATCAAACAGCATTTCCTGAAGTGTCCAAATGATAGTTCCCATGTGATGAAGGCACAGCACATAAAAAAGATTCTCTGTCCTGTAAGAGCTTGTGGTTTATGTTGCTATGTGTAAGGACACAGAGACAGAATTAGATTTCAAATTTTTAAAAAATAGTACAGGAGCAAAGAAAGCACAGGAGTGGGGGACGTTAAGCAAGTTTTATGCTAATTTTACTGCAAGTGAAACAGACCATGTGGCCTACTGACAGTGGTTAAGTAATTTGATGAGAGTTCACTGAACCAAGGGCAAAAGAAAGGCCCCCGAGGGGGATTTTGCCTTCAGTGTTTTTTCCTCCCCCCAAGAATATGTTTTGGTGGTAAAGAAAATATGAAGCATAAAATGTTATACATTTTGTTAACTGAGAAAATGAACCAAGTGTTTCATTTTTATCCCTTTCCTTGTATGCCTCGGACTAAACTAGTCTTTCCTTCTGTTCACCCAGCTTTGCTGGGTGATGCTGGGGGCAGGATTCCACTCTCCTTAGGCATCTGAAACAAAATGTCAGCCAGTTCCTATCCACGTCTATTTATTGCTAGTGATGTCAGAAGTAGTTCAAAAGTAGATTTGACTTCATATCCAGCCTGCAGGCATCTCAGAGCCATCAGTGGCAAATCGCTGCCTAACTTTCCCACATTTTGTTGATGAAGAATTTCACCATAGCAACCCTTTCAGGACCATCATGCTACTAGAAGCGATTTGCTCATCACTCCAGAAGAAACTCTTTATTACTTAGTACTCAGGGTGGTATAGGGATAATTGAGATGTGTCTATGCCTTCGGATCTATCATTTCCATGATAACAATATTTTAAAATTTTATTCACACTGAGGTTTCTGGTTTTCTTCTTTTTTATTGTTAGTCAGCAGTGAGTTTTATCACACACAGTTCCTCTCTGCCAACCCACACACTCAAGATATTGGTTTTTTTGTTTGTTTTTTGTTTGTTTTTTAAAAATTTATTTTATTTATTTATTTTTGGCTGTGTTGGGTCTTCGTTGCTGCGTGCGGGCTTTCTCTAGTTGTGGCGAGCGGGGACTACTCTTCATTGCGGTGCACAGGCTTCTCATTGCGGTGGCTTCTCTTGTTGCGGAGCATGGGCTCTAGGTGCGCAGGCTTCAGTAGTTGTGGCATGCGGGCTCAGTAGTTGTGGTTCACGGGTCCTAGAGGGCAGGCTCAGTAGTTGTGGCGCACGGGCTTAGTTGCTGCACAGCATGTGGGATCTTCCCGGACCAGGGTTTGAATCCGTGTCCCCTGCATTGGCAGGCGGATTCTTAACCACTGTGCCACCAGAGAAGCCCAAGATATTGTTATTATATTCTTTTCTCAGCAAACTCTATCTAGGGTACCATAAGAAAAAATTTTACTTGTCTCAAGTAAAATAGCTTCACCAGATAAGTAGCCAGCGTCAGACACTTTTCTCATCATTCTGTCTGCATCTCCTTGTCCAGTCTGAGGGCTTTCACTGTAGCTACCCTGATGTTTCACATAGTTGGAATGCGTTCCAAAATGTCAACAGCCTCCCTCATCTACTTCCTTCCCACAAATATTGAAAACCAACTGGACTAGTGAAATAAGCCAAGTGGTTCTACTGAGGCAGAGCAGAGGTGATTTCTGCTTTGGTTCTCATGATAACTTTGTTTTCTATTTATAGTATCACACAGGGGAGACAGTCTATGAAGAGGTGTGGGAGGAGGTAAGACCCAGCCCACACCTGCACGAGCTGCATGCTCATTAAAGCAGAAGGAGCCTTCTCCTCTCTCAGACTCCCAGGGCTGCTGAGCTGGCAAAAGGGAGAATCTGGAGGATCACTCACCTGTGTGCCCAGCAGCCGGTGTTAAAAGAATGAACGTTACCTGTTTTTACTATTCAATATATCCAAGATGGCTAGGGATGGTTTCCCCTGTTACTCGTGTTGTATTTTTGGTGTAGGTGATGCTTATTAGAATAACGTCATTGGCTATCACCACTCTCTTGACTGCAGCAAAGGTATTGCCTTGGACTTGTGATTTGCACGGGGACCAACAGTTTTATTGTGTAGTGTCATAACTTCTGGGGCACCAGCTCTGCCAAAAGAGATGGCACCTCCAAGCCTTTGTTCTTGATGATACAATAAAATGCTACTTAGATTTTGGCACATTAGGAATTCTGAGAAAGTCATTTCCATAAATATTCCAAGTTGGAACTTTATTTTTCAAGCTCTCTCATGCTTCATTTTCTGCATGGAGCTGTTTCTCTTGAGCATGACAAATAGTGATATGGATGGCTAACCCTGAAGCCTGCATAAAAACTAACATCTGTAGATGTTGTAAATTGGTTAGTTTCTCACCATCAACCATACATCAGTAATAATGGGCAGAGAGCAACCTATTAACAATGATCTGACAAGAGTAGGGGTAGTCGTCATAGATGTACAATTTCCTTATCATTTAGGTTTCTATTTTCATAATTGATGCTGGAACTCTTCCTTTGGTACAGATGATATAAGCTGTGAAGGAAATTTTACTATGAGATGGATTGAAGATTTAGCAACTTATCTTCTTTTCTTACATACTGTATTTTTAACCTTGGACTAGACCCAAACTTTGGACCTTCATTTCTTCCACTATAAAGCCTGTTGTAAGAAACAACAATCTCCCACCTACCACATACGTAGGACTGTTGTGAGGCTAACCAATTACCCCATTATGTTGTCATCATTATTCTTGTCCACGTAAGCATTTATTAGTGTAAATGACACTCCAGTTCACATTCATTTTTTTAAAGCATCTTTATTGGAGTATAATTGCTTTACAATGTTGTGTTAGTTTCTGCTGTATAACAAAGTGAATCAACTCTACGTATACACATATCCCCATATCCCCTCCGTCTTGTGTCTCCCTCCCACCCTCCCTATCACACCCCTCTAGGTGGTCACAAAGCACCGAGCTGATCTCCCTGTGCTAACTGACTAAGCCAAGAGAATGGTAATCACTTGTAATATTGATGTGATTCATTTTTTCAAGTTCATCATTCTTTGTCTCATACTACAGAATGCTTAAAACACCTGCAGAACAAGCAACTAACTTTTTCTTAGAATCATTTAAAAGTTAATATTAAAGTCAAGAATTTGAGCTTTATTTGATTGTCTTCATTTTTTTGTTCCCTGATCCCAGTTTGCTTTTACTTTACCCATGCAGTTTAAGAAGATTTTTAAATGTTTGAAAATATTTTTATTTTTGATTTTTATCCTATCTTAAAGTGTTCCTTTAGGCAAATGGAATTTTAAGGTAATGTTGCAAGTCAGTAAAGAGTAACCATTTTATTCCATGCAATCTGACACAATCAGCATTCAGATTTATGTCACACAATATGCCTTCACATGGATATAGCATGTGATTTCCTGCTTTGGCCTGCTTTAGATGTGGAGAAGTAACACCAGGGATATCAGTCTGACTTGAAGTTAGAATAATATATATCAAGACTATGGTATCGCAGTTTTTACTTTCATAACAATGTTGTCAAATTTTGACATAACTGCATGTCAAATTTTCAGACAGTAACAGAAATCTATGAAACTACAACAACAAAGACATCTGACTATGGGCAAGCAGAAACTTCCAAACCGGCACTGGCACAGCCAGTACCAGCAAAGCCGTTGGAGAGGAAGAGAATCATTCGAAAGAAGATGGACTGTTCAAAGTTCATGACCCCTTACATTGCACACAGTCAGAAAATGCAGGATCTCTTCAGCACAGTAAGTTTCAAACAACTTCTGCTTATCTGGTTCTATTATTGAGAAATTTCTGATCTCAACCAACTCTGTTTTGGATGCTGGGTGGATTTTGTTTCTCAACCATGTATGAGACAAAACTTATTTTACAGAAATATAATGTCTTGTAACTCTTGAGTTCTGCTTTCAGGTAATTTACTTGCACCATTGCAGCATCAGGGGAAGCATCCTTATTGAAATTATCCCCACAAAATAAGCATAAGGCCAACTATAAAGCATTTACTGGATTTAATCACTATTTGTTAGCCAGTCTAGAATAATGAAATCATAGTTATAGATTTATAGATTTAGATATAGATTTATAGATATAGATTTAGTTGAAATCAGTTCACAGAAGCTAAATAGCACTTATCTACACTATGTCTGAGCATGATGCCCTTCAAGTAGACTAGCTAACAGTATATAACAAGGTCTCTAGGAGGTATAGTGAAAAAGAACGTGTAGTTTAAAAAACCAGGATCAGACTAAGAACTCATGTGAAACTGAGGATCAGAATGTTTTACTGTACCTTGGAACAGCAGTTTTTTAACTGTGGCTGCACATTGGAATTCCCGAGAAGCTTTAAAACTACTGATGCCCAGGCTGTTCTAGTTTAATTGGTCCAGGCAGGCCTGGGACCTGTAGAGGAGGATTTTTAAAAGCTTCCCAGCCTCTAATGTGCAGCCCAGGTTGAGAATCACTGCTTTTGATGATCCCTGGTCCTTACATTTCCATGTACAGTTCTGTAAGTTACACTGACTGGCAGCAGGTTTAGACCCCTTTGAATGGATCTAACTTGTTGATTGTCCAGAGTAGACGGAGGTCTCACTAGGTGGCCTGATTGCACATCCTCTGGAAGTTTGAAAAAGATGAAAGGTACTCAGGGGAACATCGGATTATATAGGATTAATGCTTATGTCAAAAACATCCTGTTGTGGTTGGCCAATAAATATTCATTTCTGGTTGAGTGTTAACTACTGGGGACTATTTGGTAAATTTCTAGTTCAGATTCTTGAATGATCTAAAATTTAGGTTTTCTAAAATTTAGATTTCTAAAAACAAGATTATCTTGCCTCTTTTATCACAGTCGTATTCAGCAAAGATAGAAAAATTTATCTGTCAATTTATTGCCACAAAAATCTCATTAATTCAGACACTAATATTCAAGAATTTCTGATGGTCTGAACAAAATGTTGGCAAAGGTTTGTAATATGTTTAAAGTGATTAGTAATGAAATCAATAGTATAATTTAGATTGTTGACTATTCCACTTGAGTCTTCCTGAAGCATTAATAATGATAAATTATGCATATTATTGTTAAAGCAAGAACTCGTATATTTAGCAGAAATAATAAAATTGCATTCCTTTTCAAAATACTCATAATTTAGACTTCCCATTAATTCAGCTGGTGTCTCAGTTATCTAAATTACTGAGATTTAGCTGCAACTTCTGAACTGAATATTTTTGCATTGTATTAGCAATCAAATCTTTTCAGACTTGACTCAATTTCTATACTTATTTCCTAAAATTATTGAGGTTCCAGCTTTTTATGTGTGAATTCAGACAATAAAAATATTGAAAGAATCATTTTAGGGCATTTCCAAGACAATATTTTATAATAAAATTTCTACTGTCTCCAGTATTCAGCCATGTTTAGGAAGAACAATTAACATATCTATTTTAGTTTTTGTTGAGAATCAGGGTAGGGGACAAAAAGAGAGCTATTATAATTAATAATTGTTATAACCTGCAAGATTAAAAAAAAAAGATGGGGATGTGTGCATTGCCTGAAAGTTCTGCTGCTGTGTTGTTAGGTTTTAGGCTAATATCTGATATTCTTTTTAGAATAAATACAAGGAGAACTATGAGAAAGCAAAAGGACAGCCATACGCCATCACAACTGATACCCCAGAACTTCGCAGAATCAAGAAAGTACAAGATCAACTCAGTGAGGTGGGCTGCATTGCTAAAATAAAGGAGAGAGACATTTCAAAAATATGCCTACTACTGGGAATTTGAGGGCTTTAAATAGGTGCGGAGAGAATAAGGGGTCGAATTACAATGAGCCAGTCCAGAAATCTAGAGGAATCAATGGCCATAGATTATGCTGCTGTAAATGTGAACCTAAAGAGATTTCTAAAAGCTTGGCTTAAAGGTGATGTGAGATGGGAGTTCCAGCTCGCTGTGATCCTCCATACTGGAGCACAGGGAGGCTGAAATTTGCCCGGGAAAGCAGACACGCAGTAAATACAGGTGCTCTGTAGATCTTTGGAGATCACAGTTTTCTACCTAAAATGCAGAAACTTGGCTTTGTGATGCAGACATAGAGTGATTGGGTCAGTGCTCTTTATTATAAGATATTCTTTAATATACTCATATGTTCATGCCTGTCATGAGTTCTAATTTTACATTATTTTTGCAGGTTAAGTATCGAATAGATGGCGATGTTGCTAAAACTATTTGTCACGTAGACGAAAAAGCGAAGGACATTGAACATGCAAAGAAAGTGTCGCAGCAAGTCAGTAAGGTAAGGTCATGGGATGGATAGCTGGGGTACTAAATAGCATGTGCATTGTCTCTGCCTGGCCTTAGAGGAGAAAACTGGACTGGCCAGATCCTGCTCACCAGTCTCACTTGAACCCATAGGCATGGTGGGCTCTAATGGCAACACTTGTCAGGGAGGCTGCACAGGTGACTGAAGTGGCCGGTCAGAGCTATGGGAGTTGGAAAGCCCAGGCCCTGCCACTCAGCTCCAGGCAGGTGCTGCACAGAATGCGGTCCCAGTGTCACCAGAATCTCTTATTTATTTTTTAAAGAAGTTGGGAGGTGAATTTTTATGAAAAATCTCCAAATTTCAAAGGTAGGCAACTAATTAAAACATTTTTAAAAAATACCATCTAAGTCAAACACATCTACCATCCAAATTCAGTGAATGACTGACAGGTTGCAACCTTTGAAAAGAATCCCTAGAGAATCAGAATCATGATTTAGTTTACAAAATTAGGCTTTTCAAGTAAAAGCTTACTAATGCAGGCAAATTATCATGGGATGTCGACATGGTCAATGTTTCCATAATTGATGCTGGTGGCACATCAGCAGGCTTTGCATGAGGACAACTTGGGTTTGAAAGACTCTTCATAGTGCTCTCCTTTGTGCTGTAAATCCTCATGCCCTTGTGGGAGACATCAAGCCACAGGTCCTCTGTTCTTTCTGTCCAGGTTTTATACAAGCAGAACTGGGAAGACACCAAGGATAAGTACCTGCTTCCTCCTGATGCCCCTGAACTTGTCCAGGCCATCAAGAACACAGCCATGTTCAGTAAGGTAAGGGCCTCTGTTCTGTTGCCACTTCTATCTTCTCGTGTCCTCCCACACGTCATGCAGAGGGATACCCCGTAAACCCTGGCTAATCTGGAATACGGTTCCCCAACCATTTTGTGAGTAACCTTGAGACATGTGGGGCTGCAGGGATAGGGCTGGCCAGGAGGAACTGAGAAGAAAGCTCTTGGGCCAAGTAGAGGAGAGGGTCTGAACAACCGGGGAAAACAAAGATGCACCTGAGAGCCTGCTGTGAGACCCACAAAGACCCACAGAGTGTAGAGCCTGTGCTACACTTTGGATATTCCCAGCTGTCACTTTCATTAAAGCTTTAATTTTCTCACTCTTATTAAAGGTTTATTAAAGGTTTAAGCACAGCAATTATGCTAAGTGCTTCCTGGCTCCTTACATTTGCATTAGTACTTGCTGCAGGAGGCAGGTACAGTTACAGAGGGGAGATGAAACAAAATCAGACACATCTGCCCTTCTGTAAATAAGACTTGTCAGGAGAAGCTGGAGAAGCTATTAATAAATATGACTTGGATTGAATGGAATTTGTGAATTCCACTTACCTTTGCTCTCACCTTGCCCTGGGTTCTTTATGCCATTGATGGATGAATTCAAAATTATATATTTCAAGTAAGTGTGTTCTCACGTTCTCATAACTTTCATTCTTCCCTGATTTAGAAACTTTACACTGAAGACTGGGAAGCTGACAAAACTTTGTTTTATCCATATAATGATAGCCCGGAGCTGAGGAGGGTTGCCCAAGCCCAGAAAGCTCTCAGTGATGTAAGTGCAGTGCAGTGTGCACATTTGGGAGTGTGGAATCAGGACACCTCGAATTATGTCTTCTAGCCAGAAGTTCATTGCAACTCCTCCTATAAAAAGACTAAGTGCTATTATTTCAAAGGAGTACATATAGAATCATTATAATTTATGATGTCTAATTTAAATTAGATTTTATAATTTATATTACATATAAGTTAGTCTAATGCCCTCTTCTTACTGGTGAGGAACCTGAGTCTAAGGTCACATAAGTAGTTAGTGGCAGAGCCCAGACCAAAAACCTCGTCTTGTGTTCCTAAGACCAATGTTCTTTCCGCTAGAGCATGTGTCCTTCTATCCCGCTGGCTGGAGTTAAGTTTTTCTGTGACATTAGAGTGGCATTTAAAAAAACTTATTGGGATTATAGCCACCTTCCCAAATGTATTAAGGGAACAATGTTATTGAAGGACTTTGATTTGCTATCCTAATCATAAAGTCTGAACTGTGGTATGTCCCCTACTTCTGCACGGGGCACCTGACTACGTACTTGTCCAAACACCTTTGTGTGGTTATCTCACAAAGAGCTCTCACCATTGAGTGTACATAGAGGATATTTCAGAGTTAGTGAAAAAAAAAAAAAAAAAAATTCAGCAGCCCCACTGGCCAGAATTTTAGTATCCTAGACCTTGAAATCTTTATTAGAGGAACTTAAAAGGCATAATAGAGCTCTTAGAATTGAGAGCAGCAGCAGCAAAGATGACCACTTGGGTCCAGCACTAGCCCTTGTTTTGAGGTAATTTATTTCTTGACCCCTTGATTTGCTAGAGGCCATACTGAAAATAAGACTGCTCTAGGCTTCAGGAAAACACTGTATTATAGAATGAGACATTGTCTTTCATTCAATAGACCCCTGAATCTCTTATGTTCAACATAGACTTAAGTCACTTGGCATCTTGAGACTCATTAGAATGCATCCTAGGATCCTATCTTGCCCTGAACTGAAGTTATACATACTCATTTGAAGGTATCTCCAACTTCTGAGCTCTATTTTTTAATTTGTATCATTTGATATCAACTGCAAGTTTAATAGACATATTTCTATCCCAGTTTGCATATAATTGATTAAAATATAGCACAGATATAATCCTATCCTTCCACAGGGTAAACTAGGAAATAATGGAGGCATAACAAAATTTTAAGGCCAGCTAGTAAATGGCAGCAATTTTAATGGGAACCTTCTGCCTTTCTTTTAAGATTAGCTGTTTGGTTTTGAATCTCATAAATGTACAATGTTGTTGTGTGGCCTTTATCAAGTGATCAATAATTTTTTTATTGAAAGTCCATTATGCATGCATACCTGGCAGGATGAAAAAGTACAAGAAATTTTCATCCTTTCCCCCTGAGAATTTAAAACCAGGCTGGTAAGATGAAAGTGTTATATAACAAACAACAAGACAAAAATAAAAAAACAAAAACAAAAAAGCCAAACCCAAACCCTACAGTCTAATATTTGCTAAGAGAAAGACAGGACATGCGTGAATAATCAGAGAAAGCCATATGGAGGTGGTGATCCCAAGGGAATAGGTAGTGATGAACAGGAAAGGCATTTTGAGGAGAGATAGTACTGGACAAAAGGACAGAAGTGAAATGAGTCTGGAGTTTCAGGGGACAAAGAAAGTGAATGCTTGCTGTGATAAACCATAATGGAAAAGAATATAAAAAAAGAATGTCTCTGTGTATAACTGAGTCACTTTGCTGTACAGCAGAGATGGGCACAACATTGTAAATCAACTCTACTTCAATTTTAAAAAATTGAAAAAAAAAGAAAAGAAAGTGAATGCTGTGGGTGCTCAGATAGGAAGGCACTTGTAAGAAACTGGTAGCAGGACCTTGAAAATCAGACAGAATAGCTTTGATGTAATATGGTAGGCAATGAGAAGCATCATAAGATTT
Source organism: Eubalaena glacialis (assembly GCF_028564815.1). Lineage (NCBI taxonomy): Eukaryota > Metazoa > Chordata > Mammalia > Artiodactyla > Balaenidae > Eubalaena > Eubalaena glacialis. The sequence goes on along the minus strand of NC_083716.1, from coordinate 161,170,241 downwards.
TGGAGAGGAAAACAACATGATGAAAGTAGACTCTCAGGAGGCAGACAGCAGAAGCAAGAAGAACTACAGTCCTGCAGCCTGTGGAACAAAAACCACATTCACAGAAAGATAGACAAAATGAAAAGGCAGAGGACTATGTACCAGATGAAGGAACATGATAAAACCCCAGGAAAACAACTAAACGAAGTGGAGATAGGAAACCTTCCAGAAAAAGAATTCAGAATAATGATAGTGAAGATGATCCAGAACCTCGGAAAAAGAATGGAGGCAAAGATCGAGAAGATGCAAGAAATGTTTAACAAAGACCTAGAAGAATTAAAGAGCAAACACCTGAAAGTAGAATCTGGAGAAATTTTGATGGACCATATGGTGGATTGAGACAGGGAACATCATGATTTGTAGAACATTATTTTAGTAACACGGACAAATCAGAGGGATGATGGAGACAAAGGAGAGGAAGAAAGGAATCTGAAGCTGGTATTTAAAAAGTGTTAATGGCATTAGATATTGGAGATAAAGGTGAGAAAGGAAACATCCATGAGTTTATGACAGACTGGTAGTCTGGGTGAATAGGGGTATAAGTGGTAAAGATGCCTTTAGTGAAAAGAGAAATAGAGTTGAGATAATGGAAGAAACATTCAGATCAAGGCATTTGATAAACTAGAAATTTAGTTCTATTGCACAGGTGTGAGATCAGGACAAGAGATTAATATTTGAGTCAAATAATTTTTTAAAACTGACAGCTGTAGACATGAAAATGTATGAGGGAGGCAGAACAGTGTATGGCCAAGGGCAGAGTTCTGGAGGACACCCACACTTAGGACACCTGGAAAGGAGCCAACAGAAGAATGACAGAACGAAGGTCGGAGAAGTTGAAGGGGAACCAGGAAATGCCATGTTGTGTAAGCCTAGGGAGAAGTTTCCAAGAAGACTCTTAATCTCCAACTGTCTCCTTTTACCCACAAAATGGAGAGATGAAGGGTCACCTCCATGCTACTTTAGTGCTATGGACTTTGAACAATTAAAGTTGACCACATTTTTTGAGATATCTCAATAGAAGACATAATGAAGAAGAATTAATAATAACGAAGTAGAATCTTCCCATCCTTGCCTCAGAAAGACTTGGCAGTTGAGGTATGGCTTTTATTTTTGCTGCAGACCAAGTATCAGATTACCAGCATGCCTATTAATACTGTTGTCAGCACCATGAACTGCTACAATTATTGGACACAGGGCCCCAAACAAGCTGTTGTCCACAAACATACCACTGGATAGGTTCATAGATTTTGAGCTAAGGGTTTGGTTTCAGAGCCTCTCTCTCCCTCTCTGTGTCCTTAACCCTACTTACCATGTTTTCCTTATTATCGAAGTAGAGACAAATGACTTTGCAAACACTGAGAGTCTTTAAGCCGACCCAGAGTACCAAATTCTAACTAGACAGAATTCTGAACAAAGGTTCTTCAGAAATTAGGACTTCTAGATCTGATCTCTCAGAAAGTTCTTGACAGCATGTCATAGTTAGTAAGCATTTCTCCTGGCAGAATGTTGCTTTCTCCTTAAGGACTTAGCTAGTCATGGAAAATACAGGTTGCTCTATGCCTAGAATAAGTCTTCACTTATTTAAAAGAAAATAAGCCATGGAATTAATACAAATACATTTTAAAATCTGTCTTTTGTATCCCAATTGACTTAGTATTTGTGAAAGCGTTTATATAGGCACTAGGTAGATATTTTTAGAATAAGATATAGTTAGACTTGGTTAAAGTATGACGATGATGATTGTGACCTTGGAACTATCCTACCTATTTACTTTATAAATAAGGATACTGCCACATGGAAGAAGAAATCATTTGTAGAAGTCTCACAGCTGAGTAGTGGAAGAGCTGGGAGGATAATTCTCCTCTTCAGATCTCCCCCGATGGCCTCAGTTTGTAAAACACACATTCAGAAATCAGTCATCAAACCCTCGCTCCAGTCAGGTACTAGACAGGGAACATGGTTTCCAAATGAGAGGTTGCCATCCCAGAGCTCACAATCCAAGGTGGGACAGACATGTAAACAACCAGTTACAGTGTCATCCGATAATTCCTTTAAAGGAGGTAAGGGCCAAGTTGAGTGAGATCCCAGGAGAAGGTCATCAAGACAAAAAAGGCTCAAGAGGTGAAATCGTGCCTGTCCTGAGACATGAAGAATGAGTAGCAGTTTGCAAGCAGATGGGGAGAAGGTGGAGTTGGAGCTTCCAGGGAAAGGGAACAGCATGTCTGAGGTTCAGAGGCATAAAAAGACCTTGTGTGTCTGGGGATCTGTGAATGTTCTACATTGTTAGAGGCAGGGGTCAAGACTGGTGGAAGAAAAAGCCAGAGAAGTCAGTAGTGAAGGAAAAAGGGAGAACAGGAGCCAAGGGGATGCATAGTTAATGGGCACAATGCTTATTTTAAGGTTAGAGCGGCCTTTTGTAGGCTGAAGGAAAGAAGCTAATGAAGAGGGAGCTGTTGAATCTGTAAGAAAGAAGAGGGGTGGCTTCTAGAGCTGGGTACCCAGGGCTACCAGAGTGAGCAGCACCCCATGTGCAGGACTCATGCCCTGCAAGGGATGCTTCCTCTGAGCCATGCAGGGGCTGGGAGAGGCAGGGATGAGGATAGATAAAGATAAGTGTGTAGCCTGTCTTTATGAAAGAGGAAGCTGAGAGGAAAATGGAGCGGATTGGACAGTGTTGGGGTTTCAGACGAGTCACTGGGAGTAGAGACCGACCAGAGACACAAAATGGGATGTTCAAGCTTCAATAAAGGCAAAGTAGCAATTGGGTACCATAAATGCAGAGTTTTGGGCACAGAGCACCAAGCAAGTAGCTGTTCACAGAACATACCATTGGGTAGACACATAGATTTCAACTAGAGGCTTGGGTTCCAGAGGCTCCCTCTCCCACCTCTGCACCTTCTTCCAGTGTCCCTTTTAACCCTGCTTATGGTGCTGTCATTACCTAATCCATAGAGTTGTGTGATTTTCCTCAGCAGCACTCAGCATCCTGGATATAAGAACAGCTGAAGTGTGTGCTTGACTTTTCCAGAGCTGGGAGTTTGTGAGCAGGTGTGATGTAAAGACAAGAGGATGGGAGTTGATGGTGCTAGTTAAGAGAATAACTTTAGTTGTAAATCATGGTGTGGAGACGAATGGAAGGGGATGGATGTAAGGCCAATAGTCTTGGAGAAGGAAGGCTCAAAGAAATTGAAATCACTAGTAAAGCTGAGAGAAAGGGCCTGTAACACTTAAAAGGATAAATTACGGTACACTAAAATGTAAGACTTCAAATAAAGTGGAAAACATAGCCTTTTCTAAAAAATGCCAACAAATGGAATGTGGGAAGTAGATTAATTTGCTATAGCTCTTGAACATCCCTGTCTTTTATTTTGTCAGATTGCCTACAAAAAAGGTCACGCTGAACAGCAAACTCAATTCACATCTCTGCCGGATCCTCCAGACATAGAATTTGCCAAGAAAGTGACCAATCAAGTGAGCAAGGTAAGTAAATAGGGCTGGGACACTGTTTCCCTTGAAAACTCTGCTGAATAATCTCAACCATCAGAGAAAGTAACTAAGATAAACCTAAAAACGCAACACAAACACTAAGAGTATTTGTGTATATGACCGGAAATCTCTACAGCTAAAGAAACACATGCATTAACACCGTGGAACCATGTTAATAAATACTCAGCCAGCTTGATGACTCAGTGATTGATACATGGGAAAGTGTTTTGAGAACTGAACCCACGTCCTGATGTCCTTTAACATTTTGACTTATGAGAGGGATACTAACAGAGTAACCAAGTAACTGCAAATTTCCACAAAGGATCTGATTGTTTTAATTCAGTGCAGACCCTGTATAGTTTTATGCTCAGAGTCAGACTTGGAGAAAATAAGAGTGCATGAGTGGTCTCTCAGATGTAGTTTGGTTAGACAGCCCTGGGAAGTGCACCTCATAATTTTTAAGGCCCTGGCAAACAGCTTAGTCTGTCTGTATTTAGTCTGGTAAACTAGCTCTGAGGAACGCAGCCCTGACAGGGAATGCAGAGAAACAGATGTTCAACTGATGAATAGATCCATGCTAAATTCCCATTTTAATTTGGCCCAAATCAGGCCACTTTCTCCTGGGATACTGCTGCTTTTAAATACTTTCCTTTGCCCTCTGTGGAGTTGACTGTCAGTTTGGTCTTCTGCTTGAATTGTGATGGGACCTCAAGATTTCTATCTTGTTTAAGTATTTTGGGGGAAAGTATGTCTCCAGTAAAGGAGAAGGAAGAAGATTACAGATGATGAAGTCTATTCAGCAATATTTTTTAGTGTCTGATATTGCAGATTACCTACTGGTGTAACCAAGGGCTATTTGGATAAAAGATCTACTACGTACAGTAAATTTTCACTGATAGGAATACCATGAACCTGAAATTTTGCCCAGGCAGGGCTAAGCAGATATTAATTTTAGAACTAACTATTCACAAAGAGATGGCCTCCTAAAAGTGTTGCTACTGTAAATAAGACTGGAGAGAAGGGCAATTAGAGAGAAGGATGGTTATTTATTTATTTTTGGGGGGGAGAAAAATAAAAAACGGCTTTCAAGTAGTCATTTAGAAAGAAAAATAAATCTATTTTTAATATTTGCAACATTCTTTTACCTCATTTGAGTATGCGGGGTGGGTACTTGAAAGTGATTTTTAAAAATCTATTTCAAACTCCTCTATAATCAATCTCTCCACTAATTTAGGCTTGCCAGTTAGTCTAGAGCGGCACCCTTTTTTTTTTTAAACATCTTTATTGGAGTATAATTGCTTTACAATGGTGTGTTAGTTTCTGCTGTATTACAAAGTGAATCAGCTATATGTATACATAAATCCCCATATCTCCTCCGTCTTGCGTCTCCCTCCCACCATCCCTATCCCACCCCTCTACGTGGTCACAAAGCGCCGAGCTGATCTCCCTGTGCTATGCGGCTGCTTCCCACTAGCTATCTATTTTACATTTGGTAGTGTAAATATGTCAATGCTACTCTCTCACGTCGTCCCAGCTTACCCTTCCCCTTCCCCGTGTCCTCAAGTCCATTCTCTATGTCTGCATCTTTATTCCTGTCCTGCCCCTAGGTTCTTCAGAACATTTTTTTTTTTTTTTTTTTAGATTCCATATATATGTGTTAGCATATGGGATTTGTTTTTCTCTTTCTGACTTACTTCACTACGTATGACGGACTCTAGGTCCATCCCCCTCACTACAAATAACTCAATTTCGTTTCTTTTTATGGCTGAGTAATATTCCATTGTATATATGTGCCACATCTTCTTTATCCATTCATCTGTCGATGGCCACTTAGGTTGTAGAGCTGCACTCTTAATAGAGTAGCCACCAGACACATGTGACTATTGAGCACTTGAAATGTGAGGGTATGAACTGAGTCCTATATGTGTGAAATATACACTGGATCTTGGATCTTGGACACTTGGTATGACAAAAGGTAAAATAGCTCATTAATTATTTTATATTATGTTGAAATGACAATACTTGGCATCTATTGGCTTAAGTAAAATATATTATTAAAATTAATTTCCCACCTGTTCCTTTTTTACATTTTAAAGTATGGCTACTAGAAAACTTAACATTACAGTGGTGGCTTGGATTATATGCCTATTGGATTGCAGCAGTCTGCTGGATGCAGAGACAGCATTGGGTACTTTGAAAGCATTGCTACGACTGGGTTTGCTTTGTGGAATAACAATATGATCCAAGGGGAGGAGGGCTGTGGATGAAGGTCATTAGATTCAGCCATGGTGATAATTTTTCATCCCAGTCTCATCCAGATTTCCAACTTCTTAATGGCTGTTGTGCATCCAAAATAATAGTCACATTGGGAAGAAGTGCTTGTGATGGGTAGCAGTCCATCCAACAACAAACCATCCAGTAAGAGGGGTGTAGAGCTGCCAGGGGTGACTTAGATGTGGGACTCGCTGCCTTTCTTTTGAACTCTTCCTCACTCTCAAGCTGCTTTGACCCATGTTTCAGTATCATTTCCTTTCTCTCCAAAAAGGTAAAATCTCCTTTATCTACTCCCTTTCGTGCTTTAATTTCTTAGCATTTCCTTGTCAGATTATGTCTCCCAGATCCACCCCTTTGTCTTACAGCCTCCAGTTCAGATTTTAACATAAGGAACACATATCTGTAATGATTATATTGCCGTTACATTCTGTTTTCCATCCTTCCTTACTATACCTTTCAGAATCAAGTCTCTCACCTTTGTCTTTGGCCAAAGCCATCAAGTACCTGCCAGCACCTCCTCCTGGCTCAGCGCGTTTTGTAGAGATGGGTAGGCAGGCAGGGCTGTTCGTGTACACCGTGCCTACTACAACCAGCTGGGGTTGTTACAGGAGGTTCTGTAAGAAACACTGGGAAGTCCCTTTAGCTTCTCTGTGCCTGCTTCTCTGCTTTCTTCCAGACTCGCGATAGGAAAGATATAAGATTTCAGGTTGGAATTTCCAGTTGATGCTAGGTCTGGACCTGAAAGGAGAAACTGGGATCTAGAATGTTAACCTTTTGAGAAGAAAGGATATAGGGCGTTAGAGAGAGGGCTGGGCTTCCTATAACTCAAATTCTCTGGCTCTGCGTATCACTCATGCTTGGTACTTGTTCTTTAAAGGTGTAACAGAAAATGACTTTCTTTTTCTTTGAAGAGTATGTTGGGGGTATAGGCAGGCAAACACTTTGAGACCCCCTGGTAATGTCTGTGGACACATTCTATGAGCCAAGGAGGGGAAATTGCTCTAACCCAGCTCTGGCTCGGGCTCATGTCCCAAATTTGGGGTTAATTCTATTCCAAGAACATTCAAGCCAAGGTAGTCAATATATCAGGGACTAGGTTCAATTTAACGTAGTTGAACATACATTTATGTGGTAACTTCTGCATACTGCATTTTTTGTTAAATCCTGAGGATTCAAAAATGAAGAAGATGTAATTCCTCTTTCCAAGGAGCTCACAGCCTAAGATTCAGGTGGTGTGGTGTTTGTGAGTTAATATGGGACAGCAGTTCAATGTTTTAATTACTTGTCAGTTCTCATTAAAATTTCTTTAAGTCTAAACCAGGAAGTCTTATTCATTGGCCTACATGCCAAATTTTGTTGTGGTGTTGCTTTCTGGATAACTAGGAGTTTTGGTAAAGCTCAGAAATTAATGGTGAAGTTCATCGGGCATGAAAATCTGGGGCTGAGTGGTTTTATTATAACTATGAATTATAGAAGGAAGATGCACCCGACTCTCTCTTCCCTCAAACATCAGGGACCATCTGTGAGTTCTCAATGAACTAAGTCTCTAAACTCAGCAAAGGGAGGACTGATACCTCTATCCCCCACACCCAACTTTCTTTTGGGTAAATTGACACTATACTGGGCGATTTGAAGACATATGTTAAGCACCCAGGAAGGGCCTGGTCAAGATATTTTTAAAAGCCAACCACTACCACTTAATTAGCTGCCTTATTTGGCAATTCCCAGATTTTGCTTGTCTTATTTTCTTTCTTTTTTTTTTTATCCTAGCAAAAATACAAGGAAGACTATGAAAATAAAATCAAAGGCAAATGGAGTGAGACACCTTGCTTTGAAGTTGCAACCGCCAGAATGAATACTAATAACATCAGCACAGTAAGTAAGAATGGATCGCCAGATGTCCTTGGGTTGAGAGGGTGACCCTTTCCTGTATGACTTCTAGCCACCTGCTGCTCCTGCAATGGTACTGGAACATTTGAATCTAGGCACCTCTTCTTGGGGGTAAGACCTGTGTAGTGTTCCTATTTAGAAAGAAATTCCACAATCTTTCCTTCCTTTTGAGAAATGCTGTTTTTATTGGATTCCATTATTCTTGCCTCGGTTTTCATAGGAACAATATGGTTTCAAAGTGAGTTCAGGTGAAAGGGGCCCTTTTAAGTTTATTCTGTGTCTGGGCACTCAAATGGTACATTTAGGAAACTGATTAGTTTCTTCCTAGATTCTCCTCCCTGGAAAACATTAAGTCCTCTTTTTCTCTTCTCTTAAGTTCTCTGCCTCTGGCCTTTGAGAGCTCCTTATTTGAGCTTGTCTTTCAGCCTATTATAATTTTCCCAAGTCTCTGTTAAGTTGCTAATGGTTTTTGTGATGGCACCACATTCTATAATTGTAATCTGACCTGCAGAAGCTAAGAGGAGCATGGCTTTGGGTAACATCTCCAAATGGCCTCTGTCCTCCCGTATAAAATATTTACGTAGTTTGTTCCCACAGCAGTTCTCCAGCATGTTTAATGTCTTACAGAGGAAATACCAGGAAGACTTTGAGAATATGAAAGACCAGATCTACTTCATGCAGACTGAAACACCAGAGTACAAAGCGAATAAACAAGCTGGGGTGGCAACTAGCAAGGTATGGGGACATTCTCTAGTTTATCTTGATGGTCTCAGTGTGGGTGAATTTCTTACAACTCTTACTTTTGTATATAATGGGAAAAAAAGGTTCTTAGGGGAACAATAAGAAAAATACTTTGGGATTACAATAGGGCTACCAATTTTTTTTTAAAAAAATTGCCATGTAGGAGAATTCACAATACTCAAATACCATCTTCAGCATTTCTTAGACTAAAGGACGTTCTGATACCCAGAAGTAGAAAGGACAAAAGAATTTCTCAAGAAAAAGCAACTGGCAGCCTTGTATGCATATAGACACTTCACACTTACAACTACCATCATTTTTCTATTTTCCTACTAACTGAAAATATAGTCACAGACAAGATACTTGAATCCATGGATCTGCTCATATACTCTATAGAGTGACTTTGGTAAATAGTCTACTCCTAGGCATTCTAAAGCACTAGAAAGAGCAATAAGTTCAAAGCCAATCAGACTTGATTCTAACCCTGGTGCTGGCTCTGCTGGAGCAGTGAAAGCAGAAAGATCACATCACTTAGGAGGCTATTTCAGTATCCAGGTGCAAGACAGTGGTATTTTGGACCAGGAGGGTAGCAGAGAAAGTGATGAGAAGTATTTTGAAAGTAAAGCTGACCTGATTTGCTGATGGGTTGGATGTGGGATATGAGAGAAAAGTTTTGGTCTAAGCAACTAGATGGATGGGGTTTCCCTTTATCAAGATAGGGAAGATGGTGGAAGGAGTAGGTAATTTCTTTTTAGAGGGGAGACCTGAGCTCTTCAGATATGTAAAATTTGAGATGCCTTTGAGACACCTAAGTGGAAATGTCAAGTGGGCATTTGATTGCATGAGTCTGAAGTTTCAGGAGAGATATCTGGGAAGGCTGTATAAATTTGGGTGTCAGTAGCATATGGATTGTATTTAATGTCATAAGACTGGAGGCCATCAAGGGAGCAAGTGTAGACAGAAAACTCTAAGGACTGAACTCTGGAGTGCTTCCATGTGAAGACATCAGTGAGATGGGATTGGAGCAAAATTAGGAGAAAGTGATGTCTTGGGAAGCAGGTGAAGAAGGAAGGGAGTGAGCAACTGTGTCAAATGTTTCTGAAGTGGATTTATCAATGTATGGTCTCTGGTGAACTTAATAAGAGCAATTTGGTTGAATCTGCTTAGAGAGGGTTCGTGAGTGAATGAAAAGAGAGAAATAGAAAGTATTTTCCTGAAAAGAAAAGAAGAAAAAGGGGTAGTAGCTGATGGATAAGTAGGTGAAGAGGGGATTTTTTTAGGTAGGAGACAAAAATACCATGTTTCTATGCTGATAGAAGAAAAATCCAGTGTAGTGGGAAAATGTGATGATGTTGAGGGCTGGGGGAAGAAAGTGGCTGGAGTGTTGTCCTAGAATAGGGGAAAGGGGAAGGGACCTGGCACTTAAGAGGAGGGGATGGCTTCCCCAGAAACAGGAGAGGAGGTTGAGAATCCCAGATGCAGATAGGCGGATAGTAGGGTTTGTGAAATTTCCTTTCTGGTTGTTTCCATTGTTCAAGGAAATAGATAATTCTATAAGATAGAGAGGTTATCTATATCCTCCACTCCTGTAGAACACCCCCTGCGAGTCCCCTGTCTGGGCTCTAGGGGGTGGTGCATCTGTGTTTCAGAGTGTATCTCCTGCATTTGGATACCAAGATGATTGTATTTGTTTCTGAGGTTCTTAAATGTTGGCAGATTATCTAGGATTCCCTCAACTTGTCTATATTCTCACATTACATTGCTTGAACAAATGGCTGGCACTGGAGATCATGGTCAAGATTAGGACAAGTTTCTTGTTTTCTTTCCTTTGGACATGCGCCTGAAGGGGGCTTTTGTGCCCTCACTTAAATCTTCTGTCATAGCTGGAATTGAAGGTGCAAAGCAGGGAGGGCAGAAGGAGAAGATGAGGTTGCCAGCATTCATCTAGCCCCAGCCCCTTCCTCTTCCTCCTGCGTGTACATTAAATACACGTGTGCTCACACACATAGTCACGGATGAGGCATTAAGCTTCTAGCTTTTTTCTTTAAAAATGTGTTGGCACATAGGTAGCTGGAGGTTAAGAGATGAATGAGGGTTCTGGAGCAGCAGGTATCTGGGGCATGATATACTGTCATTATTATGATGTGCATCTTTCTTTTATTATTTCTTTCTCTCTCCCCTCCCCACCCCCCCGCCTTCCCTCCCTCTCTCTCTGAGGGCAGGGACCATGTGTTACTCTTTCTTGTATCTGTCCCAGAGCCAGGAACGTAATCGATGCCCTATGGATATTTTTGAATGAATAAATGAATGAGAAGAAAAGATATCCTGAAAATGTATGCAGTTTCCCTGCTGCTGTCATAAGTTACTATGAATATTTTGTTTATGAAATGTCAAGCTGCGATTTTTCTAAAGAGAAAATCGATTTGTGGAGCTATGTCATAACATCTGTAATAGAGACGAGAGCAAAAATAACCTGGAGAGTTACTTTATCACTTTATTTCACTCCTACAGGTAAAATACAAAGAAGACTATGAAAAGAATAAAGGAAAAGCAGATTATAATGTACTTCCTGCTTCAGAAAACCCACTGCTCAGGCAGCTGAAGGCGGCAGGAGTTGCCCTAAGCGATGTAAGTATATTCTTGTCAAAAGTGTGTTTTTAACCTTAGCAGCAAGAGAGATGAAACTTCTCTCCTTCTATAATGAATAAATGCAAATAGAACTTTGCAAATACTTTGTTATGGTGTAACAGTTTCCCTGGAGCTGTCTAACCACAGGAAGGCATTAGTGCCTCTGAGTATGATGTGTGTCAATTTGGGGAGCCTGTGGACTTAGTTCAGTGGGCAGGGAAATCCTCATTTACTTATAAGCTCCAGGAGCCTATGCCTTTGTGTGGGCAAAGAGTACATTGTAGGAGTTATGTTGTGATTCTGACAGAGGCAGAAGGAGACTTTGAAAGGGGAGGAGAGAAAGCTGAAGCCACTTAGTGCCCTACCCTTGTGCTCTTCAAGCCTGCTGCTAGGAGAAGAAGCAAAAGGTCCTGTGTTTCACAACTTCTCTCCACGAACTCTGCCATTTTCTACTCAGGTCTTGGCCCCAGAAACCATCATTTGCAGATAGCAGAACTTGAAAAATGGCTCCCTAAGTCTTCAGAGGAATTTCTACTTGTGGAATATTAAGAGCTTGCCTAATCCATTAAGTTTCAAATAGATTAGATAAGTGAGAACTGGGCCTGACATTAAAAGACTAACAGCCCAAGACCACTTTGATTAGATATCAATATAAAAAGAGACTGAACATAAGATCAGTTGAGTTTTTCCCTTTTGGTTAGGCAGTAAAAGTTTTCCAGTATTTGAGGATTATATGTAGCTCTCTGTGTGAGTTAGTTGTCTTTTCTTTGTCCCTTGAATTAAGTCAGCACCACAGAAATGTGTACATGTGACTGAGGAGTGGGGCGAGTGGAGTGGCAGGTGAGAGGATGTAAATGGATCTGTTCAAATAGCTCTACTGGGAAATCAATGCAAAGCACATCTCCTGCTTCCTAAATGAAGGTCATCTTTATCAAACATATAAAAACTGAAGTTCAAATCCATTTTGTTGAAAAAGACAGCAATATAAAAATATTGAAAATGAATAGCACTATTTACAATTTCAAAACCGAACATGAAAAAATCATGTTGTGCACTGTAAAATCCAGTAACTTTTAGAGCTAAAGATAAATCCTAGCAGAGAAGAGGAGTTAGTAGACTCTTGTATATACCTTATTTTTAAGGTGTACTGTCTGTTCATATGATAAGGGATTTTTTCCTTGGTGGAAAGAGGAAGAGTGTGTATTTCTCTGTGTGCTAGACTTTTTCCATGAAGGTTTGTTTAAAAAAAAATGAAAAATTTGCTGTTGCTCAGAGTATTCCTGTTTATTGGGGCATCACTAGTGAGGGAAGAGTATTGAGTTGGGAGGTCTAAAAGGCAGCAATTCAGATATGCAAGAACCTCTACAACTAAGGTCTTGGTCTGAGGCAGTATAGTGGTTTCTTAATTTTTTGGAGAATATTAAAAACTTAGGCTTTACAATAATTGCTAATAGAAAAGGTTTATCATTTATGACACTCCAATGTTTGATTGTCAGTTTTTAGACAGTTGACAGGTAATATCTTTTTTCTTCTTCCTTTGTTTAGTGTTGGAAAATACAAGTGCAATAATCAGGGTGGGAGTGACAGGAATCTACTTTAACTGATTTTTTTTTCTTTGACAGAAACTGTACAAGGAAAACTATGAAAAGACAAAGGCAAAGAGCATAAATTTCTGTGAGACCCCCAAATTTAAGCTTGATACAGTTCTGCAGAACTTCGTTAGTGATGTAAGCCACCCCATGGTCATTTCCTCTGTTAAATCAAAGACCCATCACTTTGCCAATAAGCAAATGAAATATGTTTTGTCTTTCAGACTAAATATAAAGATTCCTACTTAAAGAATATTTTGGGACATTATGTAGGCAGCTTGGAGGATCCATATCATATACACTGCATGAAAGTCTCAGCTCAGAACAGTGATGTAAGTTCTAAGGCAATTGTTTGACTTTCCAAATAACACATTTTTAGGGCATGAATACACTGGTTGCATCCTTATGTCTGATTTCGTTTCCTCATAGAAAAACTACAAAGCAGAATATGAAGAGGACAGAGGCAAAGGCTTCTTCCCCCAGACCATAACTCAAGAATATGAAGCAATCAAGAAACTAGATCAGTGTAAAGATGTAAGTCTGTAGTATAAACTGTGAATGTTACCACCCTCCACAGTATCTAGTGATCAAGATGTGTTTAATATTTTGACACTTTTGCAAACAAATGCAAGCAAGGAGTCTGTAAGAAACACAATTTATTTTTCCCTGTTGTCACCCACATGTCTCAAGCGCTAATTCTAGCTCATTTTCCCAAAGAAAAGTAATCAGGAATCTGAAGATATGGGAAAGTTTCCTATATAGATGTAAGAGCATCTCTCAAAGAAACTGCAGTCTAATTAGAAAAAATGTGTTTTGCTTACTGCAAGTTTCTTTTCTTTTGGGGGATGGGGTTCTGCTTGCTTGGCCTATAGGCCAACTCGGATTTGACAAGTGATACTACTAAACGTGATTCTCTTTCCCCCACAGTACACCTACAAAGTCCATCCAGATAAGACAAAATTCACTCAGGTCACCGACTCTCCTGTTCTGGTGCAAGCCCAAGTCAATTCCAAACAGCTGAGTGATGTAAGTTCCCCTAAATATCCAAGAAATCCAGTTATGAGGGATAGCATATCATAACTCTATACGTGAAATCCAGTGACTTGTCACATTTATAAAAGAGGCTACATAACTTTTAACAAGTTTAACTTGTATATATTTGTAATCACCTAAAATACTTTCCTATTTAGTTACCTTACATCTTCTTGGGTGGATAACAATTATAGTAAAAGAGTTCTGCAAGGGAAACTAACGTAGCTTAATGCACTGGAAAGAACATGAGTTTTCGAGTCAGACAGAACTGGATTCAAATTCCAGCTCTGTCATTTATGACCTGGGGCCTAGGAAAGTTGTTTAACCTCTCCATACCTCATAGTTCCCTTTGATAATTTGTGGTGGTTTTGAAGATTGTGAAAGAAGATATGCGCATAGTACACATCCTGGCCCAGAGCAGGTATTCAGTACATGGGATTTCTCTGTCTCTCAAATAAGTTTTTGGGAAATGGAGTCTTTGAGATACATTTTATCATATGAATTTTCAGTGTGAATGTCCAAACTTGTGTTGAACTAAAAAAATGAAAAATAAAAGTAACCTCAGTAGATTATGGCCAGAAATGAAGGCTTCAGTTAGAGTATCCACAAACCATAATGCATGTGAGGGGACATAACCAGATTTGTTAGAAAAGATTTTCCAGTGAGTGAGCGTTGACAGCAGAAAGGAAGAAAGGCTGTCACTCTCAGAACCTACAGGACAAATTGTGATATATAAAGAGGGGAGCTCCCACGTATGAAAGTGCCACCTCTTTCCATTAGGGCCCTACCACGGTGACAGATGTGATAACAGCTTCAACTATCCACCATGCAGTGTCAGTAAGGCAGAGTGGCCCACCCTAGATCTGGATTTCTCTTTTGATCGTAACGACTCTGTCAGTTGTTATTTAACAAAATGTATTTTACATTTTATCTCATGAAATGTACCACACAAGATTTTTTTTTTTTTTTTTTTTTTTGTATTTTGGAACAATTCTTCTTCTGAATTGAGAACTAATTGGCTCATTCTCTCTCTCTCTCTCTCTTGCTCTCAGCTAAATTACAAAGCAAAACATGAAAATGAAAAGTTCAAGTGCCATATACCTCCAGATACTCCTGCCCTTATCCAGCACAAAGTCAATGCCTATAACCTGAGTGATGTGAGTTCCTCGTGCACTATGCCATGTGTTATACTGACAACTATGCTTTTATTTTTGAATTGCCTTATTGAATAAATATTTCAATGTTAAAGATGGGAATAACACTTAACATTTGTATCGTGTCCCTATGCCTCTGCCAGGGTAACTTTAAACTCACCTTATAAAATGTGTGTAGCAATCTTGTAAGTAGCTTCATACAATGAGACAATCTTAATATATTTTAACCAACCCTCAAAATACCACCATTCATGTATGTTTAATTGCAAGTCTTAATGTAAGCTCTTTTAGCCATATATCCTTTTATACTATACTATAATTTTCTTTCAGGACCTCATACTTTAAGATACAGTTTCATTTTGTTTATTCCCCAGGCATATAAAGTCCCTTATTTCACACAAACGATACTTATTTCTACATGTAAGAGAACTTGCACTAACAAAGATATAGGGTACTCAAAAGGCATAAGGCCAGGTATCCATTGCTATCTTTCATTTCCAAACTTAATTTTATAGAAAAGTCAAATTACCCTTGAGGGTTTCAATTTCTTCAACAATTCTTTAAATAAGTACTAAAATTATCCAACATCAATGAGTATTGCAATGATTCGTGAAATAACCTTTTCAGAGGACTTTGAGATCAAATGAAAATGGTGCCTTTATATAATACAAAGTAAGCTAACTATAGAATATTTGTGCCACTCTATAAAATATTCAGTGTTAGGAATCAAATATTAGTATGATAACTAGAATGAAGTTAATATAATGCAATATTCTCATGGAGAGTAGAGAAGCTTAATCTTAGAGAATTGGAAGATTCATCTTGAGGAGAATTATCTAAAATATGCACAATTTCTTAAACAAAGAAAATGGTCTATTTATTTTATATTAAGACAAGGTATTGGGTTACCCTCTAGTCTTTAAAGTGTGATAACATGCATATTATTTTTGCCCATTCCTGTGCTGAAATTTTTCTGTCCAGAATGCTTATAAGTATGACTGGGAGAAGACCAAAGCTAAGAAGTTTGACATTAAGGTGGATGCCATTCCCCTGCTGGCAGCCACGGCCAATACCAGGATCACTAGCGATGTGAGTATGGCCTGGGCACCTGGACAGGGGGGGCCTCAGCAATCTTCCTGATGAGTGAGATCTGGCACATGTGATGTCTTTGCAGGTGATGTACAAGAAAGACTATCAGAAAAACAAAGGAAAGATGATTGGAGCCCTCAGCATTAACGATGATCCCAAGATGCTGCACTGTTTGAAGACGGCCAAAAACCAGAGTGATGTGAGTGCTTTTGTGAATCTGTCTTGTTTTCAAGATTGTGTCCCAGTCAACATGCCCAAGGGTAGTGATGTAAAAAGATTCCATATCCATGGGCTCTCTCAGGTTCACAACAATGAACTGCTGAGGAGAACTTTAGAAGTAGAATGATTCCCCAGGCTCTTGCACCTCTCATGTTTGAGGAGAGAAATTAATGATTTGTACTTGATCTCCATTTCACTTTGAAAAAACCTGTATTCATATTTAGTAGAATATTGATTGTAATTCTCAACACCTTTTGGAAAACATTAAGATGTTTTCATATTTTCTAATTGAAAAGTAACTTAAAATTGTGGTTTAAAAAGTGACTATTTTGGAAGAAAATCATGAGTCAGAGATAAAAATCTTAGTATAGCTAACATTGCTCTTTACTGACTTCAGTAATTAGTATTGGCCTAGGTCTAAGATAAATATTCCATTAATTATAGGCCCCGTTGAGAATCTGATAAAAGATCTGGTCCATCTCTTTAGGAAAATGGAGTTTTTTTCACATCTTTTGCCTGACTTTCATAGAGAATTCATGGATTCCCTAAGGATTGCCTTTAGGATATCTATCATCTTCCAGTTAAAATTCTTACCATAGAGAGGCAAACATATACTATTGAAAATTACAATATACACTGTGTTTTAAAATGTTTGGAGAATCCCTTAAGAGTGGTAAGAATGTTCAACATAGCTTGCAAATATTAGCTTTTCATGATGAAAGAGAAGGGTGTTTGTATCATTTACTTTCATTTTAACCATGTGTTCATATCGTGAGCTATTAAACCTTCTTTAAATCATTTCACATTTACTATATAGTCATATAGCACTTTAAATGTCTTATTCAGTTATTTTCTCTAGTAAATTCACACTGAATTAGGTACAGTGTGATTATATACAGTCAGTATACAGTGCTCACATACATAATACTATCTTCTTCACCAGTTCCTTATTTTGTCTCAACTCAAGAAAGTTATAGCTCCCATTGACAGCACATGTATGTTTACCTTTGGTTTTTACCCTACCACAGAACCCATTAGAACACTAAGTTATTAAGTGCATAATAAGTGTTCAATAAGTACTTGTTAATTGATTCATGTTGGCAACCAAAAGAGATAGTCAATGATGAGTCATTCTCAAATAATATTCAGGCTAAAATCTAAGCTGCAGATACAGAACACACATCGCTTTTAAAAGGAGTCTTTTAAAGCCATTTGGGACTAAACAACATGCTACTAAAAAACCAGTTAGTCAATGAAGGAATCAAAGAGGAAATCAGAAAATACCTCAAGACAAATGAAAATGGAAACACAACACTCCAAAATCTATGGAATACAGCAAAAGAAGTTTGAAGAAGGAAGTTTATAGTGATATAGGCCTTCCTCAAGAAACAAGACAAATCTCAAATAAATAACCCAATCTACCACCTAAAGGAATTGGAAAAAGAAGAACAAACAAAACCCAAAGTCAGCAGAAGGAAGAAAATAATAAAGATAAGAGAGGAAATAAATAAAATGGAAATTTAATAAAACAATAGAAAAGATCAATGAAACCAAGAACTGTTATTTTGAAAAGAGAAAAAAACTGATAAAGCCAAGATCACCAAGAAGAAAAGAGAGGACCCAAATAAACAAAATAAGAAATGAAAGAGGACAAATAACCAATACCACAGAGATACAAAAGTTATAATACTATGAACAGTTATATGCCAACAAATTGGACAACCTAGAAGAAATGGACAAATTTCTAGAAACATACAACTTGCCAAAACTGAATCAAGAAGAAACAGATATTTGAACAGACCAATCGCTAGTAGTGAAATGGAATTTGCATTAAAAAAAAAAAAATCCAAGCAAACAAAAGTCTAGGACCAGACGGCTTCACAGGTGAATTCTACCAAACATATAAAAAAGAACTAATACCTATCCTTCTCAAACTATTCCAAAAAATTGAAGAAGATGGAACACTCCCAAATTCATTCTATGAGGCCACAGTTACCCTAATATCAAAACCAGAAGAAGATACTAGAAAAAAATTACAGACCAATATCTTTAAGTACAGATGCAAAACTCCTCAACAAAATATTAGCAAACTGAATCCAACAGTATATAAAAAGGATCATATACCATAATTGAGTTGGATTTATTCCAGGGAGGCAGGATGGTTCAATATTTGCAAATCAATCAATGCGATTCACCACATTAACAAAAAGAAAGGATAAAGATCACATGATCATCTCAACAGATGTAGAAAAAGCATTTGACAAAATTCAATATCCATTCATGGTAAAAACTCATCAAAGTGGGTATAGAGGGAACATATCTCAACAAATAAAAGCCATTTATGACAAACCCACAGCTAACATCATACTCAGTGATGAAAAGCTGAAAACCTTCCCTCTAAATTCAGGAACAAGCAAGGATGCCCACTCTTTCCACGTCTTTTTAACATAGTATTGGGAGTCCTAGCCACAGCAATCAGAAAAAATAAATAAATAAATAAAAATAATAAAAAGCATCCATATTGGAAGGGAAGAAGTAAAATTGTCACTATTTGTAGATGATATGATACTTTATATAGAAAACCCTAAAGTCTGCACCCAAAAACAATTAGAACTAATAAATGAATTTAGTAAAGTTTAAGGATACAAGATTAATATACAGAAATCTGTTGCTTTTGTATACACTAATAATGAACTATCAGAAAGTAAAAAAAAAAGCCACATTTAAAATTGCATCAAAAGAATAAAATAGGAATAAATTTTTTTTTAATTCAAACAAAGTCACAAAAATTATAATCATCCTCATCAGTTCACTCAGTCCCATGTAATTAATGTTTTCTTCATCTTGATCTTTTGTTAACACTTTTATGAATACATCAGTTTTCCATTAGAGTTCTGAAAATGCTTATTCATTCAGTTCAGCAGTATAGTCAGTTACCAGAAACCTGTACTTGTCAGAGTCTTTTCCATGAATTCCTTGGAGATGAAATCCTTTTATAGGAACATTTTTGCAAAAGCATCAGAGTACACCCAGAACTGTCTGTAAATGACAAAAGACTTTAAAATGACCATGGTTTGATGAAAGTTGTGATGAAACTTGAAAACTTGAAAGATTTGATGAAAGTTCATAATAATGCAATTGACAAGGAAATTTAGTTATTTCTGAGATATACATTTTAAAGTAATAACTAGAATTATGACTTATAACATTATACCAGAACATATAAGATTTTTAGAGATTTCATGTAATGTCTGAAACATTTATATTAACATATTTCCATACAAATAACCCAAAGAAAGTTTAGTATTAGTTGTTTTTTTGTTTGTTTGTTTGTTTGGTTTTTTATACTGCAGGTTCTTATTAGTCATCAATTTTATACATATCAGTGTATACATGTCAATCCCAATCACCCAATTCAGCACACCACCATCCCCACCCCACCGTGGTTTTCCCCCCTTGGTGTCCATACGTTTGTTCTCTACATCTGTGTCTCAACTTCTGCCCTGCAAACCGGTTCATCTGTACCATTTTTCTAGGTTCCACATACATGCGTTAATATACGATATTTGTTTTTCTCTTTCTGACTTACTTCACTCTGTATGACAGTCTCTAGATCCATCCACATCTCAACAAATGACTCAATTTCATTCCTTTTTATGGCTGAGTAATATTCCATTGTACATATGTACCAAAACTTCTTTATCTATTCGTCTGTCGATGGGCATTTAGGTTGCTTCCATGACCTGGCTATTGTAAATAGTGCTGCAATGAACATTGGGGTGCACGTGTCTTTTTGAATTATGGTTTTCTCTGGGTATATGCCCAGTAGTGGGATTGCTGGGTCATGTGGTAATTCTATTTTTAGTTTTTTAAGGAACCTCCATACTGTTCTCCATAGTGGCTGTATCAATTTACATTCCCACCAACAGTGCAAGAGGATTTACTTTTCTCCACACCCTCTCCAGCATTTGTTGTTTGTAGATTTTCTGATGATGCCCATTTCTAACTGGTGTGAGGTGATACCTCACTGTAGTTTTGATTTGCATTTCTCTAATAATTAGTGATGTTGAGCAGCTTTTCATGTGCTTCTTGGCCATCTGTATGTCTTCTTTGGAGAAATGTCTATTTAGGTCTTCTGCCCATTTTTGGATTGGGTTGTTTGTTTCTTTAATATTGAGCTGCATGAGCTGTTTATATATTTTGGAGATTAATCCTTTGTCCGTTGATTCGTTTGCAAATATTTTCTCCCATTCTGAGGGTTGTCTTTTCATCTTATTTATGGTTTCCTTTGCTGTGCAAAAGCTTTGAAGTTTCATTAGGTCCCATTTGTTTATTTTTGTTTTTATTTCCATTACTCTAGGAGGTGGATCAAAAAAGATCTTGCTGTGATTTATGTCAAAGAGTGTTCTTCCTATGTTTTCCTCTAAGAGTTTTATAGTGTCCGGTCTTACATTTAGGTCTTTAATCCATTTTGAGTTTATTTTTGTGTATGGTGTTAGGGAGTGTTCTAATTTCATTGTTTTACATGTAGCTGTCCAGTTTTCCCAGCACCACTTATTGAAGAGACTGTCTTTTCTCCATTGTATATCTTTGCCTCCTTTGTCATAGATTAGTTGACCATAGGTGCGTGGGTTTCTCTCTGGGCTTTCTATCTTGTGCCATTGATTTATGTTTCTGTTTTTGTGCCAGTACCATATTGTCTTGATTACTGTAGCTTTGTAGTATAGTCTGAAGTCAGGGAGTCTGATTCCTCCAGCTCCGTTTTTTTCCCTCAAGACTGCTTTGGCTATTCGGGGTCTTTTGTGTCTCCATACAAATTTTAAGATGATTTGTTCTAGCTCCGTAAAAAATGCCATAGGTAATTTGATAGGGATTGCATTGATTCTGTAGACTGCTTTGGGTAGTATAGTCATTTTCACAATATTGATTCTTCCAATCCAAGAACATGGTGTATCTCTCCATCTGTTGGTATCATCTTTAATTTCTTTCATCAGTGTCTTATAGCTTTCTGCATACAGGTCTTTTGTCTCCCTAGGTCGGTTTATTCCTAGGTATTTTATTCTTTTTGTTGCAGTGGTAAATGGGAGTTTAAAATAGGAATAAATTTAATGAAGGAGGTAAAATACCAGTACTCTGAAAACTATAAGACATTGATGAAGAAAATTGAAGGTGATACAAAACAATGGAAAGATATCCCATTCTCATGGGTTAGAAGAATTAATGTTGTTAAAATGCCCATACAACCCAAAGAAATCTACAGATGTTACGCAATCCATATCAAAATACCCATAACATTTTTCACATAACTAGAACAAATAATTCTAAAACTTATATGGAACCACAGTAGATCCTGAATAGCCAAACCAATCTTGAGAAGAAAGAACAAAGCTGGAGGTATTATGCTTCCAAACTTCAGACTATATTACAAAGCTACAGAAGTCAAAACAACATGGTCCTGTACAAAATCAGACACAGAGATCAATGGAACAGAATAGGGAGCCCAGAAATAAACTCACGCCCCTATGGTCAATTAAACTATGACAAAGGAGGCAAGAATACACAATGGAGAAAAGACAGTCTCTTCAATAAGTGGTGCTGGGGAAACTGGACAGCTACATGTAAAAGAATGAGATTAGAACTCCATATACAAAAATAAACTCAAAATCAATTAAAGACCTGAAACCATAAAACTCCTAGAAGGGAACATAGGCAGAACACTCCTTGACGTAAATCTTGGCAATATTATTTTGGATCTGTCTCATAAAGCAAAAGAAATTAAAACAAACAGAAAAAATGGGACCTAATTAAACTTAAAATCTTTTGCATAGCAAAGGAAACTGTCGACAAAATGAAGAGACAATCTATGAAATAGAAAATATTTGCAAATGATATGGCCAACAAGGGGTTTAAATCCAGACTATATAAATGGCTCGTGCAGCTCAGTATCAAGAAAACAAACAATCAAAAAAAAAAAAAAAAGAAAATGGGCAGAAGACTTGAATAAACATTTTTCCAAAGAAGGCATACTGGTGGCTGACAGTCACATGAAAAGATGCTCAGCATTGCTAATTATTAGAGAAATACAAATCAAAACAACAATGAGATATCACCTCATACCTGTCAGAATGGCTATCATCAAAAAGTCTACAAATAGCAAATGTTGGCAAGGATGTAGAGAAAAGGGAACCCCCCTACACTGTTGGTGGGTGTGTAAATTGGTGCAGCCACTATGGAAAACAGTATGGAGCTTCCTTAAAAAACTAAAAATAGAGCTACCATATGATCCAGCAGTTCCACTCCTGGGCATATATCCAGAAAAGACGAAAACTCTAGTTCAAAAAGATACATGTACCCCAATATTCGTAGCAGCATTATTTACAATAGCCAAGATATGGAAGCAACCTAAGCATCCATCAACAGATAAATGGATAAAGAATATGTGGTATATATATACAATCGAGTATCACTCAGCCATAAATGAGTGAAATTCTGCCATTTGCAACAGTGTGGATGTACCTAGAGAATATTATGCTTGTAAAATAAGTCAGATGGAGAAAGACAAATCTGTATGATATCACTTATATGTGGAATCTAAAAAATAAAACAAATGAACGTATATAACAAAACAGAGACAGACACAGATATAGAAACAAACTTGAATTGATAGTTACCAGTAGGGAGAGGGAAGGAGAGAGAGGCAAGGGGTATAGGGGTATGGGATTAAGAGACACAAACTATTATGTATAAAATAGATAAGCAATTAGGTTATATTGTACAATACAGGGAATTATAGCCATTATCTTGTAATAACTTTTAATGGAGTGGAATCTGTAAAAATACTGAATTACTATTCTGTCTACCTGAAACTAATATTGTAAATCAACTATACTTCAATAAAAAAATAAATCAGTAGGGAATTCCCTGGTGATCCAGTGGTTAGGACTCCGCACTTCCACTGCAGGGGGGCACAGGTTCCATCTCTGGCTGGGGAACTGGGATCCCACAGGCCACACGGTGGGACCAAATAAATAAATAGATAAAAATAAAAATAAATAAAGCCATTTGGATCTTTGACAACCTTTTATATGTGCAGGCATGTGTGAGCTTATCTGAACTTGAACAAAAGGGTCAAAACAATTTAGTCAAAAACACTTCCACACACCAACTGCTATTGCAACATTGCTTTATCCGTTTATTTCTAATAAATACAAACTGTCTTTATTTTTTTCAGTGTTCTTGCATGCCATCAGAAAGTTTCCATATTTTATTTTCATAAACCAGGGCCTAGATTTTACAATTAAGAGAGAAATTTATTCTGTGAAACTGACTACCCACGATGTTTTAGCTGGAAGACCATATTCCCTAAGAAAGTTAAAAGATTGGATTATTTGTAAAAGGAATTTCTGCAGGAGATTTATAATGCACATATATACTTGCTAGCTTGGATCACTGTCTTTAGAGCTTATGTGATTATAGGGAGATATAATAGGTTTAGAATCTTCCTAAAGGAAAAATTCTGGGTCAGAATTTTTCTCTCTTTTAAGGTAATTGGTGAGCAGACGTGATGAAGCTGGGACTTTGACCTAATTAACACCCTGTCTAACCATTCCAGAAAACCAACCAATGAAAGTGCCTTCTGAGGCCAGTCAGGACATTTGGTTTATGAGAACACTGTATGTAAGGGCCAAGGTTACTTCAGTGGCTCAATTTCATAAATTTTTCTCCTTTGAGGTCTTATAACTGCTGAAATCTGAAACTTCTTTTAAATTGTTACCAAAATTAAACTTAGTACGAAAAAACCTCTGGGATTCTCAGTGGGGCTTATCTATTGTCCAAAGTAGAATAGTCAGCTTGAAAAATCAGTAACTATTCACTTAAAGATGACTTTAGAAAAGTCAAGAAGTCAAGTGTACAGCTCTATTTATGAAGTCGTCATTTTATAAAATCAGAAGTATGAAATGATTGACATATGATTTTTGACGATTTAAAAAATACTTCTTTAATGGAAGACTCTTCAAAGGTTAGATTACCTTAGCAGAAATCATGCTTGCTAGTGGTCCTTGAAAAACCCTGTTTTAAAATAAAATAATAGCTGGCTGAATCAGAAGCTGTGGCCCATTCCTACTGTCTGACAGATCCTCTTTGATCTAGACAAAGATTTGAGAAGATCTGTCCATGCATCTGCCCATTATTTTGGGAGGGGCGGTTTCAGTGATGTGAAACATATGATCAAATTTTAGGAAAACATAACTAACTAGAAGGAAAAAATCTCTATCTTGTATTTGTTGCTTATGAGAGATCTCTGTGCTTTTCTGGAAATCCATTGAAGATTTGTGCTAATAAATGGTAATGTCCTATTCACAGCGTGAATATCGTAAAGACTATGAAAAGTCAAAAACTATCTACACGACACCTCTTGATATGCTCCAAGTGACTCAAGCTAAGAAATCTCAGGCAATTGCCAGTGATGTGGACTATAGGCACCTCTTACACAGTTACAGCTACCCGCCGGACAGCATTAACGTGGACCTTGCCAAGAAGGCTTATGCACTGCAGAGTGATGTGAGTAACCCGATTTTCTCTCTTCCCTCTTTTGAAGGTAGAAACTGAAAAGGATTTCTAAGTTGAGTGATGTTTTTGGCAATTCTCAGAAGTAGCTGCATTGTCTTCTGTATGTAGCAAGTATGTAATGGGAAAATGAGCCTTGGGATTCTATGAGAGCACGCCCCTCAGAGTTAGAGAGGCCTGGGTCTGGCAAGCACCCCATCACAGTTTCCTTTTGGGAAAGTGATCACCCTTGCTGAGTTTAGAGTCCTCCTTGCAAAATTGGAATAATACAAAAGAATTGTTTTCATTATTTAAATGCATTCAAAATACTCTTAGCATGGTGCTGGGCCCTGGTGAATTCTCAGTAAATATTCACTATTATCATCATCACCATTATCATAATTATCACATTCATCATTATCAATAATTTTTTATATAGATTGCTATCTTGCTGAAAATAAAATATATTATTTATAGCATTACTTTTTATAATAGCTGGGTTTTTTTTCCTGCAGATCAAAACTTCTTTAGGCAAATTAATTTGTCTGAGCTATACAATTGAATACTTTATCCTAACAATTCTATTTTTTTAAATGGTAAAATAGACATAACAATATTTGCCATCTTTACCAGTTTTAATTGTACAGTTCAGCAGCAGTTAATTACATTCCCATTATTGTGCAACCAATCTCCAGAACTTTTTCATCTTGCAAAAGTGCAACTCTCTGCACATCAAACAACTCCCCATTTCCTCTTCCCCTCAGTCCCTGTCAACCACCCTTCTACTTTCTGTCTCTGTGAGTTGGACTACTCTAAAGACCTCGTATCAATGGAATTATGCAGTGCTTGTCCTTTTGTGACTGCTTTATTTCACTTAGCATAATGTCCTCAAGGTTCATCCATGTTATAGTATGTGTCAGAATTTCCTTCCTTTTTGAGGCTGAATTCTATTCCATTCTATGTGTATACATTTGGGTTATCCATTCATCTGTCAGTGAACATTTGGGTTGCTTCCACCTTCTGGCTATTGTGACTAATGCCACAATGAACATGGATGTATGAATATCTTCAAGATCCTGCTTTCAATTCTTTCGCGTATATACCCAGAAGTAGAATTTCTGGATGATTTGGTAGTTCTATTTTTAATTTTTTGAGGAATCGCTGTACTATTTTCCAAGCAGCTGCACAATTTTACATTCTCATCACTAAAAATTCTATTTTATGCATTATTATCTTATTTGTTTCATTTTGTTATGTTTCTTCCTCCCAAATAGATCATAGGTTTTTCAAAGGCAGGAACCAATGGTTTCTTGATTTTTCATTCCAGTTAGAAGGCCCACACTAAAGAACAATCATCTGAATTTTGTATCTAGAGTACATATTTTAGGTATCACCTATAGCCAGACAACAGCAGTAGGTCATTATTTTAATAGCATCAAGTAACTGTCTCCCAGGTAGGTCCAATTCCAAATGATAACTGCTCTCCATAAGCAAATTATTGAATACAACTATATTAAAGTGTGTTGTTAGCCAATGTAGAAACACTCCTAAGCTTACCATTACACATGAAGGGCAATATGTGTAAACACTTAATACAAATAACTACTATCAAGTCTTATCAGAAAATGAGCAAAATTATCCACCTTCAATATGGCCTTCAGTTATAATTTGACCATAGAAACATAATACATAATATGTTCTAGTGAGCAAACATCTCACGTTTGATGATCTAAATATAACAATTTCATTTATTCTTTGAAATACAGCTTTGAATTTAGCAGGTTGGAATTATAATTCCACATACTTTGGAAATAAGGATGAAGTAGAACATATGCCAACTAGAAAGAACAGTGAAAACCTAAGGGCTGTTAAAATCTCTCCCCAAGGAAATGTTTAAAATAACCTCAATGTATGGAATAAGGAAACTGGTCAGAAATCTTAAAAGCATTCTTTTGGGGAAAATGTTAATGATTTTACGAAGAAGGATGATGCTGAGTAAAGAAATGTAACCTGGGGCTTCCCTGGTGGCGCAGTGCTTGAGAATCTGCCTGCCACTGCAGGGGACACGGGTTCGAGCCCTGGTCTGGGAAGATCCCACATGCCGTGGAGCAACTGGGCCCGTGAGCCACAATTACTGAGCCTGCGTGTCTGGAGCCTGTGCTCCGCAACAAGAGAGGCCGCGATAGTGAGAGGCCCGCGCACCGCGATGAGTGGCCCCCGCTTGCCACAACTAGAGGGGGCCCTCACACGGAAACGAAGACCCAACACAGCCAAAAAATAAAATAAATAAATAAATAATAAAAGTGTTTAAAAAATAAATAAATAAATAATTTTTAAAAAAGAAATGTAACCTTTCTCTTGGTGTTTTAGGTCACATACAAAGCTGACTACAACAGCTGGATGAAAGGTTGCGGCTGGGTACCTTTTGGGTGCTTAGAAATGGAAAAGGCAAAGCAAGCTTCAGACATTCTTAATGAGGTAAAGCCATCATATCTCTGTGTGTCACAGAGATAGATTTGTGAATGTAACATGGTAAAACTTCCCAAACCATGGGAAATGCCTCCTTTACCACTTCATTTTCTAGTATTGTTGCTGAGGAAAAAAACCCCAACTTATCATGTGCATGAATTATCTCGGTAGATAATCATACCTCTTCACATCACCAAAGTCGTTTATGTTAACCACTCATGACAGAAATATTTTTAACAGCTTTATCGAGGTATAGTTTGCATACCACAAAAATTCACATATTTTAAGTGTACACCTTGACAAGTTTTAATAAATCCATATAGTTGCATAGCCATCCCCACAATTGAATTTTTTTTAACTGGTAAATGCATCTTTATTTTTCAGAAGCAATATAGAAAATGAGTAGTATATTATGAAATACACAATATAGGAGTGAAATCAACATGGTCAAGGGAGGTTGGACTGCAAGCTCTGTTAGGTTGTTGGATGCAGTTGGTATCAAGAGATTAGGTCAAGGTTGCTTCAACTTTGGCCTTGGGTTTCATGAGATCCCCCTACTAGTTAGGAATGGTTTTAGCAGCAAGAAAAAGAGAATACTTGAAGTTATGGAGGCTACTCAAATACTTTGCCTTCAAAATAGTCAGGAGGGAGTTGGCTGCTGGCGTAGATTCAGGGGCTCAGTGATATCAGACCCACAATTGAATTTTAAGATGCTGCTAGCACCCCCAAAAATTCCCACTCCCATTTTCAACCCCAGACAACCACCGATCTGATTTCTGCCTCTATAATTTTGCCTTTTCTAGAAATTTCTTTTGTATCAGGATTCTTTCACTTAGCGTAATGTTTTTGAGGTTCGTCCATATCTCTACATGTGTCTGTAATATTTTCCTTTTTATTAGTGAGAGTAGTATTCCTTTGCACGGCTATATCACACTTTGATTGTCCAGTTAGTGGGCATGTGGATTTTTTCCAATATTTGGCAATTGTGAATTATGCATATAATGACTATTATAGAAATTTTCTTTGAAGTATTATTATACCTTATGCTATATTCTTGATGACTTTGAAGCAGTCACTTAAAACAGTCACTTCTCTGACAGCAGTTGAACATTCCCCCTGCTGTCAGGTGAATCCGTCATCCAGGAAGTTAGACCACATAAAGAAGGGTCAGAGGTGCTAAGTGAGGGTTGTCTTCCACACCCAAGTTTTTGTTGTTCTTATTGTTTTGTACTTCTGTTTGTTTTTGGTGAAAACCACTTTATCTACTCAAGAGATCTTTCAGAAAAAATTCTGGGTTAGTGGTTTTCAGAAGTCTGAAGTTGAAAGAGGGATGCTACTATATACACAAAAGTGGGATGTATAGTATGCAAAAATGAAGAGAACTAGGAGAAGAATATAGGAATAAGGGTAGCTAGATGTTGCCAACTCCCAATTGAGACATCTTCCCCATGGGCCCTCTCCTGTGTCTCCTCAGCACTTTAGTGATAACTTATGTACTAACCTCATTAAGGCTTGCAAAGCAAAAGTCCTTCTTTTCTTATTAATAATCCATAGCTATTGCCCTAGTTCCTCAATTCCCTCAACTGGAGAGCTTCAGTTGCTGATGGAGTGACAAGGAAAATGACATTCCTGGGAGCTTGTTTAGTGTCATGCAAAGATACTCCAAATGTTCTTGCATGCTTTTCTGTTAATCCTTTAGAAAACTTTGTAATGTTTCAGGATTCTGCTGAGCTTTCACAGTGCCTTCTTTCACATCATAAGCAAGAAATTAAGAGAGTAAAGTTGTTCCTGAAAGTTATATTTGTCTGTACTGCCCCAAACAATCCAAAATTAAAACATTTTCTTTAAACGTTGGTTTTTGTATTGTATTCATTTTTTCCCCCAAGCCAGCAAAGAATCAAATATTTTTACATTTTAAAATCAGGAAAATTTCTTGTCCCTCCAAAATAAATTTAAAGTATTTTGATTTATTAGCCTTTGGTGAAAGTATTATTATCTTTCTCTTTTTAATTTGTCAAACAGAAAAAATATCGCCAACATCCAGATACTCTCAAGTTTACTTCGATTGAAGATGCTCCAATTATAGTACAGTCTAAGATTAACCAGGCCCAGAGGAGTGATGTAAGTGTTAATTCTCTCTGTATTTAAATGTTAACTAATACAAATACATTTGTATTCTAAATGTAATGATCACCTGTACTTATTAGGCAATCTAAAGAGACTCAGTTATATGAGCAACTGTATAATTCCCCAGGTTTTCATTAAAAAAGCACACCTAATTCATATCTTTAGAGGATTATATATATTTCAGTGATTGGACATTGCTCTCGAGGAAAAGGTAAGAGGGGCTTCTCTTGATAACCAGAAATACAAGCCTATTTCTAGGAAAGATCAGGAAAGTGATTATAGACACTACATCATATGAAGGGGTTATATTTAAAGTCAGAGGCAAGACAAAAATCATGCTTAGTAAAAACTACCCCTAAGTCCCTTTAGTCACCCACTGCCCACAAAATATAATATAGATAGTTGGTAAATCCCACCCTATTAACTTTTCCTATGCTCAGGAAAGTGTCTGCAGGTTAACTTTGTCTTTGGGTCACTTTCCTGGGCTCTTAGGTAGGTCCCCCTACCTTAGTCTGGAGGTTCTTAGCACATACCAAGGGACTTTTGCCAAGGCTAAACAGGCACTAAGATCAGACCCTGTGCAATTGCATAGGAGATCTTAAATGCCTACAAATATTTTCTGGGGAATGTGGGGAAGGCACAGAGAGTGTCTTTCATTAAAAAAACTCCTCTGTGCAATGTGATCTGCTCCAAAATTATTCTCCTGTGCCGTTAAACACTTTCCCCTACTTTATTTGTTTGTTTATGTGTTTTTTTCTCTTCCAGATTGCCTACAAAGTCAAAGGGGAGGAATTTATTCACAAGTACAGTCTGCCGGCGGATGTGCCCCAGTTCATTCAGGCTAAAGTCAACGCCTACAATATCAGTGAGGTGTGCATGTGGGCTCAGCCGCTCACTGAGGGTTAAGCCTTTTCTACACGTGGTCTGAGTTATCTTCAAATGACATTTTTCTTTCAGAATATGTACAAAGCAGACTTGAAAGATCTGAGCAAGAAGGGATACGACCTGAGAAACGATGCGATCCCCATCAAAGCTGCCAAAGCTGCCAGGCAGGCGGCGAGTGACGTAAGTCCAGCTGGTGGTCACCTGTGTGTAACCAGAAAATGGGGGCAGGTGGGCTTCTTATCCAAGTCCCCACGTCTGCTGTCCCTGACTGGAAGCAAGCCAGGCTGAAACTATTTAGAGAAGAAAGTTCCCTAAACAGATCTGAATTTTCTTGGGGGTAAGGATTTGTATAACCTTAATCAATCTGTTCTAATCAAGCCCCCTAATTTAAAATTCTCATCTATATTTCTGCACAAATTCACGTTATTTCTCTTATAGAAATAAAGAAGTTACCTGCTATTGACATCATAATAACCTCCTGATGGTAAACCTTTATCTCAAAACTTGCTTAATTTCTATGAATTCCCTCTTTGCCTTACCTCTCTTTTCACTTCATTGCTTCTACAGACTGATGAATGGGCTTCAGGTGTCAGAGCCCCTAAGAGTCAGTCATTAGGTTGCATTAAAGTTAAGACTTTTGTTTCTTTTCCTATCTTACTTCAACTCAGATGTGAACTGAAGTCACTTTGCTCTTTGAGATTTAAATAAAATGGACTCAAGCCCCCTCCTGCTGTCCTGCAGGCAGTGGGATTCCCTCCCCATGATTGCTGCATTCTCTGAGGTTTTTGCTTTTCTGATCACCTCTGCCTCCTGGTTTGCACATGATGGTTTTGCTCTGGCTCACCTGGGCTCTCCTCCCCTAGATTTATTCTCTTTCTGCTCTGCGTGATCCAGAGATGGAACTCAGCCCCTTCTTTTTGGTTTCCCTCCAAATCCCAAGCACAACTTTAATGATTGTTTGAAATGGAGTTGTCACTGCAGCAATGTAAATACATTAAGACTGAATAATGAATGTCCGTGTCCTAAAAGCCCTGCTCCAGAATTTCTCACTGATCCCCTTTCTCTGTGGGTGATCTCTTCCAGCCACCCCACCCCAGCATACACACAAACCTTCCCTCACATCTCTGCTTCTCCGTTTCCTGGGGTTCTTCCCAAGTCTCCTCAAGGACGCTTAAATCTCCCCACTTTATTATTCAGAACCAATTAGTGTTACACACTACTGGTTCTGGGTCTCCCTTTGAATATCCAAAGACTCATTAAAATTGTACTATTACTACTACTAGTATAATTCTATTAATAAAATAGCCAGCTATTGGCTTTAGAAGCACAGTATAATTGGTAGAGTTTGTGAAATATTTATCTTTTCATTTGTCTCTATCACTGTCTAAGTGGAACAGAACTTATTTTACTGTGTCACTGATATAAATTATAGTAACGTCCCCACCCCAACCTCCCTTGGGTGGCAGAAGCAACCACAGGCAACCAAATGGGCTCTAAATAACATTTTAATTTTAATAGGCTACATTTCAAATATATACAAACAAATATCAAATTGTTTGGTTATTGAAATAATTTCTGGGAAGCTCAGTTGCTCAAATCACGGTCTCATTGTTCAGTAAAACCTTCATAACTACATTAAAAAATATGCCCACCTTTGTTTCCAACAGGTTCACTACAAAAAAGATTATGAAAAAGCCAAAGGGAAAATGGTTGGCTTCCGAAGTCTCCAAGATGATCCTAAACTGGTTCATTATGTGAATGTGGCCAAGATACAATCGGACCGGGAGTATAAAAAAGACTATGAGAAGACAAAGACCAAATACAACACACCCCATGATATGTTCAACGTTGTGGCAGCTAAGAAAGCTCAGGATGTTGCCAGCAATGCCAACTATAAGCATTTGCTTCATCACTACACCTACCTGCCTGATGCCATGGACCTGGAATTGTCGAAAAACATGATGCACATACAGAGCGATGTAAGTGACATTAACTCCACGAGACAGTCCCCCTCTAAGGAGGGAGCCTGCGTGAGAGAACCCACTGCCTGGGGCACTCACTTCTCTCTTCTCTCTTTGCTGTAGAATGTCTATAAGGAAGACTACAACACCTGGATGAAAGGCATAGGCTGGATACCTATTGGCAGTCTGGAGGTAGAAAAAGTTAAAAAGGCAGGTGATGCCCTGAATGAAAAGAAGTACAGGCAACATCCAGACACCCTCAAATTTACCAGCATCGTGGACTCCCCAGTTATGGTCCAGGCAAAACAGAACACACAGCAAGTCAGTGATGTGAGTACAACAAAACAGAGGGTGCAAAAGGATGGAGGGAGGCTTCAAAAGATCAGCTCATCATTTTTATTATCTGAGCCTAATATCTTTTCCTTTTAAAATTATTATTTTATTTCATTTAAAAATAATAATTACAATTATTTTTAGCTTGGGCACTAACATTTTCTATTTTTTTTTTCTATCTTGCTTTTTACCTTCCTTTTAAAAATGTCTTCATTTTTAACTGCCTATAAATACTGTGTTATTGGATAAAGTATTTGAGAAAGTGCAAAAAGTTCTACCCTAGAACAACACACACACAAACAAAACTTAAGCTTAAATCCCATACACCTTATTGTGGCAAATGCATCATATTCAATTCTATATTAAGTTGCTCATATTTGCTTTTCATATATAAAATATTAGTACAGGGAAATAATACACATGAGTAGATGATTTCTCTCCTCAGAATTCATCATACACAATTATTATACAGACTTTTCTTTACTTATGTCTTGGAGGAGATTAGTATATTGTTTGCCTGCCTGTCCATGAGCAATGTATACGCTCTGGCTAAAGACAGCTCTCAAGGAAAATTTGGTGTATGAAAGAGCTAAAGGGACACCAAAAACATTCATTCATTAATTCATTGAATGAATGTTTTTGAACACCTTCCATGTGCCAGGGACTATATTATGTGCTGATGGTATAAAGATGAAACAGACGAGGATGAATGGGATACAGGACAAGAGTATAAGACAAAGACATGGATAGAAACAGCATCATCATATGAAGAGACGAATGCTACAGGAGAGGCATGTGCTAAGTAAGTATAAGAGGAGAGGGTAACTGCCTGCCAGAGCTTCCCTGGCAAATGAGGGAAGGCTGCATTACTGGCAAAAGGAAAAACATAATGACAGTCAAGAAGTAATGAATGGAAGGACAGTGAAGGATGAAGGATTCAGGATTGTAATCCTTCAAGACCTGATTATTGAGGGTCTTGAATGTTAATTTATACTCTGGACATTATGGGGTAGGTAACAGGAAGTACTGAAGATTTTTAATCCATGGAGTTGCATTATCAGGTCTGTGTTTTAAAAGATAATTGGCAAAAAATGCAGAGAATATATTGGAAAGGGGAGAGATTGAAGGCAAGGAGATAAATTAGAAAGCTGCTACAGAAATTCAACAGAAGCCTTATTTGGACCTAACTCAGGCTATAGCAGTGGGAAAGGAGATGTTTAGAAGGTAAAATTAACGAGATTCTCTGAATGCTTAGATGTGGTTTCTAAAGGCAGTGAGGAAGTGAAGATAGCTCTTGGATTCCTAGAAGAAATTATTTAGTATTTGGAGATTCATTTAGATATCAGCCATTTCAGATTTTACTTGTGATACATGCACACGAGTTTACATATGGTATTCCACACAGACATGCCTGGGAAATGGAGGTATATATGATAAATGACCATCAAGAGATTAAAAATCTACTTGGGATTCCGATTCTGTTTTAGTTTTAGAAACTGAGCAATTTCTTTCTTTTTCATTACCAAGAGGAGGATACAGTATGATTTCTACCCCATGCACTTTGGTGTCTTTCAGACATCTTTAAAATGGCAAAATAGGGTAAATATGAAGTGGTAAACCTTTTGCGTAGGCTGGATTTACATATAAGCACCTTTATATTATGAGGAAATTATTATGTGCTTTTACTGATACAATTATAATTGGAAAGTTTTTAGGGGAATTGAAAGACTCATTCTAACTACCTCTTTCTCTCTAAGAATAAAAAACCAAAAAAAAAAAAAAAAAAAAAAACAACCAAGACTTTAAGAACTATTAACTCCACTAGCAAAAATGACCTTTTCTGGCTTTAGTGAATTCTGTTATCCATTTTAGGGTTTCACATTTGAACTCATTTTTTATTCATCTCTGGCAAGCAAAGATTTCTATTTTCTTAGGATTTTTTTCTCTCTATTTTAATACAGAGTTTTTGGGTCTTCCTTAAGATAATGAGATTCTTGAGTTTCTTAAAATAGGAAGATGGCTTTGATAATTTTAAGTAATAGAAATTGTGGGGGATTATGCTAGGAATAACTTCTTTAAGCCTGTAATTAATGTATTTTCCTTTTTGTACCATCCATAATGCATTTTATTTTTGTGACTATGTGTTGCAGATCTTATACAAAGCTAAAGGAGAAGATGTGAAACATAAATATACGATGGGTCCTGATGTTCCTCAATTTCTCCAGGCCAAGTGCAATGCTTACAATATAAGTGATGTAAGTAGGGTTTTTGATGGGGTGTGAAATCCAGACCTGATGATAAAATAATAGAATTTTAGAGCATGACAGGGCTTTGACAACTTAGGTCAATTTTCTCCATAGCCCCCATTAGAGCATATCCCATGATGATGGTTCTGTACCTCTTGAGTCGGCCTTTTCAAGTGTAGGACAACTCTAAAGGGTATAGCATTCTTCTTTGTGTCAAGCTCAACACATATTCCTCTAGTTTTCCTAGTTCTGCACATGGAGGAAGTTTTTATCCTCCAGAAAAATAAGGATAAATGAAATCCCCCCCCCCTTTTTTTTTTTTAACAACAACCCTAAAATTTCTAAAGCTAACCACCAGGTCTTTCCTGGACCTTCCTTTCATAAGATTGAACTTCATTTTCTCCAGTTGGTTCTCACATACTGTGGTTTCCAGAACCTTTATTATTCTCCTCTGGATCCACTCCAGTTTCTCAATTTCCCTCTTCAATATATGCCCAAACCAGACTTTGGTGAATGGTTAGTACAGAGTCTAATAATTTTATGCTATACAATTTTATGTATGATGTTTTGCTAATGTGACTTCTTTTTTTTAAATTGAAGTATAGTTGATTTACCATTAATGTGACTTCTTAAAACTGTGTGCTATAGGAGATTCTTCTAGCTTCTATCTGGAAAAGAACAAAGCAATCCCAGCTGTTGAGGAATCAGTGTAGCTGATTACCCCACAGCATGCTGACATCCTTTTTCCTTTTCCATCGCAGGTCTGTTATAAACAGGACTGGCATGATTTAATAGCCAAGGGCAACAATGTGCTGGGTGACGCTATACCCATCACTGCAGCCAAAGCATCAAGAAACATTGCCAGTGACGTGAGTAAAAATTTTAGGTGAAATCTGGGTGATTGTCTTTTTCACAAAGTAATCACACGGGTGCTTGTTAAAATGATACCACATTGAAAACAGTATGTTGAATTAATGACATTTAAATTCTCCACAAAATATTGTTTTGAAAACCTGTCACTTTTTCAATGTTTTGTGATTCTTGTCAGTTGACCCCACTTGGTAGAGCTGTCATAAATCTGACAGTGGCTTTCTCTCCTGATTCATAGCCCAAATTACCTTCCCTGACACATTTCCCTGACAGCCCACATTTATTTTCAGGGAGAATACCCCACCTGACGCTAACACGTTAAAGTCAGATGACTGCCTGCATTATAATTGTATTAAGAAGATTGAAAAAATGTTAAATAAAATGTACAGATTTTATAAACCAAATGGGAAAAAGCCCACTTTTCTAGAATATAATTTTGATTTATTTCATCTGTAATAGAAAAAGTATACACTTATACTTCTTCTCATCATTGAAAAATAAAATTTTCCAAAAGCACGCACACCCCATAGATTTCACTGTCACACACTATTCCAGAGGCTACACTCTTCATCTGAGACAAGAAAAGAAAGAAACCACGTGTACAGACCATGTGGAAGATAGGGTGTAAGAATTCTACAGCCTTCCATGTAGGGATGGTACTGAAAATGTGTTCCTCAAAGCTTTGCACATCACTCTGAAATACATTTCTAGTTTAAGGAGAAAGTGACAGTCTAAAATATGACATTATCATTTTTATTTTTAGCCCTTACACAGAACTTTTTCTAACATGCCTAGAAATTACTTGATAATTCTTTTGCCTGCTAAACTCTTGTTTATAAATTGGTGCTTAAATGGCAGGAGCAGAGTGTCTTCAGAGTTTGGGTGGATTTGAATTCTCTTACATAAAAATTGAGGTTTTTATCTGTTACCTACTGTATAGCTCAGTCTATACCCCATTGCTGATCTCAGCGGTGAGAGACCTTGGACCGCAGAGCTTTTGCAGTCAGGCTTTTACTGATGAGGAAAGGTCTCGGTGGTTCCTGCCCTTATTATATAGTTCCTTAATTCATCTGCAGCTGCTTCAGCAGTGAGCTTGGAGAGTAGCTGCTGAGAAATGGGGTTGGGTGAAAGCCTAGCTACCTGCCAAAGAAGAGGTTTTTTTTTTTTTTTTAAACCATATTAGGTCAACTGAGACAACAAACATAGTAATATTTTCCATACCCCACCCCAAAGAGATCTGAGTATAAACGTCTTGCATGTACAGTTCTTTAGAGTTTCTTCTGCATCTGTTGTGTACATATCCTGGGCCAATCAGAATCGAAAACAGAAGTATTTCTAGTATTCTGTGATGTGAACTAACATGTTGGATTAGGAAAATTCACATCCCTGGAAAACCAAGAGATATATTTGGAATGTAGTCTTATATTTTGGAATATGTTATGTTTATATTAAGTGTGAAAACTTAATAGAGTTGGCTCTATATAAAGTTCCACATGCAAATCATCTATAGCATTTGTAGCAAAGAAAAGAAACTGCTCCTGAATTTATCATGATACCCATTTATAACCCAGCAGTGTTGGAAATAAATGCTTTCAGTCTAAACTTCCTGGGGTTGGGGGACGTGGGGTGTGGACTGTATTTCTTGTACAGTCTTCCAGAAAGTCACAATATTCTGAATGCCTTTGTGTGTGAATATAATCGCTCCACCTAATGTTCCCAATGCTTAGGACTTTGCTAACCAAATTCTGCCTCCACAGTATAAATACAAGGAAGCTTACGAGAAGGCAAAGGGAAAGCATGTGGGTTTTAGAAGCCTCCAGGATGATCCTAAGCTCGTCCACTATATGAATGTGGCAAAGTTACAGTCTGATCGTGAATACAAGAAGAACTATGAAAACACCAAAACCAGCTACCATACCCCTGGGGACATGGTTAGCATTACAGCTGCAAAGATGGCCCAGGATGTTGCCACCAACATCAACTACAAGCAGCCGATACATCACTACACATACCTACCTGATGCCCTGAGTCTTGAGCATACCAGGAATGTGAATCAAATTCAGAGTGATGTGAGTATGTATAACATTATAGACCTAGAGATGCTGGTACTGAACAGATGATCATTTCTTCCTATTTTAGTAGACTTCACAATACAATAAGGTATTTGAAAAATGCACTTTAAAATATACAGTCATCACTGAAAGAGTAACAAAGGCATGGTAGACACGCTGTGTTTTACTAGCTTTCTGTGCTTCTATTGCAATCATTGATATTATCTTTATTAACTTATGGATCAAAGATAAAGCCATGTTCTACTAAGTACATAAGCCACCCTGGTTCTCAACAAAAAGAAATGTTTGCTCCTGGTGGGCCTGCTTCAACGGCAATATGTATAATGCAAAATAGGAGCATTCTCTATTCTTTCTGAATTCAGGAAAGTTCTTTTTTTTTTTTCTTCTATTTTTGAACTCAAGGTCACACTCTCATGCATGTAAATCTATGTAACGAGTCATCTAAAATGAACCAGGAGGGCTTTGTGATTACAGCATGACTCATGGAGAGCTGCATGGGGGAGGGTGTTTAATATTCAGAGCATTTCCTGCTGCAGGAGCCAGGTTTTTGTAAGAACCATCCTTGGTAAAGGGGAAAAATTCTGTTCCTTTATTGTTGCTCAATGAGAATGTCTCTCTCCATCTGAGATGGAGGAGCCCAGGTGGACGGTGTGGGTGAAATTCAAAAGTTGTGGAGATTTCAGTGAAATCAAAAGGAAAGCCCAATTTATTGTCAAAAGAGACAATTTTTTTTTTTTAGCAGTACCCGTGGAAATATGTGGCCTACATTCTCTCCTGGAATGTTAATGCACTCTAACAACAGAACTGCTTTTTCTTATGACCAAATTCTGAGTAAGAAGCTCTGTGGCAGAGATAACCAAAAGCTCCAGTATAGACACAAGCATGCTGACAGGTTGCTCTTCATTCCCCCCTGGATAGAATTACAGATTCCAGAAACAGCTCTTGAGTATGCACTAGGATATCTCCTCATCTGAGATTACTCTTTTACAGAATGTATATAAAGATGAGTACAACAACTTCTTCAAGGGCGTTGGATGGATCCCTTTTGGTTCTCTGGAGGTTGAGAAGGCCAAGAAAGCAGGCGATGCATTAAATGAGAGAAAGTACCGACAGCACCCAGATACCATCAAGTTCACAAGTGTGCCTGATTCCATGGGCATGGTTTTGGCTCAGCACAACACAAAGCAGCTAAGTGATGTAAGTGGTTTTCCTTCAAACAGTTTTGACCATGAATAACCCCATGACCAGTTACTCTACAATCCTTCTTAATTCAATTCATGAGTATGCATCTATGTTAGCAAATCATCTGCTTTCAGAGGTATATTCAAAAGGTTTTACTTTTGAAGCAACTTGGGACTTAAGAAGAACAGGGAGGAGAGAAGGACGATGTTCCAAGTTTGCTTTGTTTTCCAAATGTAGAGAGTCTGTGTTATTTATAAGCAGACCCCTACACTATACATATGATATAAAATTATTTCTATTATAATCTGTGACCTTGTCTGAATTGCAAACCAAGATATTTATTGCTCTGAGTTGCAAGAGTTCTACCTAGCCAGATGAGGGGAAGGCTAATGTCCTAATCCCCTTGCAAAATCAATAGGGCGATATTCTAAGAGAGAGAGACGCCTCTGGGGAAGAGTTAAGCAGTTTGCTTTCGGAGTCATCCAGAGTCTTTTCTGAGCCCAGGTCTATCTGGACCCTTTTTCTTAGTCAGAGGCTAATTACAATGCTCAGTGCTTCACCTCATTTGATAATTTCAGAGTTCTAAGATACCTCCCCCAGAAAGAGTGTGGTAAGTAAAAAACACAGAAGAGAGGACTTTTTGTGTCTTTAGCCCCAGATATTCGAAGGTGGGGAATGCATTCTTTGGTTCAGATTTGAGGGTTTTCTGGATTTTATTTCTCAGACCAGTCCCACATTACCGCAGATGTTTCAAGATTAATTCTATTCTAGTGGTACTAAATGGTGTAGATTGTTCTGATTTCTTTTGTACTGACCGAGGTGTCACTTCTCCCTGTGTTTTTCCAGTTAGCTAGGAAAACCCTAAACTCACTATATTAAGTCTTCCTCATCCCAATAAATGCCATCAACATCTACCTAGTTACTCAAGCCTGAAACCTGGCAGTCACCATTGACACCTCCCCGTGTGAACCCCCTCATCCAACGCATCTACTGAGTTAGCCTCCCAAATCTCTCAGCCATCCTGTTGGAGCACGTCTCTGTCTTTCAGCTGCCACCAACCCTAGTTCTGGCCTCCATATCTCACGTGGACAACTGTAATAATCCATTACCTGGACTTCCTGCCTGGGGTCACATTAAAACCAAAAAGACTGTCTTAAGACATAAATCAAATCATGTCCTTCTTATACTTAAAACCCCTTAGTAACTTCTCTTTGAACTCAAAGTAAAATCTAAACTGTTAACTTGGTTGAAAAGGCCCTCAGCTCTGTGGCCCTGCCCCCCTCCTATCTAATCCTCCTGGGACCCCGCTCAGCACATTCCAGCCCAGTGACCTTCAGTCCCTCAAGCTGGCCATGCCTCTTCTAGACCCAGGACCCTGAATGCTCTTCTTCTGCCCGGACCCTTCCCTTTTCTTCAAGTTTGGGTGTAAATGTTACCTTTTTAGAGAGCCTTTGCTGACCCCCCACCCTGACCCTGTTCATTTCTTTCCTAAATTTATTTTATTTACAACACATCACGAATTCTAGCTCTATCTTACAGTTTATGTGCTATTCTCTGTTTCCTCTATTGGACTATAAGCTCCAAGAGGACAGTTCTGCCTTTTTCTTTTTAACCACTTTAAACACAGAACCTACCATGCTGCCTATTGATCAGACTGCTGTCCAATAAATATGGGTGGAATGAGCAATGAATACGTCTGCCAACACTCCCTCTGTGTGATAATATAGCTAATTGCCTTATAAATGGAAAAACACAAACGATAGTCTTCCTTTTTAAAGGAACATGTGCTAGATGAAACTTACATTATGTTAGCTAATACAATTTGCACGCTGCCTCCTTTGTTTTTAGTTTAACTACAAGGTGGAGGGAGAGAAACGGAAGCACAAGTACACTATGGACCCTGATGTACCGCAGTTTATTCAAGCCAAGGTCAATGCCTTCAACATCAGTGATGTGAGTATTTGGCCTGGTGCCCGTCTAGTATTGCTTACATGGGCCTCTCCTTTCCAGTTCTGTATAACTCTAGCACTGGGAATTTTAGGGGGAGCAAACTGAGTGTGGACCCTTTGAGTCTTTGATGGAGGAGGTCATTGAGAGGACGTGATTGCCAGGTGACCCTTGAGCTGGACCTGGGCAATTGGAGGCTCCTCACCCCCTCCCGTCCTTGGAATGTAAGTTCTGCCCACTGTTCCCACAGTGGGAGCCATTTTCAAGGACACAGCCTTGAGAGACCAATGTGTTGTTGAGACCACTTGCACTGAATCCACTTGAGGCCTAAATAAACTTGTAAGGTTCTGGCAGGCGGGTGTGAAGATCTACTTGGCTTGTGACTGCCCAAGACAACCCTCGAATGTAAGTTCCCTTGTTTATTAAGCCTGCCGCCTACCAAGCTGGAGTGGTCAGCCTGTTTTTTCAGTCTCTCCTTGCCCTCCATGTACGGGGACCAATTTGCGAACCAACAGTCTCCAGATTGGATCCTTATCATAGAATATGAGACTAGAGGCTACCATACATTTCACTTAATGCAGACTTTTCCCAACTGTGGGCTATGACTCATTAGTGGGTTATAAGATCAATCTAGTAGGTTGTGTTCCTTTTTTTAAAAAGTAAAACAAAATGGGGCAGAGAGGATTGGAAAATACAGGAATGCATAGTCTGTAGTAAGGATAAGTATTGCTATTTCTATAACTTTTGTTTCAGTTATTTGTTAAACTTCTAAACTTCTAAAAAAGTTTACCATGATTTTCTTTAGAAACTCTTCTTTGTATGTGACTAGCATCTCTCTAATTGGTGGCGATGTTTAAATTTACTATTATGAATTATTTCCTTTTGCTTTTAAAGCAGATTGGTAAATTCTAATTTAAAGACATAATCCAACCTGGATAAAATTGTTCATTTCTTAAAAGATGATTTAGTCATTCTTCCTAACATTTTAGGCTCTCTTTTATCTCCAAATAAACATTTTTTAAAGTACTCATTTCTATGCTTTTGGTTTATTTAAAACTTTTTCCTGCATTTATAAGTAATATTTAAACATTAATGTTAATTAAAGCTGGGTGGTACTACATCTGAACTTTTAATTTTAGTACCCACATCTTTCTGTAAGTTTAAAATGTTTCATTATAAAAAATACAAGAAAATAAAAGCATTACATATGCTTATTATAGAAAAATTGGAAAATATAGAAAATTATGAAAAAATTAAAATCTTCTGTTATCCCACATTCAAAGTAATACCTTTCCATTGCTTTTTTTAATGCACACATATACATTTTTTACAGCAGTTGAGATCATACTGTGTATGTAGTTTACTGATTTTTTTTTTAAAAAGAATAATAGATTTCTAAAAGATGAACTAATAGAAAGGGATATATTATGACATGTTTTATAAGAAAGATTTTGGTTTCCTGTTTCATTCCTCTTTTAATTATGTCAGATAATAAAATAATCTTTCCTTTTTTCAAGGCTAATTATAAAGCAGATTGGAAGAAAACCCTTGCTAAGGGCTATGATTTGAGACCAGATGCCATTCCAATTGTTGCTGCAAAAAGTTCAAGGAATATTGCTAGCAATGTAAGTCTAATTTGAAAGTAGTAAACTCTCTTTATATTTAAAAAACATTTACATGGTGTATGAGGTTATATGAGCTATATTAGGAAGCAAATAAAAAATGGTAGTATAAAAATAATTCCTAATATCTTATGTACCAATGATTTTTTTATCTTAAAAATATTTAAAAACTCAGTAAGTTGTTATAAAGAAGATTTTTTTTAACTGTCAAACACATGGAATTCTCATTAGTATTATTATTATGAACTTGAAAACTGCTTTTTATTTGGATTTTGTTAAGAAAAAAGCCTTGGTATACTAAAATATTACTAAATCAAAAAAGTCTCCCAGTATTTTAAAAGAATACAATTTTTTGATAATATAATTTCCATAAAGAAAAAAATCTGGTGAAATATGGAAAACCAGGAAGAATTATATATTAAACGACAGCATTTCAGTTACCTGCTTACTTATTTACTTAATTAATTACTTTTTATAAATTAAGTTATATTTTCTTTAGGAATTGATATACCTTGATAGAGTAGAAACTCATTCATTTGGAGTCCAATATACTAATTTTTATAATGTCTTTGCTGCAAGTTACTCAGGATTATGCAAATACTTTATAAGTAATGCAAATTAATCATAGAAACAGATAATAAAAACTATGTACACCAAATGCTTAATAAACTTTTCAGGAACCTTTGATCGTATTCAAAGAATCCACTTATGAATAATTTAGATATAAACTACAATTTATTCCATCCTTAATTATCCCCAGAGCAGATCTCAAGACCATCCATCCAGTGGAAATATTTTGCTAGTTGTTTACTTAAAAATACTAAAAAACTTAGGTGTTACCTAGATTCAGACTGAATTTGGCTATTGCTTAATTTGTGATATAAATTCAATTTAACACTTTAGTATTTCATACAATCTACCCTATCAAACTTCCGTCTGCCCTTCTTTTTCATATAGTTCAAATATAAGGAGGCCTATGAGAAAGCCAAAGGCAAACAAATTGGATTTCTCAGTCTTCAGGATGATCCTAAACTGGTTCACTACATGAATGTAGCCAAAATACAGTCAGATCGTGAGTACAAAAAGGGCTATGAAGCCAGCAAGACCAAGTATCACACCCCCTTGGATATGTTCAGTGTGACAGCAGCCAAGAAATCTCAGGAGGTCGCCACCAACACCAACTACAGACAACCCTTCCACCACTACACCCTGCTGCCTGATGCCTTGAACATGGAGCATTCCAGGAACGCGATGCAGATTCAAAGTGATGTATGTAGCAGTCATGAGATTGTCAGCATAAAATTAGTTATCCATTTCTAGCTGATGGCTAAGAAGAACTAGAAATCGGCAATTCCATTTACTCCATCCTAAACCCGGTTGGACTCACTGTAATTAGGGATCCTCTCCAGAATTTGGAGTTTTAGGATTTCACTCATTTGAACTATATATATAGTTTTCTTTAGTTATTATGTATATATATACTTTAACTTTGGAAGTTAGACCCAATATATGTTGTATTCTGTGAAAGACTAACAGGTCCAAATGGGTGCTATATAATATCCCTTCCAGTGCAAAATTCTGTTAACGTTCCCCCCAAGAAAGTTAAATTTTTAAAGGAATTATTGGGTCAGGATTTTCTATTCAAAACCACTTTGAATACAATCACTTTTATAATTAATTTTTCTCTGAAGGATGGTAGGGAATAAAAAGCAGGTTATTCTCCCAGTCCCCCCGTCCTTTTTTTTTTTTTTTTTTCCTCTTTTTGAAAATGAGCAAATCATC
This sequence comes from Eubalaena glacialis, assembly GCF_028564815.1. Lineage (NCBI taxonomy): Eukaryota > Metazoa > Chordata > Mammalia > Artiodactyla > Balaenidae > Eubalaena > Eubalaena glacialis. The sequence continues at coordinate 161,126,057 of NC_083716.1, read as the reverse complement.
TGGTCAAAGAAACCCAAGCCCTGACTCTTTCTGAAACGAGAATTTCCTTTTTCGTTGTGAAGAACCTGTACAAATCCGACTTCACCAACTGGATGAAAGGGATCGGCTGGGTGCCCATAGAGTCACTGGAGGTGGAGAAGGCAAAGAAAGCAGGAGAGATTCTTAGCGAGAAGAAGTACCGCCAGCACCCTGAGAAGCTAAAGTTCACGTACGCCATGGACACATTGGAACAAGCACTAAACAGAAGTAACAAACAGATTATGAACAAGGTAAGAACTCACCTGCTGGCCTCAGCCTCAGAACCACTGCAGTGCTCAGACCATTGAACCAGGCAGTGCCACTTTGACCTTCATCAGCGTTTTCATCTTTCTGATGGTCGTGGTCATGGCGGTGGTGGTAGGAGGGGGCAGGCTATAACCGTCATCGTGTCTAGAGAGCTCCCACTTATACCAACCCCAGGCTGTCTGTCAACCTCATGCTGAGTGTGTGCTAGAACCACAAAACTCTATGTAATGTGTGGTTGGAGCAAGATAGCCTTTGTTGTTTCAGTGGAAGAGGGCTCCCTTGTTTGATGATTTTTAAAATCATGTGTCCAGTCTCATCAGCCCATCTTCTTGCTATTTCATTCATTTTCCAATATCAGATTTAACCTCTTCTACCATGGAGATGTGAGTCTCTTCCTCTTGATAGCACATTGTAGATTTGTCCTGCTGTACAGTCATGTGCCTGCCTTTCTTGTTGTAGAGACTCTACAGTGAAAAATGGAACAAAGACAAGACCACCATTCATGTCATGCCTGATACTCCAGACATTTTACTCTCCAGAGTCAACCAAATCACCATGAGTGATGTGAGTAGATTAACAACAACAACAAAGATGCAGGGAGCGGGGGGGTGGCAGGGGGAGGGAAGAGTTTGAAGGGAACTAATAGTTGTGGAATATCTGTCTTCCACATGACAACCACTTTAAAATTAGGGTCCCCATTCTAACGTGACTAACAAGATGCTGATGTTTTTCTACTTCATCATTTAGAAACTGTACAAAGCTGGCTGGGAAGAAGAAAAGAAGAAAGGATATGACCTGAGGCCTGATGCCATCCCAATAAAGGCTGCAAGAGCCTCCAGAGACATTGCCAGTGATGTAAATGCTTCCACTGATGCTTATTTAGTCTAAACAAGAAAAAGAGCAAATGAGCCAAGCTCATGTGTATGCAGGAGCTGTAATCAGCTCTGTCCAGTGTTGGTGGGACCACTGTCCCATGTAACACACAAGACACCTCCCTTCCCCCAGTCCAAGGATGCTCTAATTATTTGTTCATCATTCAATGTAAAAAGTGACAGGGTCTTGTTAAAATAAGTTACTTTTAGAGTGCTTAAATTGTTTATGGGCAGTTCCTAGCAAACATAGGGATGTGATCTATGCACTTTACCCAGAAGATCCATTACCAAGCTCTTTCCTGAATGTAGAGGTGCACCATGAAAAGTGGTGCCTGCAGCCTTTTCCGCTGGTTACATAGCAGAGTGGGAAAAGCTGCTTTCTAAATAACCCTAAAACAACTTATTTACACATCACTTTAACTCTGAGATGATTTTTTTCCCTCATGGACTCAAGTCTGTCAAGAAATTTGAAGTAAAAATATTTTGCTCCCAGTCCTCCCACCCCACCAACAACTCCTCCCTTTGTAAGTTTAGAGTAGCTCTAAAACCCTACACCTATGACAAAGCTAACGGCACGTAGTTAATTATATTTTGTTCTCTTTCTTTCACTATCTTCATCACCATGTTTCTTTTCCATCCACAGTACAAGTACAGGCAAGCCTATGAACAAGCCAAAGGGAAACACATTGGCTTCCGGAGCCTAGAGGACGACCCCAAGTTGGTGCACTTCATGCAAGTGGCCAAGATGCAGTCAGACCGGGAGTACAAGAAGGCGTACGAGAAATCCAAGACATCCTTCCACACCCCGGTGGACATGCTCAGCATGGTGGCAGCCAAGAAGTCTCAGGAAGTGGCCACCAACACCAACTACAGGAACGTGATCCATACCTACAACATGCTTCCTGATGCCATGAGCTTTGAATTGGCCAAAAACATGATGCAGATTCAAAGTGATGTACGTGACAGCCACAACATTTGCAGAGCATTTACTTTGGATAATAAGCAAATCATGAAAGACCATAAGTAATGACATTTTGAAAATCCTGAAAGAAATTCATATGTAATTTCCCAATGAGGTGTTTCATTTTTTACCTTAGATTGAGTTTATTTTTTTAACACAAAAGGGATGAACCCTATCTATTATTGTTGTGAGCATTACTGGATGCTAATCAGCAATAACACATGAAATTTGGTTTCAGAAAGAATGTGTTGAAGGAAATATATCTAGCAGAGAGAGTCAGAAGTATAAAGAGTTCCTGATTAAGGAGTAAGAGGTAAAACAGAAAGTCAGGTAACTTGAGAGCTACTGTCCCTCACTCCCAACCAGCTTTCATTTCCAGCTTTATAATTGCCTATCTTACTTACTGATGAAATAGTAAGGAGGTGATGGCTGAAACAGCTATTAGAATAAATGTGAGGAAGGCACAGAGAGTATAAAGCCAAGAATTCAGCTATAGAGGCCCTTTGGTGGCTAGGGAAAGTGAATATAAATTATGAACCAAATGCAGGCCATGCTGAGCCTATATTTCTCTTTGGAAATGTAAGAGATGAGCTATAGCTGGGGAGGTACATAAGTACCCAAATGAAAGCAACCATGGTACAGTTATAGGGGGAAATGTATGATTTGAGGGGAAAAAAATGAAATTTGCACAAAGTATCAATGAGGTTTCTGGCATACCCAAAGGAGTTGTAACCATGGTGGCTGCTCAAAGGCTTATAGCAAAAGAGAGAAATGGAGTCCTCTAAGTCTTCTATTAACCAAGGGGACTTGGGGATTTTTGTAAGAAAGTTAGTCCAGCATGGTCACCTTTCTTGAGATAGTAGTCACATGGTAGATTGATCTATTTGGTATTTCTTAGCACTTTTTCTTTATGAAGGCATTGAGAGAAGCAAATAAATCACAAAGATATTGCTGCTTGTTTTAAATTCCTCATGCAAGGAAATGTAAAAAAAAAAATAAAGTTTAGGGATAAAAGTAATTAAAGTTGAATATACTATCGGTTGAAAACTGAAGTGGAACTTATGGAATATTAAATACCCACTCATGGTTCTTGGAAGATTTGGTTTCTTCTCATCCTCGAACTTTTCCTCTTTTGCAGAATCAGTACAAAGCTGACTATGCTGACTACATGAAGGGCATTGGATGGCTCCCTCTGGGCTCCCTGGAGGCTGAGAAAAACAAGAAAGCCATGGAGATTATCAGTGAAAAGAAGTACCGCCAACACCCAGACACTTTGAAGTATTCCACCTTGATGGACTCAGTGAACATGGTTTTGGCCAAGAATAACGCAAAAATTATGAACGAAGTAAGTCTTTCAATAATGTAGTGTTTCATAAGCATCAGGAATAAGCCAGGCATATCTTACATTTAATCTACAGGTTTTGATAACAGTTTTACAGCATCATAATTAATGTTCCCTCTACCTTGAAAAAGGGTCTTGTAGTTAAACAAACAAACAAAAAAGATAGAAATCAGTCCTAATAAGTGCCCTCTCCAAATGCTCAATGAACCACCCTACCTAATGGACATAACAAAATAAGTATGGACTCTTTTCTTTCAATGCAGATCTTGAAAATGAGTCCCATTTGTCTAAGGCAAAGTTAGTAGAAGCTCATTATGCTGAATCAGTAGACTGTAGGGCTGATAACAGCTGGGTGTTGCAGCCCACCCCTGCTTCCTTGCTCTTTTGATGGAATAAAAGAAAACTCCTAGATTACATGGCTGTAGCAGCATTCTGAGCCAAGACCTTCTCTGGGCAATGCTGAGAGCGATAGCTCTCCACCAGTAGTTCACTGGATCATTAATGACTCCAGCCTTTAGAAAAGCCTTACTCTAGTTTGACATAATTAGCCATAATTTGATTTCAGGACCAACAAGTACATCACCCTTGGACATCTGTTTTTAAGTTTCAAATAATAAAATAATTGCAACAACATTGGTTATATTTTGTGGATCATAATTAGAAATGCCATTGATTAACCAAAAAGGGGAAAAATAATTTGGACCTGAACATGAAACGATTGCAGAAAATGATGTAGAAAGATAGAGCTGTATTACGCTAAGTCTCTGAGTAAATCCTCTGGAGTCTTCTGCGAAAGAATTTTGTCAAGAAGACCGACCCCTTTGAAAGGGACTTGTTGACACAAGGCAAAAATCTCCGTGCCCCTTTTAAGACTTAGAATTTAAACTACCACAAACATACATTTACTTTTTAAATATTAAATTAAGCCTTTCATTTTTTCAATGTTAAAGATTACCATTTTAAAATAATCATGCCAAGATGAGAATCACAGAAATAGCAAATGCTAACACTGAGAGATATCTTGGTGGTCATCAGGTTGAATCCCTTCATTGCAGAGTTGAGGAAAGTGTGGCCCAGAGAGGCAAGGCACCTCCCTTAAAGACACACAGCAGGTCAATGACCTGGTCTGGACTAGAACCAGTACTCTAATGACTAACTATTGCTCTTTCCATTAGAATTGTGCTTCCAAAACTATAATCACTAGCCACATGTGATGACAAATCTCAATTAATTCAAATTAAATAATATTAATAATTTGTTCTTCATTCACATTAGCTACATTTCAAATGACTGATAGCCCCGTGTGGCTAGGAACTATCGTGTTGATGACACAGATGACAGAACAGATGACACAGAACATTTTCATCATTGCATCGTTCTGTTGGATTGCGCTGGTCTTGATCAGAAGTCAGAAAATTAGTTTTTGTAAATAAAATTTTATAGTAACACAGCCACAGCTATTCATTTGCATATCATCTGTGGCCGCTTTTGCACTGCAACAGCAGAGCTGAGTAGTTAATAACAGAGATTCTGTGGCCCACAAAGCCTAACATTATTTACTATCTGGCTCTTTACGTTTACTGACCCCTGATCTAGAAGAAGACTCTAGCAGAAGTTTTGGTTTTGTTTTTTAATCAAACCTGGCTAAAACAAAGAGATAGCATTTTTCACCTATAAGATTTGCAAAGATTAAAAAAGTTGTGTGATATACAGTATTGGAAAGGGAGTTAATGTAAACTTCTAATCAACAGTTTTTGTTAATATTTGTTAAAATTAAAACTTCAGTTGCCCAGTACCCTTCAGAAATCCTCATGTATGTGCAAAGATATACACACATACATACACACGGTAATATTTTTTGCAGGTTAGGGTCACCAAAAAGAGATGCTGAGATGGAATTTGGAGTACAGGGTATTTTTCAGGTATCAGTACCAGTGAGGGGAGGACTGGCAAGAGGGGTCCGACTGTGATGCCAACCCTACAAAGCCTATGCCAGTGCCCCAGAGGGCTCTTGAGTATATACGGCCCGCCGGAAGTGTCCTGAACTGGGTGGAATGGCCAGGCCTTGGTACCGCCACTCTGATGAGTAACTGGATGGCCACCAGGGAAGAGTGTGCTCTTGAGTGAGGCAACAAAACCTTGAAGCAAGTGACAATTTGGAGGCTGTCTGCCAATAGTTGCTGCGACCAGTCCTCCCTTGAATGAGTGTCTGGATTGTACATCTCCAGGCCCACCACAAAGATCATGGCATCATTGCTTATAGTAGAAAAAAACTGGAAACAACAAATTAAATGTCTATCAATGGAGAACTGGTTAAATCAATTGGGTTACACTTCTTCATGGAATACTGCACAGCTCTTTAAATGAATGAAGTAAATTATTAAGAGGGCTAAAGGATGTCTAACCTATAATATTACGTAAAACAAGATGTAAAACATGTTTTATATAACCTCATTTATATTAAAAAAAGGACTATATGTGGACTTTAATATGCATAGAAAATTTTAGGATGGAGATGCTATATCCAGGCTATAAAATAGGAAGGCAGGACATTTTACTTTCCATCTTACATCCTCTCCACTGTCTTGTTTGAATGAGCACCTTTTTCCTTTAAATTTTTAAAAGATAAGAGCCGGCTAATAAAAATACATAAAATATTGATATTTGTGTACAATAATATATATGTACTAAGTGACTTCCTTTAAAACTTTTAAATACTAACTTCCACTGGTTTTTTCTTCTCTTTTCTTTCCTTTCTTCCTTCCTTCCTTTTTTTTTTTTTTTTTTCTTTCCAGCACCTCTACAAACAAGCATGGGAGGCTGACAAGACCAAAGTCCACATCATGTCTGATATCCCCCAGATTATTCTGGCAAAGGCAAATACAATTAATATGAGTGATGTGAGTATAATTCCTCCAGTTGTCATCTTTCTTTCCTACCTATTTGAACCAATAAAAACAAATTAACTAATTAATGTCTCGATTTTGAGAATGACTGTTTTGACAATGAGTGGGAACCCACAAATGAGAATCTTTCTAATCTTGCTTTGCTAAGAGTAGGAGTAGGGCTGTTGATGGGACAGCAGTTAGGAATTCGAAGGGCAGTTGGATTTTGTTCTAGGAGTAGGTACTTCTTATCAAACTAAGAGAAGTAAAAAGAATGGTTTAGAGCCCAGGATAAGAGATAAAGAAAGAGTGAATCCCAGGACTTTCTTAAAGAGTCCCTCTACCAAGCTTTTGAAATGATTCTAAAGAGGCAGTCTTGGGAAAAGTTAAATGGAAAGGGAAGAATAACATTTTGAAGAATTTAGGTCAAGCCCCGTAAGGAATGTGCAACACTTACTGTTAGAAACTGCATAGGTGTTTTATTTCACTTCCTTCCTCATCCTAACCAGTTGCCAGGAAACCCTCAAATCCTACCAGTTTTTTTAAAAAAAGATTTATTTATTATTTATTTATTTATAATAAATGCCGCATCGTGTCTTAGTTGCGGCACGCGGGATCTTCATTGAGGCGTGCGGGATCTTCATTGCAGCACACGGGCTTCTCTCTGGTTGTGGCGTGCAGTTTTCTCTTCTCTAGTTGTGGCATGCAGGCTCCAGGGCAGGTGGGCTCTGTAGCTGTGGCACATGGGTTCCAGAGTGCATGGGCTCTGTAGTTTTGCCACTTGCAGGCTCTCTAGTTGAGGTGCACGGGCTCAGTAGTTGTGGCATGCGGGCTTAGTTGCCCCGCGGCATGTGGGATCTTAGTTCCCTGACCAGGGATCGAACCCGGGTCCCCTGAATTGGAAGGTGGATTCTTTACCACTGGACCACTAGGGAAGTCCCCCTACCAGTTTTTTTTCTTTTGTTTGTTTGAATTACACAGGGATTTGGAATTGTTGACTTCTTTTTGGATTGTAGTATCCACACAATTATATACATAAAAGTGTCAATTGCAAAACAGTGAAGTCTTTTGATGTAAGAACATGGCTATTTTGTATTCTTCTCTTGACTCTTATTTGACAAAATGCATCAGTAAGAATCTACTGGGCTTTCACATTTTTAAAAAGCATATTTACAACCTAATAGAGACCAGTAGCTCTTACTTTTTCTGGTGGTTTTTTGAAGATGTTTTAATTTGTAATAGATTTTGTTTTCAAACACAGTTATGTTACTTGTGAGAGCACTTAGCCCTTGAACCACCAGTGAAGCATTCTGCTGAAAGATTAAAAAAAAAAAAAAAGATGCTGCAGTGCCAGTTTACTCTTTTAAAATAAACCCAGACTTTCCTATTTAGAAGAAAACTATTTCCTTTGCCTCTCTTTCCAGAAACTCTACAAACTTTCTTTGGAAGAGTCTAAAAAGAAAGGCTATGATCTCAGAACTGATGCCATTCCTATCAAAGCTGCCAAAGCCTCAAGAGATATTGCAAGCGATGTAAGTCTGAAGGAAAGCGGTCACCTGACTGGGGGTTTCTAATCTACCAAAATAATAAGGGCTGAGTTCTAGAAACACTGAGTGAATAAAATATGAGAAAGAAAGCATGCCTGCTAACAATAGTCCCATTCTGTTCTGTGAATGCTTCTTAGCCTTGCTCTTGTGTTTTCTCTGGTATTCTGAAAAAACAGAATGCCAGCCACATTATGACCACCTTTGTACTCCATCACCAAGGCTATGGCCGGTAGAAATCCAAAGCCCTTCACTAAGTTTTCTTAAGACTTGTGTTGTTCTTGCCTCCTGCCTCTTAGGCTCTGTCTTCCTAACAGGATGTCCCAGGAAGTGGTGTGCTGGGGGTCCCGATCTTTTGTGCTCATGATAGCTGATTATTAAATAATCATGAATTTTGCAAACCTTCTCATAATAGTTTAATAGTTTAATAGTTGTTAAACTATTGGTAGCTTGATATCAACCATAATGGGAGTACTTATACCACAGAAATTGGCAAACACTACAAATTAGGGCTTTTTTCCCCCAGAGAGCTGGTGTGCCAACACACCGTTGCCATAACGCATCATCTTTATGAAACTCAATTCTTTCATTTGGTTGTTTCCACAAGAAATCCACTCACAGTGAACATTTAATGATTTGGGGGTAATGAGAGGAGCGCATTCAGAGCACTCGTTCCTTAGCCATCCCCCAGGTCTACTTTCTCTTTCCTCTTCCACCTCTGCTCTTCATTTTTCCTACCTACCCATCCCTATCCCACTCCTACATTGTCCTGAGAACTCCAGACTTCTCCCTCTATTGTGCTGGAGTCATTTGGCTCTCCCAGCTCCTAACCCCTAACTTGTACACCCGAACCCACAAGAGATAAGCAGAATAAGAAGTTTTCCATGCATCAGGATCTCCCCATGAAAGAGGGAACTTGGTGATAAATAGTAAAATTTCTTCCCCATTATACCAGAGTAGAGAGTCTTAAAAGAAAAAAAGCTCCACAAATATAAAGCTGCCCTAAAATTATACTGTGTATCTCATAACTAAGCCTCTTCTCATCAGTGAAAGACTGGCTGAATGATTTTTCAGGGCAACATTAAACTGCTTAGAACATTCTGCTTTTTTCTCTCTCATTTGCTGTACACTTATTACCTACTAAATGTTCTTTAACAACAGTGTATGTGTGAAAATCTGGGTGGTGTATCATCACAAGATCCATGTTCTAAGCTTTAATGACTTTAGCAAGTCACTCACCCCTCTGGCCTCAGCTTACTGTTCTCTAAAATGGGGGCAGTAACAATAACTTTGCTGTCTACCTCACAAGGTATAGTTGTGATGATCAACTTACACAAATAAATGTGAAAAAAGTGTTTTGTGAACTGTAGAATTCTATAAAAGTATCCCTTTTTATGAAATACAGAATATTGACACTAGAATGATTTCTGGTCAAGGGAATTGCTCTGAATAAATATTCAAATTTTTCTTCACAGTATAAATACAAACACAATTATGAAAAGGAGAGGGGGAAGATGGTTGGTTTCCGCAGTCTTGAGGATGATCCCAAATTAGTCCATTCCATGCAAGTGGCCAAGATGCAATCTGATCGGGAGTACAAGAAAAGCTATGAGAAAACCAAGACCAGCTACCACACCCCTGCCGACATGCTCAGTGTCACGGCCGCCAAGGATGCCCAAGCCAACATCACCAACACCAACTACAAGCACCTGATTCACAGTTACTTCCTCCCTCCAGACTCCATGAACATCCAGCTGTCCAAGAATATGAATCACATACAGAGTGATGTAAGGCTCTCTTCTTTCTGAGTGATGGTTGCATTCTTAGCATGAGAAGGGAGATTACAGGCTCCTGTGCCAAGTTTTGTATCTAAATTGATAAGGTAAAGTAGAATGTGCTTCTTCTCTTTATAGAATGTATATAAGCAGGACTACAATGAATGGTTCAAAGGGCTTGGCTGGAGTCCAGCTGGTTCTCTAGAAGTGGAGAAGGCCAAGAAAGCAACTGAAAATGCCAGTGATCAGAAATACCGCCAGCACCCTAGCAACTTCCAGTTTAAGAAGCTGAATGACTCCATGGACATGGTTCTTGCCAAGCAGAATACGCATACCATGAACAAGGTAGACAGAACAGCTATCCTTCCTTGTAGCTCCCAGCCAGACAGGGCTAGCAGTCTCTGGTTCTTGTTTGGGAAATTTAATTTGGGCCCACCACTTCTTTGCAGTGGCAAACAGTACCAGAGCACTCCCCTACACCATTTTCTTCTGCTCCCTACCTCTTATTTTTATTTTACTTGCCCTTCTAATTAAGTTAGAAATTATTTGTTCTTTTAAATTATTTTTTTAAGTCTGAGTTTATTTTTGGTGTCTTTTCTGAATCATATACTACTTTAGTTACTAAATTAATCTAATTCAAATTGAGTGCATTCAAATATTGTTATATTTTTTCTTTCTTGTTTGTCCTAAAAACTTATTAAATTTTAAATGTATGCTTTTTAACTTTCTAGTACCTATACACCGTTGATTGGAACAAAGATAAAACCAAGATTCATGTGATGCCAGATACACCAGATATTTTACAAGCCAAGCAAAATCAAACACAGTACAGTCAGGTAAAGCTACATAAAAATTTTGCTTGAAACTAATTGAACGTTTTAAATGATGTCATGGTATATAATTGATGTAAATGCTGAAGCAGTGGAAATGAAGGACTCAAACTGGTTAGCGTAGGGATGTTGCAGTTTATGGTGGTTTAAAGCAAGCGCTTCGGCTGTGATTATATATCCCATGGAGTAGGCATTGTGCCTGTTTTGTTTATTTCAGTATTCATTGTGCGTGGCGCAGTATAGAAAATTGATAAATAGCTGTTGAAAGAAAAAATTGCTGTTGAAAGAAAAAATTGCACCAAACAGACCTGGTATGAGCTTTGGCTTTGCCATTTATGAATTGTGTAATATTGGGTCTAAACCTTAGTTTCCTCATCCCTAAAACTGGGACCATAAAAGTGCCTATGACGTTGAATTGCTGTGAGGACCAAATGAGAAATTCCATGAAGGGCTTTCATCACAGCGCCTGGCACATAATAAGCACTGGATGACCTTCAGCTATTTTTATTATTGTCCAGTTTTAACATATGTACATCCGTTCAATGAATTTGATTCAAAAAGATTAACTTATTTATTGCACTTTACAAAAGGCATTTCATTATCTATTACTTTTATCATTTAGATAATTAAAATATGTTACCTGACCCTTTTTTTTAAAATCAATTTAACATCTGTAATCAAAATAGTGAACCTAGACTGTACTTAACTGCAAAGGGAATCTACCTAATATACTTGATATGACCATATTGTGTCTGAACAGAAAAGGACGTGATCAACTACACTACCAAGGAGGTGGGGAGTGAGTCTCAGAGGCAAAAAAAAAAAAGAAGCCAGATCATGTGATGCTAAGTCATTGCTCTATTAAACAGCTTGCTTTGTTTTTATCCATATCTTTAGAGATAAGATAGATGATGTTAAAATCTGATGTCTACTCTTTAGGTACACTTTTGTTCAATAATCTGTTTGGGTTTTAATATACACTGAATAATGCTAAATAATTTCTTTAATTTTCAGAAACTCTATAAACTTGGATGGGAAGAAGCTTTGAAGAAAGGCTATGATCTCCCAGTTGATGCAATTTCTGTACAATTGGCCAAAGCTTCAAGAGACATTGCTAGTGATGTAAGTATTGTTTGACTTCTATGAGGATACACTGTTATCTGAATCCAGTACCTTAATGCTGGTAATGATTTTCACAGATAGGCCCTAACTTTCAAAATGTAATGCCGTCCCCTTCATCTTCTCCTACCCTCTTCACTTACCCCAAATTCGCTCTTGTTTCTCACTGATTGAATATCAAAAAAGGGGCTGCCTGGACAGAGACTGAGCCAGAGGACCTACAAGATGCATTACACTAAGACATGATGTTTCTAGACATTACAGAAGAACCAGAGATTTCCGTTTTCCCCTGCTTGCTTGCAAATAATTTTCCTGGCTTCTATTTGTCTATTTTAGACAAATTCAAAGTGCCAGATAATAAATAACCTCAACAACCTAATGTTAATAGATTTTTCTTTGCACATATTTAAAATTAGCTTCCAATTCTTTTTATTCAGTCCATCCTTGCATTTACACAATTATAATAAATTGGCTCAGGGTATAGAAAATACAGAAAGTGGCAGGAATTTAGGTTTAAGATCCAGAGGACTTAACTTTCCCCTGGGTATCTGGTCAAAAGTTCATAAAACAAGGATATTCACTCTCCAAGGCAACTTCTTCTGTTTTTTTTTTTTGGCCGCACACAGTTTGTAGGATCTTAGTTCCCCGACCAGGCATTGAACCCCAGGCCATGGCAGTGACAGTGCCGAGTCCTAACCACTGGACAACCAGGGAACTCCCAAGGCAACTTCTATTTATGATTGGAAAGGGTAGTAAATTTGGTAAATAAACTGGATATAGTTCCTATTGATCAATTAAATTTTTATAAGTATTCAACTTAGATATTCTGCAAACACTAAAACATATAATTTTGTTAACCCCAAAAATTAAGCACCAAAAATTCAGAGAACTTTGGTTATAGAGAATAAATTATCAGAATTTCATAGGGAAGCACAACCTCTTAATCAAAATCTTTGAAACAAAGCAAAACAAGGATTTGGTTTGGAGAGAAAGCGTGTCTAAAGGCAGAATCTGACATAAAGAAGATGTGGTACATATATGCAATGGAATATTACTCAGTCACAAAAAAGAATGAAATAATGCCATTTGCAGCAAAGACCTAGAGATTGTCATACTGAGTGAAGTAAGTCAAACAGAGAAGGAGAAATATCATATGATATCGCTTATATGAGGAATCTAAAAAGAAATGATACAAATGAACGTATTTATAAAACAGAAACGGACTCACAGACTTAGAGAATGAACTTATGGTTACTGGGGGGAAGGGGGGAGGGAAGGGATAGTTAGGGAGTTTGGGATTGACATGTACAGACTGCTGTTTTTAAAATGGATAACCAAAAAAGACCTACTGTTTAGCACAGGGAACTCTGCTCAATGTTATGTGGTAGCCTGGATGGGAGTGCAGTCTGGGCAAGAATGGATACATGTTTATGTATGGACGAGTCGCTTTGCTGTGCACCTGAAACTATCACAACTTTCTTAATGAGCTATACTCCAATATTAAAAAGATTAAAAAAAAAATAAAGACAGAATCTGACAATAAATTCTAAGAATATAAGGGAAGTTTCTCTCTAATTCAGTTAATCTGTGGCACTCCAGAAGTGTTGAGAATTAATTAGATGGCGTGTTATTACCCACCCTCCGGCTTGCAGGTCAATACTTCATTAAAATGAATAGATGTGGTAATGAACCTAAAGCAGTAGTGATGCTTGAACGGTCCCCAGAAAGTAAACTCATTTTCATTTAATGTTAGTGCTCCCCAAGAGGTAAAGATAGTTTAGGAAATGAAATTGTGTCAATACTTTCCTAACAACATAATATTTGATAGTACCTAATTTCTTTTCACGTAAATCTGTTAGAAACTTTTGAAATCTTACCCTAAAATTAAATTACCTATAAATGAACTTCCCACCATTGTAGAGATTGTATCTCCTCTCAGTTTCAAATGGTTCTTGTATCTATACAATCTAAGGAGAGTAGAGCTATTTTTTATGAGTACTCAATTTAATAAGTTAGAATCATAGAATTTAGAGTTAGAAGATAACTTAAAGGTTATTTAATCTAATCTCCCACTCAGCATCCTACCTTCTCTCCATTCCAACTGGTCTCTGGATACTGACAAACATAAGAATTTTTGTGTCCTTCAGGGCAGGTTGTTTCCTTGCTGGACCATCTCTAATTGACGTTATCTATTTCCTTATTTCGAACATGTTACTGATCAGCCCTAGGTCTGTGTTTTAGAACACCACAAAAGTAGCATATTTCCTCTTTCACCTGATACCCCTTCAAACATTTCAAGTTTCTTTCTTATTCTCCTTTGGTTTTAACTTTATAGGTCCTTCAGTCCTCTGATCATTCCACTTGTGATTTATTCTATTTTTTCAAAACCCCTCTCAAGATAGAGTGCCTCAAAACTCGGTGTTGTTTTCCTGTTTCAGGTCAGGCCAAGCAAATGAGCTTCTGATTTGCCTTTATCTGTACCCCTACAGAATCTCTTACAAAAATCTACTTTTTTAAAAGCAACTTTGTCAGATTGCCCACATTGAGCTTATAATCCACGTAAACTCTTGAGTATTTTTAGTAGACATAACCATGAAGCTGGGTGTCAAGAGAAGGTAGAACCTACTTCTGTGAAGTGTAATGTATGTTCAGCATCTGGTATCAAGTAAATGCTATTATTCCTCTCATTATTATTATCCCTCTTGTCATTGTCATCCAACAATAATGCAGTTTTTCCCAATTGAATCTAAATACTAGATTTCACTACTAATTTCTTACATTTATGTAGTTCGTTTTGACCTATCTTGGCAATATGTTGAGATCTTGTGGAATTTTGTTTCTAATTTAACATGTTTAGCTGTTTTTATGTGCATGAAGATATGGATCCCGAACAGGCCAAGTTTATGTGACATAATTATATGGCAAACCACTAAAAAACCCTGCTGCTTAATAAATTAATCTACACTATTAGTCCTGTTCATCAAGTCCTGAATCTTCCCAATTTTTTTTTTTTTGCCATTCAGCCATACTTTTCCATCATTCCCATAAGGATATCACAAGAGCTTTATCAAATGCTACCCTAGAGTCAGCATACACAATGTCTAGCACATCCCAATATATATTTCTAACTCTAGTTGAATTTAATTTCTCATCATAACCTGTCCTGATACTCAGCTACATTATGTTTTTTTGGAAGCTTCCACTTAAGTTTTCACATTTCTTATTAAGTTAAATGAAATTCTCAGTTTTGGAAAACAAACATGCAAACAAAGCAAACTGAGTTTAACTTGCCCTGTGTTTATGTTAATAAGAGAACTATTTTCTCCGATTTCAGTTTAAATATAAACAAGGCTACCGCAAGCAAGTCGGCCACCATATTGGATTCCGGAGTCTGCAAGATGATCCAAAGCTTGTGTTGTCCATGAACGTAGCCAAAATGCAGAGTGAAAGGGAATACAAGAAGGACTTTGAGAAGTGGAAGACCAAGTTCAGCAGCCCAGTGGACATGTTGGGAGTGGTGCTGGCCAAGAAGTGCCAGACTTTGGTCAGTGACATAGACTACAAGAATTACCTGCACCAGTGGACCTGCCTGCCCGACCAGAGTGACGTTGTTCAAGCTAAAAAGGTTTATGAACTACAGAGTGAGGTCAGTTTCTACTAAATCTCATAGTTTATGTAGTACTTCATATCTCATAGGAGTAGCCATTTAATCGTAGACAGACTGAAACTAGATAGATAAATTATTATTGAATATCTAAAATGCATCTGTTTGTAATGCATAGAATCACTTGAGTCAAGGGTCCAGATGAGGATGGAATTTTGATGGCTTGCTTTGTATTTTCATAGAATTTGTATAAGTCTGACCTTGAGTGGCTGAGAGGCATAGGATGGAGTCCCCTGGGTTCTTTGGAGGCAGAAAAGAACAAACGGGTTTCAAACATCATCAGTGAGAAGAAATATCGCCAGCCTCCAGACAGAAACAAGTTCACCAGCATTCCTGATGCCATGGACATAGTTCTGGCAAAGACAAATGCCAGAAATAGGAGTGATGTGAGTAACTCTTCAGAAATAAATAAAAGAAATTATAGTGCCTGATACCTGGTAGGTGCTCAATAGTATTTGCTTAATAAATTAGTAGAACAGCACAGCATCGCATCACACAGCATAATGTTTTTTTATTTGGTTACTTCATTTGAATTATCAGTTACCCTACACTGGATCATGTAAAAATGGGTTAGTATAAATTTTGTCACCCAAATCTTGCTTGCTTATTTATTTATCCAAATCATAAAGAAAAAACTATTGAACGTATTTTTTTCTTTGAAACTTGAGTGCATTAAAGACCCAGATTTTGTTGGGATAGAGTATATGAGAGGGACATATTCTGAGTACCTTACACAGGCACAGTGGAAATGTCATAAAGAGTATATAGTTATCTCTTTATCTGGTGGTTCCCAACCAGGGACAATTTTGTCTCACAGGGGACATTTGGCAGCACGCAGAGACCTTGTCATAACTTGAGGGTGGCATGCTACTGGCATCTAGTGGATAGAAGTCAGGACAGTTCCCTCACAACAAAGAATCATCCGGTATACAACACCAATAGTGCTGAGGTTGAGAAACTCTGATCTTTCTTAATCAGAAAGGTTAGTCCAGAACCAGGATAAAGGTATATGGAAATTCACAAGCCTTGGTTTGTTGTAGTCCTGAATGTCTTAATTGGCTCCTCTGGGTTACATGGACCATAGTAAGCATGTTCAGGAAGGAGAAAAGTGCCAACCCCTCACACCCCACACTGCACACCTCAAAGGGAGATTGATAAGTCCAAGGAACCAATGAGACTTTAAAATCTTTTTATATTGAAATAATTTCAGGTATACAGAAAAGTTGAAAATAGTACAAATAATTTATGTATGTGCATCTTTATACATATATATATCTTTTCACCCAGATTCTGCAATTATTAGCATTTTGTCACTTTTGCCTTTTTCTCTTTCTCCCCCTCCCACCTCTTTCTCTTTGCTCTGTGTGTGTGTGTGTGTGTGTGTGTGTGTGTGTATGTGTATAAGTAGCTTCCTGATGCCACTCTATCCCTAAATGTGTATTTCCTGAAAATAAGAACATTCTCTTAGATAACCACAGTGCAATGATCAAAATCAGGAAAGTAGTGTTGAAATAACACTAGTCTACAGAATTTACTCAATTTTACCACAAGTGTCCTTTATAGAAAGTAAAAAATCTTTTCTGATCCAGGATCCAATCCAAGACCACACGTTGAATTTACTTGTCATGTCTTTAGTCTCCTTTAATCTGAACTGGTTCCTCACTTCTTTGTCTTCCAAGTCCTTGACATTTGTGAAGAGCACAGGCCAGTTGTTTTGTAGAACCTCCCTAGATTTGGGTTTGTCTAGTGTTTCCTCATGATTAGATTCAGGTTTTGTATTTTTGGCAGGATAGCACATGTTGCATCCTCCTCCATATAGGCACATAATATCAATCTGTCCCATTACTGATCATTTTAACTTTGATTACTTGGGTGAAATGGTGTCGCCAGCTTTCTCCACTGTCTGGTTACTGTTTTGTCCTTTGTAATTGATAAGTATCTTGTGGGAAGATTCTCTGACAATGTAAACACAGTTTTTCATCAGACTTTCACCCCCTAGTTTTAATAAATCAATGAGATTTTTGTTTGGGTCCCTCTGTCTTCTGTTGAAGAAAGACGGATGATGATCCCGGGACATACAAGAGGCTTTGATAAATCTCATACAAAATCCTTTGGGGGAATCCTAATCCTCCCAAATAATTATGAGGTATAACTATATAATAAACCACATAGGAAATGAGACTCCCTAATATATAGACATACCCTGAATATGTCATCTTTTCAGAAGATAAGGGCTGTCCCCCAGTTAAACACCGAGGGAGACTTTTACAATCCAACAGGTGGAGAACTGCTGCTCCATTTGATGATGTTGGCAAAGGCTTTAAATACTTGGGTTGATTTCTTACAGGCAGGTTAGTTGTAACTTTGAAAAGGTAATCCATAATCTATATTTTTGAAGGCAGTTATGTCTCAGATGAGTCAAAAAATACTATATTTTCTGCTTATGTTATCTGCTTATGCTCTTGTAATGCTTAATTTAGATGAATCAGTAATACTGTTTGAAGTTAACTATGTCACTCACTAATCTTACAGCACCACTGAAAAACACTTATTTCTCATTTTAGAGACTTTATAGAGAAGCTTGGGACAAGGACAAGACTCAAATCCACATCATGCCTGATACACCTGACATTATTCTGGCTAAAGCAAACTTAATCAATACAAGTGATGTAAGTTTCCAAATTCAGCATGTGTTTTCAGAAAGCTCATTTTATTTTTATTTTTAAAAATATTTATTTATTTATTTATTTATTTTTATTTGGTTGCACTGGGTCTTAGTTGCAGCAGGCGGGCTCCTTAGTTGCCGCACACGGGCTCCTTAGTTGTGGCATGTGAACTCTTAGTTGCGGCATGCATGTGGGATCTAGTTCCCCGACCAGGGATCGAACCCGGGCCCCCTGCATTAGGAGCGTGGAGTCCCAACCACTGCGCCACTAGGGAAGTCCCCAGAAAGCTCATTTTAATTGCGCCTAAGGCAGTGAATTTATTTGGAATTTATTTTGAATACTTGAATCATTTTAATTAACAAACTACAAGTGACTTAGAGTCCTCATTTAGTGGTTTTAAGCCTGAACATCCAAATAATTGGCACTCCCTATGTCAGATAGAGTTGGAGGGATGTGCTCTCTGTTCATTATAGTCCATTATTACACATGTTGTCATAATGTAATGGTTTGTATAACTCTTCCCTATGTGGATAAGAACTTCTTGGGAGCAGAGACAATTCATATTTGATCTGCAGTGCTTAGCTAGTATAGTGCCTGATATACATGAAATTCAATAAAATTTAAATGAGTGAGCATAAAAAACTCTTGCACACACACAAAAAAACTCAGGCACACACAAAAAAAAACTCATGCAGGATAATTTCATTTTTATTTTTATTGTCATCATGGCATAATCTCCTGAAAATTATGGATGTAAAAATTAATATTTTAAAGACAAGTTCTAAATTCTAATGCAAACACTTTAGCTTAAATAATGTTCTGGAGTAATGACACAAAGGACTAAAATATAAAAACAAGTCCAAAATCAATAGGCACTTTAAACAATCTGGTTTCTAAATGAAGTGCATTAAATTAGATTCTCAATTATTTAATTATGTAACAAATCTGAAGAAGCACATTATTTCACTTAAGCTTTTTAAATTCAATATTTAAACTTTCCTCAAAAAATCTTACATTTTAAAAATTATGAAGGACTTTTGTTTCTTACCTAAAAATGTGTATCCTACTTTTGGACAGCCATATATTGTGAAATAGACTCTGTTTCACAATGTGTTAGCTACGTAGTCCGTTAGGTATGATTTTCCCCCACTAGAGGTGTTAGATGGGAAAAGGCATTGCTCTTGGGCTTCCCTGGTGGTGCAGTGGTTGGGAATCCACCTGCTAATGCTGGGGACATGGGTTCAAGCCCTGGTCCAGAAGGATCCCACATGCCACGGAGCAACTGAGCCTGTGCGCCACAACTACCAAGCCTGCGCTCTAGAGCCCGTGAGCCACAACTACTGAGCCCACGTGCCACAATTACTGAAGCCCATGCGCCTAGAGCCCATGCTCCGCAACAAGAGAAGCCACCACAATGAGAAGCCCACGCACCGCAACGAAGAGTAGCCCCCGCTCGCTGCAACTAGAGAAAGCCCGTGCGCGGCAATGAAGATCCAACACAGCCAAAAATAAATAAATTAAATTAAATTAATTTTTTAAAAAAAGGCATTGCTCTTTTCTAACAAAAACTTCTAATGAAACATTCAAAGTTAATTGGAAAACAGCACCTAAATGATAATTTCATTTCATTTCTCTACCAATTTACTTCTGTCTGTCTCATTCTCATAAATATTTGGGAAGAGCTGACATTTAATTTTATTGATCTAAGTAATTGAAGAGCTTTCAAGTTTAAAACAGGATCATCAGCAATCAATGAGCATAATTTCCAATTACATTTGAGTATTCTAGAGCACATATTGTACTATCCTCATGAGCTCTTAAAATATTTAGCACTTTGGATTCATTATGATGCAGATGTTTATGGAAAATAGCTTTTTTCAAAGTGATTTTCATCTCTTAACAGAAACTCTACCGAATGGGTTATGAGGAGCTGAAGAAAAAAGGTTACGATCTTCCCGTTGATGCCATATCACTCAAAGCAGCAAAAGCATCCCGAGAAATTGCCAGCGAAGTAAGACTTTATCCCTTGTTTGTACTGATTGGATTCCAATTTTCACTTCAAAGCAGTCTCAATTTAATTTTAAATTGAACAGAGTCCTCCAAGTAACAAATTAAAACATAGTGAAATGATCCCAGGGACGCAGTGTGGGATGAGGATAAATTCAAGGATGCATTTATTATGTATGGAATTTGTAGGATTTAGCCTTTAATCTTTCCTATCAAAAAAACCTTAAATCTGTGGCTCTCTACCCTTGGTGATATTTGGAATTCATGTTCACTTTAATTTGCCACAAAGATAGTAATATAAGTTAATCTTTAAAAGAATAAGACATGGTTTCTTTTTTTTTCCTTTAGTACAAGTACAAGGAAGGTTTTCGCAAGCAGCTTGGCCATCACATTGGTGCCCGAGCGATACATGACGACCCCAAGATGATGTGGTCCATGCATGTGGCCAAGATCCAGAGTGACAGGGAGTACAAGAAGGACTTTGAGAAGTGGAAGACCAAGTTCAGCAGCCCAGTGGACATGCTGGAGGTGGTGCAGGCCAAGAAGTGCCAGACCTTGGTCAGTGACATGGACTACAAGAACTACCTGCACCAGTGGACGTGCCTGCCCGACCAGAGTGACGTCATGCACGCTCGGCAGGCCTATGACCTCCAGAGCGACGTGAGTACTGAGGATCATAATGACGTGCAAAGGTGGGAAATCAGTGAATTAACACCCCTTGGATAAGTGGCACCAAACTCACCAGCCCCCCTGCAAGTGGGGCATAACATTTCTTCTTTTCCTGTGAGTGTTAAATGTCAAACCCTCCAGACCAAAAAGGAATATTGTCTGGTACCCTGCCTGTCCACCAAACTATGTTTTCAAGAGTGTTCTTACTTTATTTCATATCCTTTTGATGAAAATGTTTTCCCAAGCCAGAGATAAATATTTATTGGCTATTTGTATCAACAGAATATGTACAAGTCAGATCTCCAGTGGCTGAGAGGCACCGGCTGGGTTCCCATTGGCTCTTTGGATGTGGAAAAATGCAAAAGGGCAACTGAAATTTTGAGTGATAAAATCTATCGCCAGCCTCCAGACAAATTCAGGTTTACCAGTGTGACTGATTCTCCAGAACAAGTGTTGGCCAAGAACAACGCCATCACTATGAACAAGGTGAGCCTTCAGAGTTCAGAGAACCAAGGTAGGACTCCTAAAGCTAAACCAAAGGAAAAGAAGCATGATCAGGAGAAGAAAGAAATAGAGCAGTGAGCAACAAAAGATATCTGTCTGTCTATCTCTCTATATCTATCCATATCTGTCTACCTAATGTCTATGTCATTTATATTTTAACATTTACTTCAGTAGTTATTTCATGGTTTTAATAAAATGGTACATTTTTATGGAAAATCATCTCTGCATAAAAGATATTCTAGATTTCCTTTTGTTAACATACAATTCAGAGTATCAGAAGGCACTCATACATATCTGTTCTACTATGAACTGGTTACTTTACTTGAAGATACGTGTAAAATACATAATGTGTATAAAATACGTAACCTTTTGTTATTTCTCTGTATAAAGTTCTTGTGGCCTTGAAGTTTCGATTAACAATACACTGAAGTTTTTTCCTGATGACATTTTATGTTTTCCTTGCTAGCGTTTATATACGGAAGCCTGGGACAAAGACAAGACCCAGATCCACATCACAGCAGACACACCAGAAATTACGCAGGCGAGAATGAACAAAATCAACTACAGTGAGGTGGGAGCAGATGCTAATTCTATGACATTTGCATGGCGTTTCATATTTCAATTAATCCATTCCATGGTGATGTAATACTAAATGACAACTTTGTAAAGAATGTCTTTTCTTGCTCCGTGTGAATACCAACTCTTTCATTTCTCGCTTACTTAAACATCAGTCTTCAAGTAACACATATTATCATTCCGGAAGTGCAAATTGTAAGAACGAATGATTTAAGCAGTAACCAGAAGATTAATTAGACCTTCCTCTTTTATTAATTTAAGAAATTAGCAATAGACCAAAATACGTTTATCTCCTCCTTATGCTAAATACATAGCTGTGCTAAATGTATTTTCCACATATGACTTATTTTTCCTAAATTGTACTTTAGGGTCAAAATTTAAGATTTTTAATGTACAAGCTTTAAGTCAAGAATTAAAATCACAGTACAATCAAATAACACCGAGAGACAGACAGACAGAGACAGAGAGGATCTGTCAATATATAAATATATTAACAAGCCCATTTCCTATTCCCTTTCTGTGAGCATAGAGCCGTGTGCCCCCATATCAGAAGCACAGATGTTTAGGCTGAGAGGTCAGTCTCCTCTAGTGCCGGAGTCCCCGCCCAACAAGTCGTCATCCTGCCTTTGCTTAAGTGTTCTCAGTGACGAGGTGCTTATCTCATAAATCAACCTATTTGTTCTGGAAAGTTCCTTTAGAAGATGCTTCTCATGTATTGGGTCAATGGTTTCTCTCTGTAGACCCACATAATCCTCTAAGACCATGCAGAACCAAACTGTGCCGAGTCCATAGGCACTGTGTGCCTCCGCTGCCACTTCACCCCAGGTTCTCTTTCTAATCCAAACATCCCAAGCTCCTGGGCATTCCTCACATGACATCCCTGCTAGAATGTGACTCTCAGAACCAAACAAAATCCTGCGAGTGAGGAATGACTAGTGTAGAGTACAGTCGACATTGCATTTCCTCTTCTGGACGTTTATCCTCCATTTCTGCACTCTGTGCCTTGGGGCTCCTTGGGGCTATGTCACTGCTGGTGTGCGTGGGAGTTGGGGTCAACCAAAACCCTAAGACAACTTACATGGGCTTAAACTAGGTTTCCTCTACCTTGTATTTATACATTTGGCAACTTAAATCTCAGTTCAAAGATTGACATTTATCTCTTTGCATTTTTTTCTTAGAATGAGCCTATTGGTTCAAGCCTGTGGAGATTTTTGTGAATCTAAGATTCTGTCTGATGATGTATTAGTTATTTCTTCCAGCTTTGTGCTACCAGCAAGGAAAATATTGTTTCTTTGACAGCATAGATCAATAGCATGTTACTCTTCTGCAGAATATAACTGAGAGAATTTAAATTGATTAGCCACCACCTTAAGTCATTTTATTTTTCAGGGCTGCAAACTATAATTTTAAAGCTTATATAACTAGCTCTTAATTGTCACCCCAAACTAAAATTGTCAAGTCCCACTCTCAAATCAAAAATAAGTGAATTTTCAGCTAAACCTGCACTATAGGTCCCATAGTGTTACAGGAAAGCGTGTGCTATATGAGCAGATATTTTAAGGGACAAAGGGTCCCTGTAACTAGCCACTCCACATTTCTGGAACTGCCAACTCTGTCTTTGCTGCAAAAGCTCAGAGATGTTGTATGTTGCCCTTGGTTTGAAGAGGCCCAGGAAGAACGCCTGAACCGATTGCCTAACCTGCCTGGTCTGCTTTCTCTGACTTTTCTCTATCAGCTTAGTTCAATTCTATTGTGTTTCTTTCTCATTTAGGATAGGAAGATACAATGCAAAGTTGATGATGTCACTCTTCCTCAAAGATTGTTGTTGGTTTCCCTTTTCCTATAGGATTAAGGACAAAGTTATCTTAGCACCAGGCCTTCATAGCCCGACTCCCGATTCTTTTCAGTCCTGTCCTGCCACTTCCCCTGGCACTGCCCCCCCCAACCCCCCCGCTTGATGCCCCTGCACTTTCACTCCCCCGTACTTTGATTCATGGAAGTTCCTCTGCCCTTGACCACCATCTCAGTCTATTGAAACCATATTTATCACTCAGGGTCCAATGCCAAGGTCATGCCCTCTGAGGAAACTTCCTAATTTTCAATTCAGAATAAATTGCTCCTTCCTAGAGCTCGTTCCTTTTTTTTTTTTTAACATTCAATCTTTTTTTTTTTAATATTATTTATGTATTTATTTGGTTGCGTGGGGCCTTAGTTGTGACAGGTGGGCTCCCCAGCCGTGGCTCGTGGGCTCCTTAGCTGCGGCAGTCAGGCTCCCCAGCTGCGGCCCCAGGGCTCCTTAGTTGCAGCTCTCCGGCTTCTTAGTTGCAGCATGCAGGCTCCCCAGCTGTGGCATGCAAACTCTTAGTTGCGCCCTGCATGTGGGATCTATTTCCCTGGCCAGGGATCAAACCCAGGCCCCCTGCATTGGGACCGCGGAGTCTTGTCCACCCCCGCGTCACCAGGGAAGTCCCGTGGAGCTCGTTCTTAATAATATGGTTAAAGCACCTTTCATGGTCTGACTTTTTGGCAGCTTCTTCCGCAGGTTATCAGTCTTTCCATCAGTTCTCCCAGAAACCTTGAAGATGGGAGAGGCCTCATATTCATCTTTGTTTCCCAAGTACCAAGCACAGTCATGGCACAGAGTCAATGCAGAATAAATGTGGATCAAATGAGTTTCCCTCCTGTCCACATTTTGCCACCTTAGGCCCATGTGTTTCAGCTTAATTTTTCCAGTTCTTTCCAAAACTGATTCATTGTTATGACTAAAAGTTTTAAAACCATGAATAATATCTGTATATGGTTAATGTAACATAAGTTTTAAAATAAAAAAACAAAGGTGCCATATTCCATATAGGTATCCTGTTTAAGTCTCAACTTCAGCCAAAACTGCAGAAAGCTTAGAACTCTCAAAAGTGAGATTATTACAGGCACCTACCCGTGTAGAACTTGGTGAATTATTTTAGTCCTCTGTCGTTTTTGGATATGAATGTCAACATGTAACTGATTTTTTTTTGGCCCAAATTTAGAGTCGGTATAAACTCGCCAATGAAGAAGCAAAGAAGAAAGGCTACGACTTGCGAAGTGATGCCATCCCGATCGTGGCAGCCAAGGCCTCCAGGGACATCATCAGTGATGTGAGTTGTCAGTTTTACCCCTAGTATGTGGTCAGTCTGAAGTGACATTTTCACTGAACTAAATCTTCTAAAAGAACTTTCCTGGCCCTTTGGAAATGCATCCTGATGTATTTGTGTAGGGTTTTTCAAAAACCTAGCTTTGAGGGAAATGAAAAATTTGATGTTTACAAAAAAGTTTTATAACCACTAAGTCACAGTATCTTCAGTGAAAGCTGATCCACCAGGAATAGAGAAAGATCCATTCATGTGGAATTTGTTAGAGTGTAGCTGCAGGCTTGGAGATGCTTATATAAAAATTGTCATAGTGCTTATAGAAAGTGTGACTCATAAACTTAAGTTCTCCCAGTGAGAATCAGGGCCTAGCTTTATATAGCATTTTAATATACAATATTCAAAAAATGCATATGACACTTGCCATTACAATTCACCCTTGTAAGATCATGAAAAGAAGGCAGTTGATCAGTGCCAGCCTAGCCCAAACTTGCACCCTTAGCACTAGCTCCTGGCTTGTGGCTTGTAACTCCCAGAATAAAACCATCATCCTTTCCTGGTGCCTCAGGGAATTCTTGAGGAACAGACCACTGCTCTAAAAACCAAGACCCACTATTTGGGAATATGGTAATACGCTGCCCTTTATTTTGGAAGATCATATTAGTGACTCACTTTAGTTTACGTATGTTGGACCTTTCCTACAAGTGGGTTTATGCCAATAATAATATATAACAAAATAATAATAACCAAGAAGTGTTGAGAAATCTGTGCTAAGAATGTTATGTGCATTATGCCACTTATTTTTCATAATTACCCTAGGATGTAAGATTGTGATTATCCCTGTTTTATGGGTTGCTTAAGCAACTTGTCTAAAATCAAACTCTTAGTAGGTGATGGAGTTGAAACTCCAGGCAACCTCATTCCTTCCCACTGTACTATATTGCCTCTGCTGACTCGTTTATACTTTCTCACTCAGTTATCTTTGAGACTAGAAGCATGTATTTTGGATAATTGGCTCGGATTCCAGGACAACGTCTTTGGACATGGAATAACAACACTGTTGGTCCATGAGAGATGAGAACCCATGACTTTATTAGGAGCATGCTCTAAGCAACTGGGCTGCTAGGACAGCTTCCCTAGTATAACCAGTTTCCAAAATGATGCCAAAATTTGCCACCACCACTGAATGCCTGAATCCATTATGAAACAGGAAATTCTCTTCTGTTGCTATTGCCAGTAGTCCTTGACCTTGACTTCATCCCCATAGGAACCAGACACTCATTTTACTACTTATTAAACACATCTTGTCACCAAGTGCATCTCTTTTCTGATGTACTTTTAGTGCCTAACCCATTTCTCCAAGTCCCTTGGTCCACATGGCCTCTCCACTGTGTGCATTTGCTGCCCCCAGAACTATTCCTTGTTACCAGGCCATAGGTGATTTGGGGTATACACTACAATTATATGAATTCCTTCTATTTTATTACCTCTATAAGCTTCTAGGGGAAAGGAAGGATATTGCCTTGAGTTAGTGCTTATTAGCAAAAGTCAACGTACAACAGTGATATAAGCAAGATGATTTTGTACAGGCTTGTGACCTCTATGGGCTTATAATAAAAATCTGATTTGTGCATTTTCATCTCAGTACAAATACAAAGATGGTTACCGCAAGCAGCTTGGCCATCACATTGGAGCGCGGGACGTGAAGGATGACCCTAAGATGATGTGGTCCATGCATGTGGCCAAGATCCAGAGTGACAGGGAGTACAAGAAGGACTTTGAGAAGTGGAAGACCAAGTTCAGCAGCCCAGTGGACATGCTGGAGGTGGTGCAGGCCAAGAAGTGCCAGACCTTGGTCAGTGACATGGACTACAAGAACTACCTGCACCAGTGGACGTGTCTCCCCGACCAGAGTGACGTCATGCACGCTCGGCAGGCCTACGACCTCCAGAGCGACGTGAGTATAAGATTTTCCTTTGGCCAACAAAACACCATGTCTGCTTTCCTAAGTATCAAAGTTCCCCCAAAGTGAGGGGAGTTGAGTTTACACAACTGAGTTCTACCTCCCTGGACTAATGCCAACTCTCTATCCAGTCACACAGACATCTGAGAGCATCACTATTTCCAAAAAGAAAGAACCAGCAAGGCACCGATTGCTTTGATGGAAACCTCTAGATTATTGATCTAGTAGAGTTGGGTTGTTCTCTATGTTCTGTTTAAAATGTTTTTCAAAATAGGTTTCTAATCTGAATATTTTGTGGATTCACAAGACATAGCAAAATGTTTGAATTTCTCAAGAATCCAAGCATTGAAATATATATGTATTATATATTTGTATATATATATACATATTATATATGTATTATATATTTGTATATATATATACATATACATATATAATATATATGTATACATATACATATATAATATATATATTATATATTTGTATAATATAATGTATTATAATTCAATTTTTTATTTCTTTAAGGCATATCATTATGCTTATGTTTAGTGGTTTATCACTTAAAATTTCAGAATTTGTACAAGGCCGACCTTCAGTGGCTCAGAGGCATTGGCTGGTTACCTAGTGGCTCTCTTGAGGATGAGAGGAACAAGAGAGCTACCCAGATTTTGAGTGACCACGTTTACCGTCAGCACCCAGATAAATTCACGTTTTCCAGCCTTATGGACTCCATCCCAATGGTTTTGGCAAAAAACAACGCTCTTACCATGAACCACGTAAGTCCTTTTTTCACTTGAGCGGGGTATCAATTTTTGTACGTGTGTATGTAAACACTGAAATCTGTCTTGATAAAAGAAAAATCACATTCAATTATTTTGCTTGGTATTAAAGTGGTTTTTAAGTAAGTGTTGTGCTTCTTACTGATATGAGACACCTAGAGGTAAAGGTGTCACAAGTACTGACGCACAGAGCAGACTCTCTTTACTCTCATTAAGGACCAGATTCATCACTGGCCTGTACTTGTCACATCCTTTTTTTGTTTCTTTCAGCATCTCTATACAGAAGCTTGGGATAAAGATAAAACCACTGTCCACATTATGCCAGACACCCCTGAAGTTTTACTCGCTAAGCAAAACAAAATAAATTACAGTGAGGTAAGCAATGTATTCATGGTGCATGATATATTTTTTCTTGCACTGCGCTTTATAGATCAAACTTACGATGATTTATGTCCATTTCAGAAACTCTATAAACTTGGCCTAGAAGAAGCCAAGAAGAAAGGCTATGATATGCGGATAGATGCCATTCCCATCAGGGTGGCCAAGGCCTCCAGAGACATTGCAAGTGAAGTAAGTGCACCTGTAGAGTTCTTTGCTCAGCTTTGGCTCAAAGATTTCTTTCTCTCTCAAAGATATGTAGTAGAGCAAGTAAGCTATGAAGTTAAGCTTCTAGCTAACAGTTTTTTGTAAGTAAATAGTTTAAAATAATGGTAATAAAACTCTCAACATAAAGGTTAACTTCTAGCTATGACTGAGTCCACAGCAACATGCATTTCAAAATACTGTCTATGCCCTGCTGAACAAAAGCACTGGCTACTTGACTATAGCTCAGGCAGCCTTTTGGCTTTTCCACATGATGTGTACTTATATACAATTGAGCTCATCATAGGATCCCTTCCAAACCCAGCCCATTCATTCCCTGTAAACCAATGAACCTACAAGGGCTGAAGGAATGGGACACATTATTCTGTTTAAAGTCCAACCATCCACGCTCACCATGTGTTTATCTCTGCATCCTGTGATTGGCTGCAGATATTTACTTACTTCAAAATATGGGTTTGCTCACATTTCTAGAAATGTTTGTCCTTCTATTTCTTTTGTCTGTGAAGTCAAAAGCATATTTTCCCTTTATATCCAAAATATGGGAAGTAACCATCATACTTTAAAAATAAATGTTCAACGATCACAGAATGGTTAAAAGTATTAATATATACCAATATAATGGAATACCTGCTGTCATTAAAATTCATGTTTGTAGGGAATATATAATGACACAGGAAAATGCTTATATAATAACTGAAATGAGCAGGCGCAAACCCATATACAGTATGACTCCTAATTTTATTCTCTCTCCCTCTCTCTCTCTCTCTCGCACACACACACACACACACACACACACGCACAAAAAGCCGTTTTCATCAGCAGTTACCACTGAATGGCAGAATAATGTCTTAGTTTTTATTTCCTTTTTTTTTGCTTTTTATTTATTTATTTACTTTTTTAACATCTTTATTGGAGTATAATTGCTTTACAATGGTGTTTTACTTTCTGCTTTATAACAAAGTGAATCAGCTATACATATACATATATTGCAATATCTCCTCCCTCTTGCGTCTCCCTTCCATCCTACCTATCCCACCCCTCTAGGTGGTCACAAAGCACTGAGCTGATCTCCCTGTGCTATGCGGCTGCTTCCCACTAGGTATCTGTTTTACATTTGTTAGTGTAAATATGTCAATGCTACTCTCTCACTTCGTCCCAGCTTACCCTTCCCCTCCCTGTGTCCTCAAGTCCATTTTCTACGTCTGCGTGTTTATTCCTGTCCTGCCCCTAGGTTCTTCATAACCACTTTTTTTTTTTTTTTAGATTCCATATATATGTGTTAGCATATGGTATTTGTTTTTCTCTTTCTGACTCACTTCACTCTGTATGACATACTCTAGGTCCATCCACCTCACTACAAATAATTCAATTTCATTTCTTTCTATGGCTGAGTAATATTCCATTGTATATATGTGCCACATCTTCTTTATCCATTCATCTGTCGATGGACACTTAGGTTGCTTCCATGACCTGGCTATTATAAACAGAGCTGCAGTGAACATCGTGGTACATGACTCTTTTTAAATTATGGTTTTCTCAGGGTATATGCCCAATAGTCTGATTGCTGGGTCGTATGGTAGTTCTATTTTTAGTTTTTTAAGGAACCTCCATACTGTTCTCCATAGTGGCTGTATCAATTTACATTCCCACCAACAGGGCAAGAGGGTTCCCTTTTTTCCACACCCTCTCCACATTTATTGTTTGTAGATTTTTTTGATGACGGCCATTCTGACTGGTGTGAGGTGATACCTCATTGTAGTTTTGATTTGCATTTCTCTAATGATTAGTGATGTTGAGCATCCTTTCATGTGTTTGTTGGCAATCTGTATATCTTCTTTGGAGAAATGTCTATTTAGGTCTTCTGCCCATTTTTGGATTGGGTTGTTTGTTTTTTTGATATTGAGCTTCATGAGCTGCTTGTAAATATTGGAGATTAATCCTTTGTCAGTTGCTTCATTTGCAAATATTTTCTCCCATTCTGAGGGTTGTCTTTCCATCTTGTTTATCGTTTCCTTTGCTATGCCAAAGCTTTTAAGTTTCATTAGGTCCCATTTGTTTATTTTTGTTTTTATTTCCATTCCTCTAGGAGGTGGGTCAAAAAGGATCTTGCTGTGATTTATGTCATAGAGTGTTCTGCCTATGTTTGCCTCTAAGAGTTTTATAGTGTTTGGCCTTACATTTAGGTCTTTAATCCATTTTGAATTTATTTTTGTGTATGGTGTTAGGGAGTGTTCTAATTTCATTCTTTTCCATGTAGCTGTCCAGTTTTCCCAGCACCACTTATTGAAGAGGCTGTCTTTTTTCTGCATTGTATATTCTTGCCTCCTTTATCAAAAATAAGGTGACCATATGTGCGTGCGTTTATCTCTGGGATTTCTATCCTGTTCCATTGATCTATATTTCTGTTTTTGTGCCAGTACCATACTGTCTTAATTACTGTAGCTTTGTAGTATACTCTGAAGTCCAGGAGCCTGATTCCTCCAGCACCGTTTTTCTTTCTCAAGATTGCTTTGGCTATTCTAGGTCTTTTGTGTTTCCATAAAAATTGTGAAACGTTTTGTTCCAGTTCTGTGAAAAATGCCATTGGTAGTTTGATAGGGATTGCATTGAATGTGTAGATTGCTTTGGGTAGTATAATCATTTTCACAATGTTGATTCTTCCAATCCAAGAACATGGTATATCTCTCCATCTGTTTGTATCATCTTTAATTTCTTTCATCAGTGTCTTATAGTTTTCTGCATACAAGTCTTTTGTTTCCTTAGGTAGGTTTATTCCTAGATATTTTATTCTTTTTGTTGCAATGGTAAATGGGAGTGTTTCCTTAATTTCTCTTTCAGATTTTTCATCATTAATGTATAGGAATGCACGAGATTTCTGTGTGTTAATTTTGTATCCTGCTACTTTACCAAATTCATTGATTAGCTCTAGTAGTTTTCTGGTAGCGTCTTTAGGATTCTCTATGTATAGTATCATGTCATCTGCAAACAGTGAAAGCTTTACTTCTTTTCTGATTTGCATTCCTTGTATTTCCTTTTCTTCTCTGATTGCTGTGGCTAAAACTTCCAAAACTATGTGGAATAATAGTGGTGAGAGTGAGCAACCTTGTCTTGTTCCTGATCTTAGTGGAAATGATTTCAGTTTTTCACCATTGAAAACGATGTTGGCAGTGGGTTTGTCATATATGGCCTTTATTATGTTGAGGTAAGTTCCCTGTTTGCCAACTTTCTGGAGGGTTTTTATCATAAATTGGTGTTGAATTTTGTCAAAAGCTTTTCCTGCATCCATTGAGATGATCATATGGTTTTTATCCTTCAATTTGTTAATATGGTGTATCACATTGATTTGCGTATATTGAAGAATCCTTGCATTCCTGGGATAAACTCCACTTGATCGTTGTGTATGAGACTTTTAATGTGCTGTTGGATTCTCTTTGCTAGTATTTTGTTGAGGAATTTTGCATCTATGTTCATCAGTGATATTGGCCTGTAGTTTTCTTTTTTTGTGACATCTTTGTCTCGTTTTGGTATCAGGGTGATGGTGGCCTCATAGAATGAGTTTGGGAGTGTTCCTCCCTCTGCTATATTTTGGAAGAGTTTGAGATGGATAGGTGTTAGCTCTTTTCTAAATGTTTGATAGAATTCGCCTGTGAAGCCATCTGGTCCTGGACTTTTGTTTGTTGGAAGATCTTTAATCACAGTCTCAATTTCAGTGCTTGTGATTGGTCTGTTTATATTTTCTATTTCTTCCTGGTTCAGTCATGGAAGGTTGTGCTTTTCTAAGAATTTGTCCATTTCTTCCAGGTTGTCCATTTTATTGGCATATAGTTGCTTGTAGTAGTCTCTCATGATCCTTTGTATTTCTGCAGTGTCAGTTGTTACTTCTCCTTTTTCATTTCTAATTCTATTGATTTGAGTCTTCTCCCTTTTTTTCTTGATGAGTCTGGCTAATGGTTTATCAATTTTGTTTATCTTCTCAAAGAACCAGGTTTTAGTTTTGTTGATCTTTGCTCATTTCCTTCATTTCTTTTTCCTTTAATTGTGATCTGATCTTTATGATTTCTTTCCTTCTGCTAACTTTGGGGTTTTTTGTTCTTCTTTCTCTAATTGCTTTAGGTGTAAGGTTAGGTTGTTTATTTGAGATGTTTCTTGTTTCCTGAGGTAGGATTGTATTGCTATAAACTTCCCTCTTAGAACTGCTTTTGCTGCATCCCATAGGTTTTGGGTCATCTTATTTTCATTGTCATTTATTTCTAGGTATTTTTTGATTTCCTCTTTGATTTCTTCAGTGATCTCTTAGTTATTAAGAACTGTATTGCTTAGCCTCCATGTGTTTGTATTTTTTACAGAATTTTTCCTGTAATTGATATCTAGTCTCATAGCGTTGTGGTTGGAAGAGATACTTGATATGATTTCAATTTTCTTTAACTTACCATGGCTTGATTTGTGACCCAAGATATGATCTATCCTGGAGAATGTTCCACGAGCACTTGAGAAGAAAGTGTATTCTGTTGTTTTTGGATGGAATGTCCTATAAATATCAATTAAGTCCATCTTGTTTAATGTGTCATTTAAAGCTTGTATTTCCTTATTTATTTTCATTTTGGATGATCTGTCCATTGGTGAAAGTGGGGTGTTAAAGTCCCCTAGTATGATTGTGTTACTGTCAATTTCCCCTTTTATGGCTGTTAGCATTTGCCTTATGTGTTGAGGTGCTCCTATATTGTGTGCATAAATATTTACAATTGTTATATCTTCTTGGATCGATCCCTTGATCATTATGTAGTGTCCTTCTTTGTCTCTTGTAATAGTCTTTATTTTAAAATCTATTTTGTCTGATATGAGAATTGCTACTCCAGCTTTCTTTAGATTTCCATTTGCATGGAATATCTTTTTCCATCCCCTCACTTTCAGTCTGTATGTGTCCTTAGGTCTGAAGTGGGTCTCTTGTAGACAGCATATATACGGGTCTTATTTTTGTATCCATTCAGCCAATCTATGTCTTTTGGTTGGAGCATTTAATCCATTTACATCTAAGGTAATTATCGATATGTATGTTCCTATTACCATTTTCTTAGTTATTTTGGGTTTGTTATTGTAGGTCTTTTCCTTCTCTTGTGTTTCCTGCCTAGAGAAGTTCCTTTAGCATTTGTTGTAAAGCTGGTATCCATTCCGCCAGGCTATGTCTTTTGTTGGAGCATTTAATCCATTTACATCTAAGGTAATTATCAATATGTACGTTCCTATTACCATTTTCTTAGTTATTTTGGGTTTGTTATTCTAGGTCTTTTCCTTCTCTTGTGTTTCCTACCTAGAGAAGTTCCTTTAGCATTTGTTGTAAAGCTGGTTTGGTGGTGCTGAATTCTCTTAGCTTTTGCTTGTCTGTAAAGGTTTTAATTTCTCTGTCAAATCTGAATGAGATCCTTGCTGGGTAGAGTAATCTTGGTTGTACTTTTTTCCCTTTCATCACTTTAAATATGTCCTGCCACTCCCTTCTGGCTTGCAGAGTTTCTGCGGGAAGATCAGCTGTTAACTTTATGGAGATTCCCTTGTATGTTATTTGTTGCTTTTCCATTGCTGCTTTTAATATTTTTTCTTTGTATTTAATTTTTGATAGTTTGATTAATATATGTCTTGGCATGTTTCTCCTTGGATTTATCGTGTATGGGACTCTCTGTGCTTCCTGGACTTGATTAACTATTTCCTGTCCCATATTAGGGAAGTTTTCAACTATAATCTCTTCAAATGTTTTCTCAGTCTCTTTCTTCTGGGACCCTATAATTCGAATGTTGGTGCATTTAATGTTGTCCCAGAGGTCTCTGAGACTGTCCTCAATTCTTTTCATTCTTTTTTCTTTATTCTGCTCTGCAGTAGTTATTTCCACTCTTTTATCTTCCAGGTCACTTATCCATTCTTCTGCCTCAGTTATTCTGCTATTGATTCCTTCTAGAGAATTTTAAATTTCATTTATTGTGTTATTCATCATTGTTTGTTTGCTCCATAGTTCTTCTAGGTCCTTGTTAAAAATTTCTTGTATTTTCTCCATTCTATTTCCAAGATTTTGGATCATCTTTCCTATCATTACTCTGCATTCTTTTTCAGGTAGACTGCCTATTTCCTCTTCATTTGTTTGGTCTGCTGGGTTTTTGCCTTGCTCCTTTATCTTCTGTGTGTTTCTCTGTCTTCTCATTTTGCTTAACTTACTGTGTTTGGGGTCTCCTTTTCGCAGGCTGCAGGTTCGTATTTCCTGTTGTTTTTGGTGTCTGCCCCCAGTGGCTAAGGTTGGTTCAGTGGGTTGTGTAGGCTTCCTGGTGGAGGGGACTAGTGCCTGTGTTCTGGTGGATGAGGCTGGATCTTGTCTTTCTGGTGGGCAGGGCTGTGTCTGGTGGTGTGTTTTGGGGTGTCCGTGACCTTATTATGATTTTAGGCAGCCTCTCTGCTAATGGGTGGGGTTGTGTTCCTGTCTTGCTAGTTGTTTGGCATAGGGTGTCCAGCATTGTAGCTTGCTGGTCGTTGAGTGGAGCTGGGTCTTAGCGTTGACATGGAGATCTCTGGGAGAGCTTTTGCCGCTTGATATTACGTGGAGTCAGGAGGTCTCTGGTGGACCAATGTCCTGAACTCGCCTTTCCCACCTCAGAGGCACAGGCCTGACACCTGCCCAGAGCACCAAGGCCCTGTCAGCCAAACAGCTAAGAAGAAAAGGGACAAAAAAAGAAAGAAAGAAAGAAAAGAGAAGAAAGTTATTAAAATAAAAAATAGTTATTAAAGATTAGAAAATTAAAAAGTAATAAAAAAAGAAAGAAAAAAGAGAGCAACCAAACCAAAAAACAAATCCACCAATTATAACAAGCACTAAAAACTATACTAAAAAAAAAACAAAACCAAAAAAAAAAACAAAAACGGATAGACAGAACCGTAGGACAAATGGTAAAAGCAAAGCTATACAGACAAAATCACATGAAGAAGCATACACATACACACTCACAAAAAGAGAAAAAGGAAAAAATATATATATATCGTTGTTCCCAAAGTCCACCGCCTCAATTTTGGGATGATTCTTTGTCTATTCAGGTATTCCACAGATGCAGGTTACATCAAGTTAATTGTGGAGATTTAATCCGCTGCTCCTGAGCCTGCTGGGAGAGATTTCCCTTTCTCTTCTTTGTTAGCACAGCTCCTGGGGTTCAGCTTTGGATTTGGCCCTGCCTCTGTGTGTAGGTTGCCTGAGGGTGTCTGTTCTTCGCTTAGACAGGACGGGGTTAAAGTAGCAGCTGATAGGGGGGCTCTGGCTCACTCAAGCTGGGGAGAGGGAGGGGTACAGAATGCAGGGCGAGCCTGCTGCGGCAGAGGCCAGTGTGACGTGGCAACAGTCTGATGCAGGCCGTGTGTTCTCCCGGGCAAGTTGTCCCTGCATCACGGGACCCTGGCAGTGGCGGGCTGCAAAGGCTCCCGGGAGGGGAGGTGTGGATAGTGACCTGTGCTTGCACACAGGGTTCTTGGTGGCTGCAGCAGCAGCCTTAGCATTTCATGCCCATCTCTGGTGTCCGCGCTGATAGCCACGGCTCATGCCTGTCTTTGGAGCTCGTTTAGGCGGTGCTCTGAATCCCTTCACCTCGTGCACCCCGAAACAATGGTCTCTTGCCTCTTAGGCAGGTCCAGACTTTTTCCCAGACTCCCTCCCAGCTAGCTGTAGCACGCTAGCCCCCTTCAGGCTGTGTTCACGCAGCCAACCCCAGTCCTCTCCCTGAGATCTGACCTCCGAAGCCCGAGCCTCAGCTCCCAGCACCCCCCGTCCCAGCAGGTGAGAGACAAGCCTCTCAGGCTGGTGAGTGCTGGTCAGCACCAATCCTCTGTGCGGGAATCTCTCCGCTTTGCCCTCTGCACCCCTGTTGCTGTGCTCTCCTCCGTGGCTCCAGAGCTTCCCCACCCACCCCCCGTCCCCACCAGTGAAGGGGCTTCCTGGTTTGTGGAAACTTTTCCTCCTTCACAGCTCCCTCCCAGAGGTGCAGGTCCTGTCCCTATTCTTTTGTCTCTGTTTTTTCTTTTTTCTTTTGCCCTACCCAAGTACGTGGGGAGTTTCTTGCCTTTGGGGAAGTCTGAGGTCTTCTGCCAGCGTTCAGAAGGTGTTCTGTAGGAGTTGTTGCACATGTAGATACATTTCTGATGTGTTCGTGGGGAGGAAGGTGATCTCCACGTCTTACTCTTCCGCCATCTTGAAGGTCTCCCCTCATTTATTTTTAAAATAAGTTTATTTGCAATCTGGTGACAACATAGCTTGTGTAATCTTCAAACAGAGAGCTTCTGAATATATGAGTTCACTTTTCTGTGTCTTAGTTCCTTCATCTTTAACCCGTGCTCCCCGGGGCCCGACAGTGCATGCACGAGGCCACCCAGTGGTGACATGCTGACTGCCACCCCCCTCTGGAGCAGCACCCAGGGCCCTGCGGAAGCCGAACACATGAGGGCGCACGCTGGCTGAACGCAGGGCGACGCGGGGTCTGGCCAGGCGCAGGGCCCTATTTTCTTTTTTGTATACATATACAAGCTTTATTTTCTAAATGGTTTACAAGATGCAGTCACACATATTATTTATATATTCAGGGGGAGACATGTTTTTAATGAATAGGAAAATCTGAGCCTACTGATCATTTTATACTAAAAGTTATACTAGGTGACAATCAGTATTTTTCTTCTTCTAGTTCAAATACAAAGAAGATTATCGTAAGCAGCTTGGCCATCACATTGGTGCCCGAGCGATACATGACGACCCCAAGATGATGTGGTCCATGCATGTGGCCAAGATCCAGAGTGACAGGGAGTACAAGAAGGACTTTGAGAAGTGGAAGACCAGGTTCAGCAGCCCAGTGGACATGCTGGGGGTGGTGCTGGCCAAGAAGTGCCAGACTTTGGTCAGTGACATAGACTACAAGAACTACCTGCACCAGTGGACGTGCCTGCCCGACCAGAGTGACGTCATGCATGCTCGGCAGGCCTACGACCTCCAGAGCGACGTGAGTACTGAGGATCATAATGACGTGCAAAGGTGGGAAATCAGTGAATTAACACCCCTTGGATAAGTGGCACCAAACTCACCAGCCCCCCTGCAAGTGGGGCATAACATTTCTTCTTTTCCTGTGAGTGTTAAATGTCAAACCCTCCAGACCAAAAAGGAATATTGTCTGATACCCTGCCTGTCCACCAAACTATGTTTTCAAGAGTGTTCTTACTTTATTTCATATCCTTTTGATGAAAATGTTTTCCCAAGCCAGAGATAAATATTTATTGGCTATATTTGTATCAACAGAATATGTACAAGTCAGATCTCCAGTGGCTGAGAGGCACCGGCTGGGTTCCCATTGGCTCTTTGGATGTGGAAAAATGCAAAAGGGCAACTGAAATTTTGAGTGATAAAATCTATCGCCAGCCTCCAGACAAATTCAGGTTTACCAGTGTGACTGATTCTCCGGAACAAGTGTTGGCCAAGAACAACGCCATCACTATGAACAAGGTGAGCCTTCAGAGTTCAGAGAACCAAGGTAGGACTCCTAAAGCTAAACCAAAGGAAAAGAAGCATGATCAGGAGAAGAAAGAAATAGAGCAGTGAGCAACAAAAGATATCTGTCTGTCTATCTCTCTATATCTATCCATATCTGTCTACCTAATGTCTATGTCATTTATATTTTAACATTTACTTCAGTAGTTATTTCATGGTTTTAATAAAATGGTACATTTTTATGGAAAATCATCTCTGCATAAAAGATATTCTAGATTTCCTTTTGTTAACATACAATTCAGAGTATCAGAAGGCACTCATACATATCTGTTCTACTATGAACTGGTTACTTTACTTGAAGATACGTGTAAAATACATAATGTGTATAAAATACGTAACCTTTTGTTATTTCTCTGTATAAAGTTCTTGTGGCCTTGAAGTTTCGATTAACAATACACTGAAGTTTTTTCCTGATGACAT
Organism: Eubalaena glacialis; assembly: GCF_028564815.1. Taxonomy (NCBI): domain Eukaryota; kingdom Metazoa; phylum Chordata; class Mammalia; order Artiodactyla; family Balaenidae; genus Eubalaena; species Eubalaena glacialis. Next base: position 161,087,918 of record NC_083716.1, on the reverse strand, counting down.
TTTATGTTTTCCTTGCTAGCGTTTATATACGGAAGCCTGGGACAAAGACAAGACCCAGATCCACATCACAGCAGACACACCAGAAATTACGCAGGCGAGAATGAACAAAATCAACTACAGTGAGGTGGGAGCAGATGCTAATTCTATGACATTTGCATGGCGTTTCATATTTCAATTAATCCATTCCATGGTGATGTAATACTAAATGACAACTTTGTAAAGAATGTCTTTTCTTGCTCCGTGTGAATACCAACTCTTTCATTTCTCGCTTACTTAAACATCAGTCTTCAAGTAACACATATTATCATTCCGGAAGTGCAAATTGTAAGAACGAATGATTTAAGCAGTAACCAGAAGATTAATTAGACCTTCCTCTTTTATTAATTTAAGAAATTAGCAATAGACCAAAATACGTTTATCTCCTCCTTATGCTAAATACATAGCTGTGCTAAATGTATTTTCCACATATGACTTATTTTTCCTAAATTGTACTTTAGGGTCAAAATTTAAGATTTTTAATGTACAAGCTTTAAGTCAAGGATTAAAATCACAGTACAATCAAATAACACCGAGAGACAGACAGACAGAGACAGAGAGGATCTGTCAATATATAAATATATTAACAAGCCCATTTCCTATTCCCTTTCTGTGAGCATAGAGCCGTGTGCCCCCATATCAGAAGCACAGATGTTTAGGCTGAGAGGTCAGTCTCCTCTAGTGCAGGAGTCCCCGCCCAACAAGTCGTCATCCTGCCTTTGCTTAAGTGTTCTCAGTGACGAGGTGCTTATCTCATAAATCAACCTATTTGTTCTGGGAAGTTCCTTTAGAAGATGCTTCTCATGTATTGGGTCAATGGTTTCTCTCTGTAGACCCACATAATCCTCTAAGACCATGCAGAACCAAACTGTGCCGAGTCCATAGGCACTGTGTGCCTCCGCTGCCACTTCACCCCAGGTTCTCTTTCTAATCCAAACATCCCAAGCTCCTGGGCATTCCTCACATGACATCCCTGCTAGAATGTGACTCTCAGAACCAAACAAAATCCTGCGAGTGAGGAATGACTAGTGTAGAGTACAGTCGACATTGCATTTCCTCTTCTGGACATTTATCCTCCATTTCTGCACTCTGTGCCTTGGGGCTCCTTGGGGCTATGTCACTGCTGGTGTGCGTGGGAGTTGGGGTCAACCAAAACCCTAAGACAACTTACATGGGCTTAAACTAGGTTTCCTCTACCTTGTATTTATACATTTGGCAACTTAAATCTCAGTTCAAAGATTGACATTTATCTCTTTGCATTTTTTTCTTAGAATGAGCCTATTGGTTTAAGCCTGTGGAGATTTTTGTGAATCTTTCTGTCTGATGATGTATTAGTTATTTCTTCCAGCTTTGTGCTACCAGCAAGGAAAATATTGTTTCTTTGACAGCATAGATCAATAGCATGTTACTCTTCTGCAGAATATAACTGAGAGGATTTAAATTGATTAGCCACCACCTTAAGTCATTTTATTTTTCAGGGCTGCAAACTATAATTTTAAAGCTTATATAACTAGCTCTTAATTGTCACCCCAAACTAAAATTGTCAAGTCCCACTCTCAAATCAAAAATAAGTGAATTTTCAGCTAAACCTGCACTATAGGTCCCATAGTGTTACAGGAAAGCGTGGGCTATATGAGCAGATATTTTAAGGGACAAAGGGTCCCTGTAACTAGCCACTCAACATTTCTGGAACTGTCAACTCTGTCTTTGCTGCAAAAGCTCAGAGATGTTGTATGTTGCCCTTGGTTTGAAGAGGCCCAGGAAGAACGCCTGAACCGATTGCCTAACCTGCCTGGTCTGCTTTCTCTGACTTTTCTCTATCAGCTTAGTTCAATTCTATTGTGTTTCTTTCTCATTTAGGATAGGAAGATACAATGCAAAGTTGATGATGTCACTCTTCCTCAAAGATTGTTGTTGGTTTCCCTTTTCCTATAGGATTAAGGACAAAGTTATCTTAGCACCAGGCCTTCATAGCCCGACTCCCGATTCTTTTCAGTCCTGTCCTGCCACTTCCCCTGGCACTGCCCCCCCCACCACCCCGCTTGATGCCCCTGCACTTTCACTCCCCCGTACTTTGATTCATGGAAGTTCCTCTGCCCTTGACCACCATCTCAGTCTATTGAAACCATATTTATCACTCAGGGTCCAATGCCAAGGTCATGCCCTCTGAGGAAACTTCCTAATTTTCAATTCAGAATAAATTGCTCCTTCCTAGAGCTCGTTCCTTTTTTTTTTTAACATTCAATCTTTTTTTTTTTTAATATTATTTATGTATTTATTTGGTTGCGTGGGGCCTTAGTTGTGACAGGTGGGCTCCCCAGCCGTGGCTCGTGGGCTCCTTAGTTGTGGCAGTCAGGCTCCCCAGCTGCGGCCCCAGGGCTCCTTAGTTGCAGCTCTCCGGCTTCTTAGTTGCAGCATGCAGGCTCCCCAGCTGTGACATGCAAACTCTTAGTTGCGCCCTGCATGTGGGATCTATTTCCCTGGCCAGGGATCAAACCCAGGCCCCCTGCATTGGGACCGCGGAGTCTTGTCCACCCCCGCGTCACCAGGGAAGTCCCGTGGAGCTCGTTCTTAATAATATGGTTAAAGCACCTTTCATGGTCTGACTTTTTGGCAGCTTCTTCCGCAGGTTATCAGTCTTTCCATCAGTTCTCCCAGAAACCTTGAAGATGGGAGAGGCCTCATATTCATCTTTGTTTCCCAAGTACCAAGCACAGTCATGGCACAGAGTCGGTGCAGAATAAATGTGGATCAAATGAGTTTCCCTCCTGTCCACATTTAGCCACCCATGAGTTTCAGCTTAATTTTTCCAGTTCTTTCCAAAACTGATTCATTGTTATAACTAAAAGTTTTAAAACCATGAATAATGTCTGTATATGGCTAATGTAACATAACTTTTAAAATAAAAAAACAAAGGTGCCATATTCCATATAGGTATCCTGTTTAAGTCTCAACCTCAGCCAAAACCGCAGAAATCTTAGAACTCTCAAAAGTGAGATTATTACAGGCACCTACCCGTGTAGAACTTGGTGAATTATTTTAGTCCTCTATCGTTTTTGGATATGAATATCAACATGTAACTGATATTTTTTTTCGCCCAAATTTAGAGTCGGTATAAACTCGCCAACGAAGAAGCAAAGAAGAAAGGCTACGACTTGCGAAGTGATGCCATCCCGATCGTGGCAGCCAAGGCCTCCAGGGACATTATCAGTGATGTGAGTTGTCAGTTTTACCCCTAGTATGTGGTCAGTCTGAAGTGACATTTTCACTGAACTAAATCTTCTAAAAGAACTTTCCTGGCCCTTTGGAAATATATCCTGATGTATTTGTGTAGGGTTTTTCAAAAACCTAGCTTTGAGGGAAATGAAAAATTTGATGTTTACAAAAAAGTTTTATAACCACTAAGTCACAGTATCTTCAGTGAAAGCTGATCCACCAGGAATAGAGAAAGATCCATTCATGTGGAATTTGTTAGAGTGTAGCTGCAGGCTTGGAGATGCTTATATAAAAATTGTCATAGTGCTTATAGAAAGTGTGACTCATAAACTTAAGTTCTCCCAGTGAGAATCAGGGCCTAGCTTTATATAGCATTTTAATATACAATATTCAAAAAATGCATATGACACTTGCCATTACAATTCACCCTTGTAAGATCATGAAAAGAAGGCAGGTGATCAGTGCCAGCCTAGCCCAAACTTGCACCCTTAGCACTAGCTCCTGGCTTGTGGCTTGTAACTCCCAGAATAAAACCATCATCCTTTCCTGGTGCCTCAGAGAATTCTTGAGGAACAGACCACTGCTCTAAAAACCAAGACCCACTATTTGGGAATATGGTAATACGCTGCCCTTTATTTTGGAAGATCATATTAGTGACTCACTTTAGTTTACGTATGTTGGACCTTTCCTACAAGTGGGTTTATGCCAATAATAATATATAACAAAATAATAATAACCAAGAAGTGTTGAGAAATCTGTGCTAAGAATGTTATGTGCATTATGCCACTTATTTTTCATAATTACCCTAGGATGTAAGATTGTGATTATCCCTGTTTTATGGGTTGCTTAAGCAACTTGTCTAAAATCAAACTCTTAGTAGGTGATGGAGTTGAAACTCCAGGCAACCTCATTCTTTCCCACTGTACTATATTGCCTCTGCTGACTCGTTTATACTTTCTCACTCAGTTATCTTTGAGACTAGAAGCATGTATTTTGGATAATTGGCTCGGATTCCAGGACAACGTCTTTGGACATGGAATAACAACACTGTTGGTCCATGAGAGATGAGAACCCATGACTTTATTAGGAGCATGCTCTAAGCAACTGGGCTGCTAGGACAGCTTCCCTAGTATAACCAGTTTCCAAAATGATGCCAACATTTGCCACCACCACTGAATGCCTGAATCCATTATGAAACAGGAAATTCTCTTCTGTTGCTACTGCAAGTAGTCCTTGACCTTGACTTCATCCCCATAGGAACCAGACACTCATTTTACTACTTATTAAACACATCTTGTCACCAAGTGCATCTCTTTTCTGATGTACTTTTAGTGCCTAACCCATTTCTCCAAGTCCCTTGGTCCACATGGCCTCTCCACTGTGTGCATTTGTTGCCCCCAGAACTATTCCTTGTTACCAGGCCATAGGTGATTTGGGGTATACACTACAATTATATGAATTCCTTCTATTTTATTACCTCTATAAGCTTCTAGGGGAAAGGAAGGATATTGCCTTGAGTTAGTGCTTATTAGCAAAAGTCAACGTACAACAGTGATATAAGCAAGATGATTTTGTACAGGCTTGTGACCTCTACGGGCTTATAATAAAAATCTGATTTGTGCATTTTCATCTCAGTACAAATACAAAGATGGTTACCGCAAGCAGCTTGGCCATCACATTGGAGCGCGGGACGTGAAGGATGACCCTAAGATGATGTGGTCCATGCATGTGGCCAAGATCCAGAGTGACAGGGAGTACAAGAAGGACTTTGAGAAGTGGAAGACCAAGTTCAGCAGCCCAGTGGACATGCTGGAGGTGGTGCAGGCCAAGAAGTGCCAGACCTTGGTCAGTGACATGGACTACAAGAACTACCTGCACCAGTGGACGTGTCTCCCTGACCAGAGTGACGTCATGCACGCTCGGCAGGCCTACGACCTCCAGAGCGACGTGAGTATAAGATTTTCCTTTGGCCAACAAAACACCATGTCTGCTTTCCTAAGTATCAAAGTTCCCCCAAAGTGAGGGGAGTTGAGTTTACACAACTGAGTTCTACCTCCCTGGACTAATGCCAACTCTCTATCCAGTCACACAGACATCTGAGAGCATCACTATTTCCAAAAAGAAAGAACCAGCAAAGCACCGATTGCTTTGATGGAAACCTCTAGATTATTGATCTAGTAGAGTTGGGTCGTTCTCTATGTTCTGTTTATCAAAATAGGTTTCTAATCTGAATATTTTGTGGATTCACAAGACATAGCAAAATGTTTAAATTTCTCAAGAATCCAAGCATTGAAATATATATGTATTATATATTTGTATATATATATACATATACATATATAATATATATGTATACATATACATATATAATATATATATTATATATTTGTATAATATAATGTATTATAATTCAATTTTTTATTTCTTTAAGGCATATCATTATGCTTATGTTTAGTGGTTTATCACTTAAAATTTCAGAATTTGTACAAGGCCGACCTTCAGTGGCTCAGAGGCATTGGCTGGTTACCTAGTGGCTCTCTTGAGGATGAGAGGAACAAGAGAGCTACCCAGATTTTGAGTGACCACGTTTACCGTCAGCACCCAGATAAATTCACGTTTTCTAGCCTTATGGACTCCATCCCAATGGTTTTGGCAAAAAACAACGCTCTTACCATGAACCACGTAAGTCCTTTTTTCACTTGAGCGGGGTATCAATTTTTGTACGTGTGTATGTAAACACTGAAATCTGTCTTGATAAAAGAAAAATCACATTCAATTATTTTGCTTGGTATTAAAGTGGTTTTTAAGTAAGTGTTGTGCTTCTTACTGATATGAGACACCTAGAGGTAAAGGTGTCACAAGTACTGACGCACAGAGCAGACTCTCTTTACTCTCATTAAGGACCAGATTCATCACTGGCCTGTACTTGTCACATCCTTTTTTTGTTTCTTTCAGCATCTCTATACAGAAGCTTGGGATAAAGATAAAACCACTGTCCACATTATGCCAGACACCCCTGAAGTTTTACTCGCTAAGCAAAACAAAATAAATTACAGTGAGGTAAGCAATGTATTCATGGTGCATGATATATTTTTTCTTGCACTGCGCTTTATAGATCAAACTTACGATGATTTATGTCCATTTCAGAAACTCTATAAACTTGGCCTAGAAGAAGCCAAGAAGAAAGGCTATGATATGCGGATAGATGCCATTCCCATCAGGGTGGCCAAGGCCTCCAGAGACATTGCAAGTGAAGTAAGTGCACCTGTAGAGTTCTTTGCTCAGCTTTGGCTCAAAGATTTCTTTCTCTCTCAAAGATATGTAGTAGAGCAAGTAAGCTATGAAGTTAAGCTTCTAGCTAACAGTTTTTTGTAAGTAAATAGTTTAAAATAATGGTAATAAAACTCTCAACATAAAGGTTAACTTCTAGCTATGACTGAGTCCACAGCAACATGCATTTCAAAATACTGTCTATGCCCTGCTGAACAAAAGCACTGGCTACTTGACTATAGCTCAGGCAGCCTTTTGGCTTTTCCACATGATGTGTACTTATATACAATTGAGCTCATCATAGGATCCCTTCCAAACCCAGCCCATTCATTCCCTGTAAACCAATGAACCTACAAGGGCTGAAGGAATGGGACACATTATTCTGTTTAAAGTCCAACCATCCACGCTCACCATGTGTTTATCTCTGCATCCTGTGATTGGCTGCAGATATTTACTTACTTCAAAATATGGGTTTGCTCACATTTCTAGAAATGTTTGTCCTTCTATTTCTTTTGTCTGTGAAGTCAAAAGCATATTTTCCCTTTATATCCAAAATATGGGAAGTAACCATCATACTTTAAAAATAAATGTTCAACGATCACAGAATGGTTAAAAGTATTAATATATACCAATATAATGGAATACCTGCTGTCATTAAAATTCATGTTTGTAGGGAATATATAATGACACAGGAAAATGCTTATATAATAACTGAAATGAGCAGGCGCAAACCCATATACAGTATGACTCCTAATTTTATTCTCTCTCCCTCTCTCTCTCTCTCTCGCACACACACACACACACACACACACGCACAAAAAGCCGTTTTCATCAGCAGTTACCACTGAATGGCAGAATAATGTCTTAGTTTTTATTTCCTTTTTTTTTGCTTTTTATTTATTTATTTACTTTTTTAACATCTTTATTGGAGTATAATTGCTTTACAATGGTGTTTTACTTTCTGCTTTATAACAAAGTGAATCAGCTATACATATACATATATTGCAATATCTCCTCCCTCTTGCGTCTCCCTTCCATCCTACCTATCCCACCCCTCTAGGTGGTCACAAAGCACTGAGCTGATCTCCCTGTGCTATGCGGCTGCTTCCCACTAGGTATCTGTTTTACATTTGTTAGTGTAAATATGTCAATGCTACTCTCTCACTTCGTCCCAGCTTACCCTTCCCCTCCCTGTGTCCTCAAGTCCATTTTCTACGTCTGCGTGTTTATTCCTGTCCTGCCCCTAGGTTCTTCATAACCACTTTTTTTTTTTTTTTAGATTCCATATATATGTGTTAGCATATGGTATTTGTTTTTCTCTTTCTGACTCACTTCACTCTGTATGACATACTCTAGGTCCATCCACCTCACTACAAATAATTCAATTTCATTTCTTTCTATGGCTGAGTAATATTCCATTGTATATATGTGCCACATCTTCTTTATCCATTCATCTGTCGATGGACACTTAGGTTGCTTCCATGACCTGGCTATTATGAACAGAGCTGCAGTGAACATCGTGGTACATGACTCTTTTTAAATTATGGTTTTCTCAGGGTATATGCCCAATAGTCTGATTGCTGGGTCGTATGGTAGTTCTATTTTTAGTTTTTTAAGGAACCTCCATACTGTTCTCCATAGTGGCTGTATCAATTTACATTCCCACCAACAGGGCAAGAGGGTTCCCTTTTTTCCACACCCTCTCCACATTTATTGTTTGTAGATTTTTTTGATGACGGCCATTCTGACTGGTGTGAGGTGATACCTCATTGTAGTTTTGATTTGCATTTCTCTAATGATTAGTGATGTTGAGCATCCTTTCATGTGTTTGTTGGCAATCTGTATATCTTCTTTGGAGAAATGTCTATTTAGGTCTTCTGCCCATTTTTGGATTGGGTTGTTTGTTTTTTTGATATTGAGTTTCATGAGCTGCTTGTAAATATTGGAGATTAATCCTTTGTCAGTTGCTTCATTTGCAAATATTTTCTCCCATTCTGAGGGTTGTCTTTCCATCTTGTTTATCGTTTCCTTTGCTATGCCAAAGCTTTTAAGTTTCATTAGGTCCCATTTGTTTATTTTTGTTTTTATTTCCATTCCTCTAGGAGGTGGGTCAAAAAGGATCTTGCTGTGATTTATGTCATAGAGTGTTCTGCCTATGTTTGCCTCTAAGAGTTTTATAGTGTTTGGCCTTACATTTAGGTCTTTAATCCATTTTGAATTTATTTTTGTGTATGGTGTTAGGGAGTGTTCTAATTTCATTCTTTTCCATGTAGCTGTCCAGTTTTCCCAGCACCACTTATTGAAGAGGCTGTCTTTTTTCTGCATTGTATATTCTTGCCTCCTTTATCAAAAATAAGGTGACCATATGTGCGTGCGTTTATCTCTGGGATTTCTATCCTGTTCCATTGATCTATATTTCTGTTTTTGTGCCAGTACCATACTGTCTTAATTACTGTAGCTTTGTAGTATACTCTGAAGTCCAGGAGCCTGATTCCTCCAGCACCGTTTTTCTTTCTCAAGATTGCTTTGGCTATTCTAGGTCTTTTGTGTTTCCATAAAAATTGTGAAACGTTTTGTTCCAGTTCTGTGAAAAATGCCATTGGTAGTTTGATAGGGATTGCATTGAATGTGTAGATTGCTTTGGGTAGTATAATCATTTTCACAATGTTGATTCTTCCAATCCAAGAACATGGTATATCTCTCCATCTGTTTGTATCATCTTTAATTTCTTTCATCAGTGTCTTATAGTTTTCTGCATACAAGTCTTTTGTTTCCTTAGGTAGGTTTATTCCTAGATATTTTATTCTTTTTGTTGCAATGGTAAATGGGAGTGTTTCCTTAATTTCTCTTTCAGATTTTTCATCATTAATGTATAGGAATGCACGAGATTTCTGTGTGTTAATTTTGTATCCTGCTACTTTACCAAATTCATTGATTAGCTCTAGTAGTTTTCTGGTAGCGTCTTTAGGATTCTCTATGTATAGTATCATGTCATCTGCAAACAGTGAAAGCTTTACTTCTTCTTTTCCGATTTGCATTCCTTTTATTTCCTTTTCTTCTCTGATTGCTGTGGCTAAAACTTCCAAAACTATGTGGAATAATAGTGGTGAGAGTGAGCAACCTTGTCTTGTTCCTGACCTTAGTGGAAATGATTTCAGTTTTTCACCATTGAGAACGATGTTGGCAGTGGGTTTGTCATATATGGCCTTTATTATGTTGAGGTAAGTTCCCTGTTTGCCAACTTTCTGGAGGGTTTTTATCATAAATTGGTGTTGAATTTTGTCGAAAGCTTTTCCTGCATCCATTGAGATGATCATATGGTTTTTATCCTTCAATTTGTTAATATGGTGTATCACATTGATTTGCGTATATTGAAGAATCCTTGCATTCCTGGGATAAACTCCACTTGATCATTGTGTATGAGACTTTTAATGTGCTGTTGGATTCTCTTTGCTAGTATTTTGTTGAGGAATTTTACATCTATGTTCATCAGTGATATTGGCCTGTAGTTTTCTTTTTTTGTGACATCTTTGTCTCGTTTTGGTATCAGGGTGATGGTGGCCTCATAGAATGAGTTTGGGAGTGTTCCTCCCTCTGCTATATTTTGGAAGAGTTTGAGATGGATAGGTGTTAGCTCTTTTCTAAATGTTTGATAGAATTCGCCTGTGAAGCCATCTGGTCCTGGACTTTTGTTTGTTGGAAGATCTTTAATCACAGTCTCAATTTCAGTGCTTGTGATTGGTCTGTTTATATTTTCTATTTCTTCCTGGTTCAGTCATGGAAGGTTGTGCTTTTCTAAGAATTTGTCCATTTCTTCCAGGTTGTCCATTTTATTGGCATATAGTTGCTTGTAGTAGTCTCTCATGATCCTTTGTATTTCTGCAGTGTCAGTTGTTACTTCTCCTTTTTCATTTCTAATTCTATTGATTTGAGTCTTCTCCCTTTTTTTCTTGATGAGTCTGGCTAATGGTTTATCAATTTTGTTTATCTTCTCAAAGAACCAGGTTTTAGTTTTGTTGATCTTTGCTCATTTCCTTCATTTCTTTTTCCTTTAATTGTGATCTGATCTTTATGATTTCTTTCCTTCTGCTAACTTTGGGGTTTTTTGTTCTTCTTTCTCTAATTGCTTTAGGTGTAAGGTTAGGTTGTTTATTTGAGATGTTTCTTGTTTCCTGAGGTAGGATTGTATTGCTATAAACTTCCCTCTTAGAACTGCTTTTGCTGCATCCCATAGGTTTTGGGTCATCTTATTTTCATTGTCATTTATTTCTAGGTATTTTTTGATTTCCTCTTTGATTTCTTCAGTGATCCCTTAGTTATTAAGAACTGTATTGCTTAGCCTCCATGTGTTTGTATTTTTTACAGAATTTTTCCTGTAATTGATATCTAGTCTCATAGCGTTGTGGTTGGAAGAGATACTTGATATGATTTCAATTTTCTTTAATTTACCATGGCTTGATTTGTGACCCAAGATATGATCTATCCTGGAGAATGTTCCACGAGCACTTGAGAAGAAAGTGTATTCTGTTGTTTTTGGATGGAATGTCCTATAAATATCAATTAAGTCCATCTTGTTTAATGTGTCATTTAAAGCTTGTATTTCCTTATTTATTTTCATTTTGGATGATCTGTCCATTGGTGAAAGTGGGGTGTTAAAGTCCCCTAGTATGATTGTGTTACTGTCAATTTCCCCTTTTATGGCTGTTAGCATTTGCCTTATGTGTTGAGGTGCTCCTATATTGTGTGCATAAATATTTACAATTGTTATATCTTCTTGGATCGATCCCTTGATCATTATGTAGTGTCCTTCTTTGTCTCTTGTAATAGTCTTTATTTTAAAATCTATTTTGTCTGATATGAGAATTGCTACTCCAGCTTTCTTTAGATTTCCATTTGCATGGAATATCTTTTTCCATCCCCTCACTTTCAGTCTGTATGTGTCCTTAGGTCTGAAGTGGGTCTCTTGTAGACAGCATATATACGGGTCTTATTTTTGTATCCATTCAGCCAGTCTATGTCTTTTGGTTGGAGCATTTAATCCATTTACATCTAAGGTAATTATTGATATGTATGTTCCTATTACCATTTTCTTAGTTATTTTGGGTTTGTTATTGTAGGTCTTTTCCTTCTCTTGTGTTTCCTGCCTAGAGAAGTTCCTTTAGCATTTGTTGTAAAGCTGGTATCCATTCAGCCAGTCTATGTCTTTTGGTTGGAGCATTTAATCCATTTACGTCTAAGGTAATTATCAATATGTACGTTCCTATTACCATTTTCTTAGTTATTTTGGGTTTGTTATTCTAGGTCTTTTCCTTCTCTTGTGTTTCCTACCTAGAGAAGTTCCTTTTGCATTTGTTGTAAAGCTGGTTTGGTGGTGCTGAATTCTCTTAGCTTTTGCTTGTCTGTAAAGGTTTTAATTTCTCCGTCAAATCTGAATGAGATCCTTGCTGGGTAGAGTAATCTTGGTTGTACTTTTTTCCCTTTCATCACTTTAAATATGTCCTGCCACTGCCTTCTGGCTTGCAGAGTTTCTGCGGGAAGATCAGCTGTTAACTTTATGGGGATTCCCTTGTATGTTATTTGTTGCTTTTCCATTGCTGCTTTTAATATTTTTTCTTTGTATTTAATTTTTGATAGTTCGATTAATATATGTCTTGGCATGTTTCTCCTTGGATTTATCGTGTATGGGACTCTCTGTGCTTCCTGGACTTGATTAACTATTTCCTGTCCCATATTAGGGAAGTTTTCAACTATAATCTCTTCAAATGTTTTCTCAGTCTCTTTCTTCTGGGACCCTATAATTCGAATGTTGGTGCATTTAATGTTGTCCCAGAGGTCTCTGAGACTGTCCTCAATTCTTTTCATTCTTTTTTCTTTATTCTGCTCTGCAGTAGTTATTTCCACTCTTTTATCTTCCAGGTCACTTATCCATTCTTCTGCCTCAGTTATTCTGCTATTGATTCCTTCTAGAGAATTTTAAATTTCATTTATTGTGTTATTCATCATTGTTTGTTTGCTCCATAGTTCTTCTAGGTCCTTGTTAAAAATTTCTTGTATTTTCTCCATTCTATTTCCAAGATTTTGGATCATCTTTCCTATCATTACTCTGCATTCTTTTTCAGGTAGACTGCCTATTTCCTCTTCATTTGTTTGGTCTGCTGGGTTTTTGCCTTGCTCCTTTATCTTCTGTGTGTTTCTCTGTCTTCTCATTTTGCTTAACTTACTGTGTTTGGGGTCTCCTTTTCGCAGGCTGCAGGTTCGTATTTCCTGTTGTTTTTGGTGTCTGCCCCCAGTGGCTAAGGTTGGTTCAGTGGGTTGTGTAGGCTTCCTGGTGGAGGGGACTAGTGCCTGTGTTCTGGTGGATGAGGCTGGATCTTGTCTTTCTGGTGGGCAGGGCTGTGTCTGGTGGTGTGTTTTGGGGTGTCCGTGACCTTATTATGATTTTAGGCAGCCTCTCTGCTAATGGGTGGGGTTGTGTTCCTGTCTTGCTAGTTGTTTGGCATAGGGTGTCCAGCATTGTAGCTTGCTGGTCGTTGAGTGGAGCTGGGTCTTAGCGTTGACATGGAGATCTCTGGGAGAGCTTTTGCCGCTTGATATTACGTGGAGTCAGGAGGTCTCTGGTGGACCAATGTCCTGAACTCGCCTTTCCCACCTCAGAGGCACAGGCCTGACACCTGCCCAGAGCACCAAGGCCCTGTCAGCCACACGGTTCAGAAGAAAAGGGACAAAAAAAGAAAGAAAGAAAGAAAAGAGAAGAAAGTTATTAAAATAAAAAATAGTTATTAAAGATTAGAAAATTAAAAAGTAATAAAAAAAGAAAGAAAAAAGAGAGCAACCAAACCAAAAAACAAATCCACCAATTATAACAAGCACTAAAAACTATACTAAAAAAAAAAAAAACCAAAAAAAAAAACAAAAACGGATAGACAGAACCATAGGACAAATGGTAAAAGCAAAGCTATACAGACAAAATCACATGAAGAAGCATACACATACACACTCACAAAAAGAGAAAAAGGAAAAAATATATATATATCGTTGTTCCCAAAGTCCACCGCCTCAATTTTGGGATGATTCTTTGTCTATTCAGGTATTCCACAGATGCAGGTTACATCAAGTTAATTGTGGAGATTTAATCCGCTGCTCCTGAGCCTGCTGGGAGAGATTTCCCTTTCTCTTCTTTGTTAGCACAGCTCCTGGGGTTCAGCTTTGGATTTGGCCCTGCCTCTGTGTGTAGGTTGCCTGAGGGTGTCTGTTCTTCGCTTAGACAGGACGGGGTTAAAGTAGCAGCTGATAGGGGGGCTCTGGCTCACTCAAGCTGGGGAGAGGGAGGGGTACAGAATGCAGGGCGAGCCTGCTGCGGCAGAGGCCAGTGTGACGTGGCAACAGTCTGATGCAGGCCGTGTGTTCTCCCGGGCAAGTTGTCCCTGCATCACGGGACCCTGGCAGTGGCGGGCTGCAAAGGCTCCCGGGAGGGGAGGTGTGGATAGTGACCTGTGCTTGCACACAGGGTTCTTGGTGGCTGCAGCAGCAGCCTTAGCATTTCATGCCCATCTCTGGTGTCCGCGCTGATAGCCACGGCTCATGCCTGTCTTTGGAGCTCGTTTAGGCGGTGCTCTGAATCCCTTCACCTCGTGCACCCCGAAACAATGGTCTCTTGCCTCTTAGGCAGGTCCAGACTTTTTCCCAGACTCCCTCCCAGCTAGCTGTAGCACGCTAGCCCCCTTCAGGCTGTGTTCACGCAGCCAACCCCAGTCCTCTCCCTGAGATCTGACCTCCGAAGCCCGAGCCTCAGCTCCCAGCACCCCCCGTCCCAGCAGGTGAGAGACAAGCCTCTCAGGCTGGTGAGTGCTGGTCAGCACCAATCCTCTGTGCGGGAATCTCTCCGCTTTGCCCTCTGCACCCCTGTTGCTGTGCTCTCCTCCGTGGCTCCAGAGCTTCCCCACCCACCCCCCGTCCCCACCAGTGAAGGGGCTTCCTGGTTTGTGGAAACTTTTCCTCCTTCACAGCTCCCTCCCAGAGGTGCAGGTCCTGTCCCTATTCTTTTGTCTCTGTTTTTTCTTTTTTCTTTTGCCCTACCCAAGTACGTGGGGAGTTTCTTGCCTTTGGGGAAGTCTGAGGTCTTCTGCCAGCGTTCAGAAGGTGTTCTGTAGGAGTTGTTGCACATGTAGATACATTTCTGATGTGTTCGTGGGGAGGAAGGTGATCTCCACGTCTTACTCTTCCGCCATCTTGAAGGTCTCCCCTCATTTATTTTTAAAATAAGTTTATTTGCAATCTGGTGACAACATAGCTTGTGTAATCTTCAAACAGAGAGCTTCTGAATATATGAGTTCACTTTTCTGTGTCTTAGTTCCTTCATCTTTAACCCGTGCTCCCCGGGGCCCGACAGTGCATGCACGAGGCCACCCAGTGGTGACATGCTGACTGCCACCCCCCTCTGGAGCAGCACCCAGGGCCCTGCGGAAGCCGAACACATGAGGGCGCACGCTGGCTGAACGCAGGGCGACGCGGGGTCTGGCCAGGCGCAGGGCCCTATTTTCTTTTTTGTATACATATACAAGCTTTATTTTCTAAATGGTTTACAAGATGCAGTCACACATATTATTTATATATTCAGGGGGAGACATGTTTTTAATGAATAGGAAAATCTGAGCCTACTGATCATTTTATACTAAAAGTTATACTAGGTGACAATCAGTATTTTTCTTCTTCTAGTTCAAATACAAAGAAGATTATCGTAAGCAGCTTGGCCATCACATTGGTGCCCGAGCGATACATGACGACCCCAAGATGATGTGGTCCATGCATGTGGCCAAGATCCAGAGTGACAGGGAGTACAAGAAGGACTTTGAGAAGTGGAAGACCAGGTTCAGCAGCCCAGTGGACATGCTGGGGGTGGTGCTGGCCAAGAAGTGCCAGACTTTGGTCAGTGACATAGACTACAAGAACTACCTGCACCAGTGGACGTGCCTGCCCGACCAGAGTGACGTCATGCATGCTCGGCAGGCCTACGACCTCCAGAGCGACGTGAGTACTGAGGATCATAATGACGTGCAAAGGTGGGAAATCAGTGAATTAACACCCCTTGGATAAGTGGCACCAAACTCACCAGCCCCCCTGCAAGTGGGGCATAACATTTCTTCTTTTCCTGTGAGTGTTAAATGTCAAACCCTCCAGACCAAAAAGGAATATTGTCTGATACCCTGCCTGTCCACCAAACTATGTTTTCAAGAGTGTTCTTACTTTATTTCATATCCTTTTGATGAAAATGTTTTCCCAAGCCAGAGATAAATATTTATTGGCTATATTTGTATCAACAGAATATGTACAAGTCAGATCTCCAGTGGCTGAGAGGCACCGGCTGGGTTCCCATTGGCTCTTTGGATGTGGAAAAATGCAAAAGGGCAACTGAAATTTTGAGTGATAAAATCTATCGCCAGCCTCCAGACAAATTCAGGTTTACCAGTGTGACTGATTCTCCGGAACAAGTGTTGGCCAAGAACAACGCCATCACTATGAACAAGGTGAGCCTTCAGAGTTCAGAGAACCAAGGTAGGACTCCTAAAGCTAAACCAAAGGAAAAGAAGCATGATCAGGAGAAGAAAGAAATAGAGCAGTGAGCAACAAAAGATATCTGTCTGTCTATCTCTCTATATCTATCCATATCTGTCTACCTAATGTCTATGTCATTTATATTTTAACATTTACTTCAGTAGTTATTTCATGGTTTTAATAAAATGGTACATTTTTATGGAAAATCATCTCTGCATAAAAGATATTCTAGATTTCCTTTTGTTAACATACAATTCAGAGTATCAGAAGGCACTCATACATATCTGTTCTACTATGAACTGGTTACTTTACTTGAAGATACGTGTAAAATACATAATGTGTATAAAATACGTAACCTTTTGTTATTTCTCTGTATAAAGTTCTTGTGGCCTTGAAGTTTCGATTAACAATACACTGAAGTTTTTTCCTGATGACATTTTATGTTTTCCTTGCTAGCGTTTATATACGGAAGCCTGGGACAAAGACAAGACCCAGATCCACATCACAGCAGACACACCAGAAATTACGCAGGCGAGAATGAACAAAATCAACTACAGTGAGGTGGGAGCAGATGCTAATTCTATGACATTTGCATGGCGTTTCATATTTCAATTAATCCATTCCATGGTGATGTAATACTAAATGACAACTTTGTAAAGAATGTCTTTTCTTGCTCCGTGTGAATACCAACTCTTTCATTTCTCGCTTACTTAAACATCAGTCTTCAAGTAACACATATTATCATTCCGGAAGTGCAAATTGTAAGAACGAATGATTTAAGCAGTAACCAGAAGATTAATTAGACCTTCCTCTTTTATTAATTTAAGAAATTAGCAATAGACCAAAATACGTTTATCTCCTCCTTATGCTAAATACATAGCTGTGCTAAATGTATTTTCCACATATGACTTATTTTTCCTAAATTGTACTTTAGGGTCAAAATTTAAGATTTTTAATGTACAAGCTTTAAGTCAAGGATTAAAATCACAGTACAATCAAATAACACCGAGAGACAGACAGACAGAGACAGAGAGGATCTGTCAATATATAAATATATTAACAAGCCCATTTCCTATTCCCTTTCTGTGAGCATAGAGCCGTGTGCCCCCATATCAGAAGCACAGATGTTTAGGCTGAGAGGTCAGTCTCCTCTAGTGCAGGAGTCCCCGCCCAACAAGTCGTCATCCTGCCTTTGCTTAAGTGTTCTCAGTGACGAGGTGCTTATCTCATAAATCAACCTATTTGTTCTGGGAAGTTCCTTTAGAAGATGCTTCTCATGTATTGGGTCAATGGTTTCTCTCTGTAGACCCACATAATCCTCTAAGACCATGCAGAACCAAACTGTGCCGAGTCCATAGGCACTGTGTGCCTCCGCTGCCACTTCACCCCAGGTTCTCTTTCTAATCCAAACATCCCAAGCTCCTGGGCATTCCTCACATGACATCCCTGCTAGAATGTGACTCTCAGAACCAAACAAAATCCTGCGAGTGAGGAATGACTAGTGTAGAGTACAGTCGACATTGCATTTCCTCTTCTGGACATTTATCCTCCATTTCTGCACTCTGTGCCTTGGGGCTCCTTGGGGCTATGTCACTGCTGGTGTGCGTGGGAGTTGGGGTCAACCAAAACCCTAAGACAACTTACATGGGCTTAAACTAGGTTTCCTCTACCTTGTATTTATACATTTGGCAACTTAAATCTCAGTTCAAAGATTGACATTTATCTCTTTGCATTTTTTTCTTAGAATGAGCCTATTGGTTTAAGCCTGTGGAGATTTTTGTGAATCTAAGATTCTGTCTGATGATGTATTAGTTATTTCTTCCAGCTTTGTGCTACCAGCAAGGAAAATATTGTTTCTTTGACAGCATAAATCAATAGCATGTTACTCTTCTGCAGAATATAACTGAGAGGATTTAAATTGATTAGCCACCACCTTAAGTCATTTTATTTTTCAGGGCTGCAAACTATAATTTTAAAGCTTATATAACTAGCTCTTAATTGTCACCCCAAACTAAAATTGTCAAGTCCCACTCTCAAATCAAAAATAAGTGAATTTTCAGCTAAACCTGCACTATAGGTCCCATAGTGTTACAGGAAAGCGAGTGCTATATGAGCAGATATTTTAAGGGACAAAGGGTCCCTGTAACTAGCCACTCAACATTTCTGGAACTGTCAACTCTGTCTTTGCTGCAAAAGCTCAGAGATGTTGTATGTTGCCCTTGGTTTGAAGAGGCCCAGGAAGAATGCCTGAACCGATTGCCTAACCTGCCTGGTCTGCTTTCTCTGACTTTTCTCTATCAGCTTAGTTCAATTCTATTGTGTTTCTTTCTCATTTAGGATAGGAAGATACAATGCAAAGTTGATGATGTCACTCTTCCTCAAAGATTGTTGTTGGTTTCCCTTTTCCTATAGGATTAAGGACAAAGTTATCTTAGCACCAGGCCTTCATAGCCCGACTCCCGATTCTTTTCAGTCCTGTCCTGCCACTTCCCCTGGCACTGCCCCCCCCACCCCCTCGCTTGATGCCCCTGCACTTTCACTCCCCCGTACTTTGATTCATGGAAGTTCCTCTGCCCTTGACCACCATCTCAGTCTATTGAAACCATATTTATCACTCAGGGTCCAATGCCAAGGTCATGCCCTCTGAGGAAACTTCCTAATTTTCAATTCAGAATAAATTGCTCCTTCCTAGAGCTCGTTCCTTTTTTTTTTTTAACATTCAATCTTTTTTTTTTTAATATTATTTATGTATTTATTTGGTTGCGTGGGGCCTTAGTTGTGACAGGTGGGCTCCCCAGCCGTGGCTCGTGGGCTCCTTAGTTGCGGCAGTCAGGCTCCCCAGCTGCGGCCCCAGGGCTCCTTAGTTGCAGCTCTCCGGCTTCTTAGTTGCAGCATGCAGGCTCCCCAGCTGTGGCATGCAAACTCTTAGTTGCGCCCTGCATGTGGGATCTATTTCCCTGGCCAGGGATCAAACCCAGGCCCCCTGCATTGGGACCGCGGAGTCTTGTCCACCCCCGCGTCACCAGGGAAGTCCCGTGGAGCTCGTTCTTAATAATATGGTTAAAGCACCTTTCATGGTCTGACTTTTTGGCAGCTTCTTCCGCAGGTTATCAGTCTTTCCATCAGTTCTCCCAGAAACCTTGAAGATGGGAGAGGCCTCATATTCATCTTTGTTTCCCAAGTACCAAGCACAGTCATGGCACAGAGTCAGTGCAGAATAAATGTGGATCAAATGAGTTTCCCTCCTGTCCACATTTTGCCACCTTAGGCCCATGTGTTTCAGCTTAATTTTTCCAGTTCTTTCCAAAACTGATTCATTGTTATGACTAAAAGTTTTAAAACCATGAATAATATCTGTATATGGTTAATGTAACATAAGTTTTAAAATAAAAAAACAAAGGTGCCGTATTCCATATAGGTATCATGTTTAAGTCTCAACTTCAGCCAAAACCGCAGAAAGCTTAGAAGTCTCAAAAGTGAGATTATTACAGGCACCTACCCATGTAGAACTTGGTGAATTATTTTAGTCCTCTGTCGTTTTTGGATATGAATGTCAACATGTAACTGATTTTTTTTTTGGCCCAAATTTAGAGTCAGTATAAACTCGCCAACGAAGAAGCAAAGAAGAAAGGCTACGACTTGCGAAGTGATGCCATCCCGATCGTGGCAGCCAAGGCCTCCAGGGACATCATCAGTGATGTGAGTTGTCAGTTTTACCCCTAGTATGTGGTCAGCCTGAAGTGACATTTTCACTGAACTAAATCTTCTAAAAGAGCTTTCCTGGCCCTTTGGAAATATATCCTGATGTATTTGTGTAGGGTTTTTCAAAAACCTAGCTTTGAGGGAAATGAAAAATTTGATGTTTACAAAAAAGTTTTATAACCACTAAGTCACAGTATCTTCAGTGAAAGCTGATCCACCAGGAATAGAGAAAGATCCATTCATGTGGAATTTGTTAGAGTGTAGCTGCAGGCTTGGAGATGCTTATATAAAAATTGTCATAGTGCTTATAGAAAGTGTGACTCATAAACTTAAGTTCTCCCAGTGAGAATCAGGGCCTAGCTTTATATAGCATTTTAATATACAATATTCAAAAAATGCATATGACACTTGCCATTACAATTCACCCTTGTAAGATCATGAAAAGAAGGCAGTTGATCAGTGCCAGCCTAGCCCAAACTTGCACCCTTAGCACTAGCTCCTGGCTTGTGGCTTGTAACTCCCAGAATAAAACCATCATCCTTTCCTGGTGCCTCAGGGAATTCTTGAGGAACAGACCACTGCTCTAAAAACCAAGACCCACTATTTGGGAATATGGTAATACGCTGCCCTTTATTTTGGAAGATCATATTAGTGACTCACTTTAGTTTACGTATGTTGGACCTTTCCTACAAGTGGGTTTATGCCAATAATAATATATAACAAAATAATAATAACCAAGAAGTGTTGAGAAATCTGTGCTAAGAATGTTATGTGCATTATGCCACTTATTTTTCATAATTACCCTAGGATGTAAGATTGTGATTATCCCTGTTTTATGGGTTGCTTAAGCAACTTGTCTAAAATCAAACTCTTAGTAGGTGATGGAGTTGAAACTCCAGGCAACCTCATTCCTTCCCACTGTACTATATTGCCTCTGCTGACTCGTTTATACTTTCTCACTCAGTTATCTTTGAGACTAGAAGCATGTATTTTGGATAATTGGCTCGGATTCCAGGACAACGTCTTTGGACATGGAATAACAACACTGTTGGTCCATGAGAGATGAGAACCCATGACTTTATTAGGAGCATGCTCTAAGCAACTGGGCTGCTAGGACAGCTTCCCTAGTATAACCAGTTTCCAAAATGATGCCAAAATTTGCCACCACCACTGAATGCCTGAATCCATTATGAAACAGGAAATTCTCTTCTGTTGCTATTGCCAGTAGTCCTTGACCTTGACTTCATCCCCATAGGAACCAGACACTCATTTTACTACTTATTAAACACATCTTGTCACCAAGTGCATCTCTTTTCTGATGTACTTTTAGTGCCTAACCCATTTCTCCAAGTCCCTTGGTCCACATGGCCTCTCCACTGTGTGCATTTGCTGCCCCCAGAACTATTCCTTGTTACCAGGCCATAGGTGATTTGGGGTATACACTACAATTATATGAATTCCTTCTATTTTATTACCTCTATAAGCTTCTAGGGGAAAGGAAGGATATTGCCTTGAGTTAGTGCTTATTAGCAAAAGTCAACGTACAACAGTGATATAAGCAAGATGATTTTGTACAGGCTTGTGACCTCTACGGGCTTATAATAAAAATCTGATTTGTGCATTTTCATCTCAGTACAAATACAAAGATGGTTACCGCAAGCAGCTTGGCCATCACGTTGGAGCGCGGGACGTGAAGGATGACCCTAAAATGATGTGGTGCATGCATGTGGCCAAGATCCAGAGTGACAGGGAGTACAAGAAGGACTTTGAGAAGTGGAAGACCAAGTTCAGCAGCCCAGTGGACATGCTGGAGGTGGTGCAGGCCAAGAAGTGCCAGACCTTGGTCAGTGACATGGACTACAAGAACTACCTGCACCAGTGGACGTGTCTCCCCGACCAGAGTGACGTCATGCACGCTCGGCAGGCCTACGACCTCCAGAGCGACGTGAGTATGGCGTCCGTAACAGGGCTGTGTGCAGAAATAACTTGAACCATATGAACGTTATCCTTTGTAAACAACCCATTGGCCTACTCAAGCTAGGATTTCTTGTCCGTTGAATGAGATTTGAATCAGAGTATAGTTTTATTGCTTTATTGTGGATACATTACTAGGCTTTATAAGGAAGTGAAGTTTACCAACTGGACTTGGTCTTATAAAAATAAGACTGGAATTAAGCAATGTTAGAATTCAAGGTCCAACACAGGAAGACGTTTTATTCTTTTCAGGGAGAAAGAAATAACACATTTTTATTTTTAAAAATTACTCCGAAATTTGTTTTTAGCTTCCTTGCAAAACAGATGAGGTTATCATTAGCAGAATACTGCTACAACACTAATCGTTACTCTTATGAAATAAAAGAAGTCGCTGTGTCTGGAAGCTGTTGGGTCATTTCATTGACACTTTGTCCTCTCAGCACAGCTCTCTTTGTGGAGAGGTCATGTGGTAATGACAGAACCGGTACCTATTAGAAACAGAGGCAGCATCTCAAATCTGGGTGTGACAAGCACATTTCCTGCAGCACATATTTTATAGATGTTTGAAGGAATTATTAAGCATTAGAGGACTTTGGAGAATAACATGAATTAACCATAATTATACATTAAATGGCTGTTCCTAGAAATTGTACAGCCTACCTGTGGAAACTCCCACATCTGTTCTGTAGCCTTCCACAACATGCAGAATCCTGTGTTTTGCAAAGAAAGGCTTTGCCTGCATATGAAAGGTTGTTAAATACGGTTAATGTCACCCATAGAGTGACAGCATTGACAGACTGCTTGCCTCTGTCTATTTGTCAAGTGCCTTTTTGAGATCACCTCCTTCTCACGGTGACACAGTCTTAATAATGTGGGAAGCATTCGAAAGTTAAGAAGCACTCCAGAGGTGTAAAATGTTATTGTTTTCATTCTTGCTGTTGTTATTTAAGGGGCAATAACTAGTCAGCATAAGGCAATTCCAATAGGCTTTTAGTCTAGACAGTAAAAGAGCTGTCTGTATGCTCTACTTAGTTGCTGTTACAGGTAAAATCCTTCAAATGATCTGGGCAAAGGTCCAATTCCACCGTTGGGAAGTAGTTATGAATACCTAATAAGTACACAAAAGTCTTTAGCAGAAAAAATGACTTAAAGTATTAAATAAAGATATGGAAAGACAGTTCTGGAAAGGAGTCTGTGCTTCCCATCCTGAGAATTTGGTGGGGAAGAGACGGGTTCTGGACCAATAAGATGGTCATTTATTGCCCTGAATCTTGGACAGTGTTGAAGTAGTCAAAGGTCTGCCTCAGGGCTTCAGAGGTTCTATGTCATTATTACATTTTAACTTCTCTTTTTTGTTGTTAAACCAAGAGCTTTACAGATATTTTGAAATATAAGAAAAAATACACAGAAAGCAATAAGAATCCAACATAATCCAACCACTGAAAAAGCCCACTCCTGCTCATGTAATTTATATACAGATTGTTTTATGTGCTATTTTTTCGTTATTTTAATTTCGTTACATTAATGACATTTCTACCAATCATTGATACTCTTTAAAATGTGGCTTTTAATGGCTGCAGAGTGTTCCATTTGACTGGACCTAATATTTATTTACTGACAGCCTGTAGGTCGACATATGTGTGGTTTCTCTCACTTTGGGTTGGCATTCTTTTCCTGTGCACACGAACGGTGAACATCCACTGAACTGGCTGACAGAAGATATTCATTTGGATTCCTCCTGTCCTAACAACCTGAAATATTCTATCATTTTTTTGTTACATTTTTGGGTCGTTTTTGAACATACTTCCTCTGTTAGTCTGCCTAATACAGTGAGCCAGTTTTCTATGAAACCAACAAGAGCAACAACCAGAATTGTACTTTACTATCGATTCTATTTGCACCTTGACCCTAAATCTTTCAGTCTTACTGAAGAGTTTCTGCCTTTTTCCTCCTCACAGAATGTTTACAAGTCTGATCTCCAGTGGCTGAGAGGCATTGGCTGGGTCCCCATTGGGTCTGTGGATGTGGTCAGGTGCCAGAGAGCTGCAGAGATACTGAGTGACAACATCTACCGCCAGTGTCCAGACAAGCTGAAGTTTACCAGTGTGGCTGATTCTCTGGAACAGGTGCTGGCCAAGAACAATGCCATCAACATGAACAAGGTGAGCCCCAGCTGCCTCAAGCTTCTCCAAGATGCCAAAAGAGGTTTTTAGACTTTAATGACTAGTGGAGTTAAAATTATCCATGCAGGTGTGGGGTCACATTTACCTCCTAAATGACGTACTTGAAATCCTCTAAGTAATTTCTATTATCCCCAGTTGTAACCCTGATAACTATCGCTAAGACTTAAACCTCCAGCTGAATACTTTATATCCTAGTGTGGTTTATTTTTCCTAGTTAGATCAATAACATTCCTGCTTTAATTGGCTTTTTGTAATTCCTATTTCAAATGGTTTTCTTTTTTTTTTCAAATGGTTTTCTATCAACATATTCTTTGATAGCACTTATACACAGAGGCCTGGGACAAAGACAAGACTCAAATTCATATAATGCCTGATACCCCGGAGATCATGTTGGCGAGGCAGAACAAGCTCAACTACAGTGAGGTAGGGGCAAAATCCTGGGGGACCACGCTTGTTTTGTTGTTATTTTTGTTGTTATTGTTTGTTTTCTACACTTTTGTGGATATTCTCGGACCTCAGCTATCATGGTACGTGCAGCTCTGTGATATGAGCACTCAGCCCATCCAACCTTTCATCTGTGGGTTGAATATCATACGCTATAGGATTCCAGGGGCAAACTGAAGTCACATTATCTTTTCCATTTATGGTCTTTACCAGTGTGGGTCAGTGGAACTGAGGAGTATTTTTGGCATTTCCAAGGCATAGGATAACCAGATATAATACTAGCTCATTATTTATATGAAAACATTATTTGTTATTTATCTGAAATTCAAGTTCAGCTGGGCATGCTATCTTTTTATTTGCTAAATCTGGCAACCCTACCAAGGGGACCTCTAATAATATGCACCTCTTTCCCACCTGGATCCTGAATAAAATTGAGAAGTAAAACAAAGGAGTGGAACTAGAAGTCAAAATCTCACATATCTTACTCCTAAAGTTAGGTTCAAGGACACATTTGTATGAGAGCCAAACAAACCTGCTAAGTGAACCCCAGAGTTAGGTTCCCCATCCAGGCACAGGCCACACTGGAGCAGGACAATCAGCTCTACCTCCCCCAGGGGTGAGTCCTGCTTCACACAGAGAAGCAGAGGAGGGCACTGGGCATGTTCCTAGAGGAAGGAGGTCAGAGCTGAGCTGGGCATGCCCTGCTATCCCATCCCTACCAATTAGATACATCAGGAAATCACTGCACCTCTCCAGGGTAAAGAGAGTAAAGGGGCAGAGATGAAATAATCGAGCTCCTATTATAGAAAGAGAACCTCAGGCATGGGGAAAAAGTGCTCTCCATTAACAATACTGATTACTATTTTTTTTAAGTAAAATGCAGTTTTATAGGTGCATGTTTTACTAATATGATCCAGCCAAAAATTAGAATCATAAAGTTGTGATTATAGTCAAGTTAACTATGTTTTAAATTGTACTTTAATTTTTTTCTCATTTGTTTTTTTAAAAATCATAAGATATTACATGATTTTCAAAAATGTTTAAGTAATAAAGAACTAGGTAAAAGTATATAAATATATATTTTATATACAAATGAATAATATTAAACACATTGTTCTGCAATTTTTTCATTTAGAAATACGTATAGATTGATGCTTTGCCTATCAATCTATATTACTAGATTATATTAACATTAACATTATATTATGTTGATATGCATAATGTATCATATAATCTACATATTACATATATATTAATCTATAATGATATAAATAATAGATTACTCTATCAATCTATGTTAATGCTCATTGATATATTTCATTTGTTTCTAATGCTACATAGTTTTTTTTGGTAAAATATAATTTATTTACTTTCCAATATTGCTAGAAAGTTAGATTGTTTCTGGAGCCTATCCTTTTTTAAATTTTGTGATATGTCACCTGTTAGACTCCAAATTGTTGCTATCAAAACTTTGCTTAACTCTGACTTTCCTTCTGTAGACTCTGTATAAACTCGCCAATGAAGAAGCAAAGAAGAAAGGCTATGACTTGCGAAGCGATGCCATCCCGATCGTGGCAGCCAAGGCCTCCAGGGACATCATCAGTGATGTGAGTACCAACACTCCACATATGTACATGGCTGGATGGGGGTGGGGCAGAATCAGTATTACAACAGCAAGATACATCCTGGTGCCAGTTAAAGCACATTTACTGTGCTTTAAATGAAATGTTTTTCATTTGAAAAGAGCTTTAATAATTTAACTCCAAAAGATTTTAATATTCAGGTCCCGTATGCAGAGGGGGTGTCCTAAACTTCAGTAAAAAATGGAATTTGAATCTACATTTGTTTATATCTATAATTATAAGGCATTCATCTGCATATTTTGAGCACATAGAAATAAGAAAATGACAGAAGAGTTGGGGAAAAAGCTTGGGTACGTGTATTGGTTCAACATAAGAAAAAGATCTGGTACAGCCAGGTTCAGGAAAATTCACCCTTCCCCAAACCTGCTCTGGATTCTTGCCAACGCTTTCTTTGAAAAATTGCCTTAAGTGCTTCCTTTGAGTTCTTTTTAAATGAAAAAAGAAAAAAAAAGTTTTATAACAACCAAAACCAACAAAATAGCCTGATTTCTCTTTCCGCTGTCTCTGAAAGAAGTTCTTTTGGTAGAGAATTCAGACTTCAGTAAATATATGCTAGGATTTGTGTAATTTTGTTGCCTGAAGTGGAGAGAAGCTAATCCAGAGCCAGCTCTTACCATTGCCACCAACAAAACACTTTCTTGTAGTTATATAATCCGTTTTTTCTCCACAAGGAATCCCAACAAACCTCACCCAAATTTGGTGTCCAGTAGAGCCGGTATACAGGATGGAAACACAAGCCAGACTATTTCAGGCGTCCTGTGAAAGTTAGCAGAGCCAGGTTTGGGAGAGGCGGGGTGGGCAGGGGAGTGAAAAGTTTCCTCTGAACTCAGGAGTTGTTCTCAAAATCATGTGTAAAACTTCTGGGTTAATGATTTCACTGGCCCAAAAAGATTAAAAAAAACGGCAGTTTACAACTCAGATTGATTTTCTGAAAAGTGCTGCTGCCTTTATTTCCAGAGACTTAATGTCTGCAAACCATAGAACTATGTAGTTTGGCCTGCTCCCCATTAGAGTATTGCTGTGAAGTCTCATCAGAGTTTAGGATGAGATAAGTTGATATTCAGATGATTTATTTCTCTGCAAGAATTACCAATTTTAAAATAATAAAGTTTTATATTAATAAGACTTTTAGCCCTTTTCATTCAATTTTATTTTTAAAATGACTACTGTTATTTCAGTACAAATACAAAGATGCTTACCGCAAGCAGCTTGGCCATCACATTGGAGCACGGGACGTGAAGGATGACCCTAAGATGATGTGGTCCATGCATGCGACCAAGATCCAGAGTGACAGGGAGTACAAGAAGGACTTTGAGAAGTGGAAGACCAGGTTCAGCAGCCCAGTGGACATGCTGGGGGTGGTGCAGGCCAAGAAGTGCCAGACCTTGGTCAGTGACATGGACTACAAGAACTACCTGCACCAGTGGACGTGCCTGCCCGACCAGAACGATGTCATGCACGCTCGGCAGGCCTACGACCTCCAGAGCGACGTGAGTACTGAGACCCATTAAACACCACTGTTGACCATGCTCATGATGATAATACATAGTAATATGCAGATAATGGCCTAGGATTAGGTGAAGCCCTCAGAAAAAAAATAACGTTTTTTCCTCTCCACCCTTAATTTACTGTGCCTTACTTTTCTTTTAGAGAGAACATAATACCATGAACTATATCCAATTGGGCTTCATATTTTAAAAGACATAGACATGAAGTTTGGCTATCCACTTTTTCCAGTCCTTTTCATTCATTTTTGAAATCAAGAGTCCTAACAGCTTCAGTAATCCTTGCTTTTGTGTTTGATCTCACCAGAACATTTATAAATCAGATCTCCAGTGGCTGAGAGGCATTGGCTGGGTCCCCATTGGGTCTGTGGATGTGGTCAGGTGCAAGAGAGCTGCAGAGATACTGAGTGACAACACCTACCGCCAGTATCCAGACAAGCTGAAGTTTACCAGTGTGGCTGATTCCCTGGAACAGGTGCTGGCCAAGAACAACACCATCACTATGAACAAGGTGAGCCCCCAACGTGGGGGAAAATAAAACAGGGCTGTATGTCCTTGAGAATATCTATTACTAATTAAGTTAGTCCTTTTGTTTGTTTGTTTTATCTAGTTGCCATCCTGTGTATGGTGATTTGATTGAGTTCTCTATTAGGATTCCCCAAATATATGTGGGAATTTCTGCTTTGACATCTCTTGTGAAATAGAGTTAGGAGTAGGACAGCTGTTTGGTGTTTAAATTGTTTTAAGTCTATAACAGTTATACATGTTTGGTATCAAGGTTTCTTTCTCGTTGGGTACTTAGTAAGTATAGAACAAACAAGTCAGGTGCAAATCTTCATAACATTTATCAAAAAGAAATCTAGAGATGGCATATCCAGGTACATTTGCAGTTAATAAACAGACAAACAGACAAAATCATGGGAAGAATTTGTTGATACAGCCTCAGTACATATGGACGTGTATACATGCTTGGAAAATACCTGCTTTTAATTTAATTGGAGTGGAGGTGATCTTGTAACGAAACACACACACATTTTCTTTTCATATCTTAGTCTACACTTATATTTAGTGACAACAAATATCTTGTAACATCAAAGAGATTGAAGAATGTTGATATACAGCAGACAGCCCAGATAGCAGAAGGCTGGCTTTCAACTTTGTCATGATCTCTAAATTGGAAACCTCTGTTTACAACAAACATTGTTGTTCTAATTCATTAACCTTTTTATCCTTCACAGCGCTTATACACAGAAGCCTGGGACAATGACAAGACCCAAATCCACATGATGCCTGATACACCTGAAATTATGTTGGCGAGACAAAATAAAATAAATTATAGTGAGGTAATACCATTTGTTTTGACCTGGCCACGTTATTTTGCTGATGTAGTAGAAAGGTCAGAATTATGGATTTAATTCTCATGTTGACCAATTATTTATTTATTTTTGCCATAACCTACCCTGAATATATGTATCATTATATTCAAGAATAGTTACAGCAGAAATTAACACAACATTGTAAATCAACTATACTTCAATTAAAAAAATACATAGGGAAATGGATAAATACAAAAATATCTCCATGTCAGGAGGGGGGGAAATTTCTCAAAGTCAACTATTAATGATAGAATCATATTGTAATTTTAATTTAAAAATAATTATTGCTATTTATCAGATTAGTAGTTGCTTCAAAATTTGTTCTATGAGTTTTTCTTTAGTTACCTCATCTGTAAAATGAGACAAAAATGTCTATCGAAGAATTTTTGTGATGGCTAAATGGGGTAGTACATATAATATGCCCAGTGTAGAGCCTGGCATACAGTAGCTGCTTAATAAACTTTAATTTCTTCCCTTTACTCAAGTCACCGTGAAGATTAGATTTATTTAATATGCTCAAAATAACTTCAGTTTATTTACAAGAACTGAAATAAGAATTCTTAAATTCATCCATCTCAAAATTGCCTGAGGACAATTAAAAAAACATTTTTTTTTACATGCTATCTCCAGCCCCACTAAACTTGGCATCACAAATCTTTGCAGAATAGAAATACTGCCGCAGAAAAAGCTTCTTGCCCAATTGTTCTTGCCAAAGTCAAGAATTATCTGGTTCATTCAAGATGAATATTGATTTCTTACATGTTTTTTTGTGTCTTCATTAAACAGAAGAAAGGGCAGACTTCCCTTTAGTTTGAGAACATTGGAAATTTTAAATACTTATTTTCAAGACTTGACCATATTATTATTTTACCCCTGTTAATTACTTTTGCCTATCATAATGTAGCTCTAAAGAAGAGGCATGACAAGTGAAATGAAGAGGAGACGATTTCCTTTTGTCTAGCGTTATAAAACAGACCCAAGGACAAGCCTGATCACAAGGATTTGATTGACCTTGGCTTCAGTCATTTTTGAATGAACAATTTTTCTCTTGGCCACAGAGCTTCTCTGTTGGATTATCTTTTCCCAGACATTCTGCCTCACCCCAGACAGATGAAGTTAGTTTCTATCCCAAAGGGATAGTGCTTTTAAGCCTCTCCCTTTTATTAAAATTAGGTCAGACGAGGTAGGGTATTTTTTTTTCAGACTGCTGAGAGAAAATTGAGCTATTTTTTTAATTTCTAAAATTTTCATCTGGATTTATTTCTTTAAAATTGCATGATTATGTTAAGTCCCTAAAGACTGTCTCCTGAAGATTAGATTTCAAAACGGCCCACTTGAATTTCTTCTCAACCCGTTACCAATGGTACCTTCATTCCATACTTAGCTCAGTAAAGTTTAACAAAACAAAGTAACTATATCTTATTTTTTTTTCTCTTAAACTCTTATTTACTTGTTCTAGTTCTCTTGGGTAAATAACTTACCAAACATTCTTTAAAATGTAGCCTTGATGATAATAAAAGTGTTTTCTTTGAAGCCCTGCATCTTTTTCTAATGTTGAAAGAATGAAAAAAATTTGTTTGGCCTGAAGCCGCAAGATGATTCAAGCACATTTTTTCCCACTTATACATAAGGATAAACTTGAGAATTTATTCTTCAAAGGAAAAATATAAAGTATAAAAGTATTTGACTCTAGTTACAAAATGAATATTTCTAGAAATTTTTTTTTAATTAATTAATTAATTTATTTTTGGCTGCATTGGGTCTTCATTGCTGTGCACAGGCTTTCTCTAGTTGCAGTGAGCAGGGGCTATTCTTTGTTGCAGTGTGAGGGCGTCTCATTGCAGTGGCTTCTCTTGTTGC